>NC_080395.1:7728750-8093125 GCF_030265065.1 Corythoichthys intestinalis
AAGACTTGCTTTGTTGTGATTAGTGATTATGACTGTGGGGCAAAATTCACATATCTGACTTGCCAAACAAAGCTCACGATAACGATGTCACGATATGGCGATACAGTACTACAATTATCTGTACATGGGTCAGGAAATCATTTAACTCATTCAGCCATTTTCAACGGAGCAAGGCCCTTTGCTCCCGGCCGTTTTACTGGATTTTGACTGCTTTTGCAAGGCCCACAGAAAATTCTGTTCTATTGCTATATGAACATGGAACCCATCAAAAGAAAGATTACTCTCTTCTTTCAGCAGAAAAAAAAGTTAGTTCATATCTTTTTCCTTTCTTTAGAAATCAGCATTAGAAAATAGCTTAGTTTGAGCAATTTTCCAATTTCTGATGAAAAAAGGGAGAAATTGAGCTTTTTGTGAAAGCATGCATTCCAAACATCGACTTATACACAGCTATTTTTTGCTTTAGTTACATGCAAAACATCTGAATAATGTTTTCCTTTTACAAAATAAGATAAACAACAAGACAAATAGAGCTTTTGATCGCAAAGTAACATTTTATTTACACATAACTAAACTATTAAACTGTTGAACTATTTGCGCACATAACAACGGGGAAGACTCTCGGCTGCTCCCGTGGCTTATCTGATGAGTCCGGATCAAGATCGGTCTCACTTTTTTCATCATCTTCATCGTTGGTTTCAACCTCGGGCTATGGAGTAACACAACGTGAGCTCCGCAGAACGCGTGTGGAACCTGACGCTGTTGTGGACGTCAATGTCACTATCCCATCAAGATAGATTTTTTTGAATCCTTCTTTGACGATGGTTTCGTTTTCTTTTCAAAACACTCCTCCGGTGTTGTTTGCCCTTTTTTTCCCCGATCGTTCTCCACATTTTTCTCAAATTCTCACGCGTCTTCACAAGATCCCTCCAACTTCTGTTTCCTGACTATCTTTCTTCACTTCCTTTCTTGGCCCGAGACAAATTCTTACCAAATGACTGACCTCCAGTGGCCGGTTTTATTGCTTTAAAATAGGTTTTGAGCTTTTTGCATTATATTTTAGATAGATCGGAACCTATAGATGTCTCTTGTAAAAAAAAAATAAAATAAAAAATAAAAAAATAAAAGACCCTAACAAGGTTCCCATGGCCTGGGACCGAGTGGGAGAGCGCTCGTCTTGTCCCCAAGAATGCTGTCTAATAATTCATAAAAGTGAATGAGTGACGAATACATATATGGCTGAAAACACTCCAGTGAATTGAAGTTCAGCTCTGTGACCCCCAATTTGGCCAAATTTCAAAATTGTCCTTTATGCATGTGTTATGCATCGTTGGAAAGCTTAAAATCTCCATTTTCTGGGTGAAGAAAAATTTTGAACACGAGGGCATTACATTAAGGTACTGCTTGTGTGACTTTAAAAAAAAAAAAAAAAGACTGGAGACAAAATGGCGGTCGAGACTCTGGCGTCGTAATGTTAAAATCGCGCAAGTCGCGTACGTCCTACCCTGGTGACTAGTTGTATACACCCGCCAAAACAGCCTGATAAGCACAAATATAAGTAAGCCTGCCCCTCTGCTATTGGATGCGTTATGGTGTTATACTTATATAGCGCTTTTCCACCTTTCAAGTTGTTGACATCAGCGCAGCGGCACTCTGAAAATAGAGCAAGGCTCTATTTTGGGTCCCGCCTCTCGGCACGAATTCATTCAAACTTGCCGTTCCGTCCAAGGTGGCCGTCCACCGATCACTTTCGCTGGGATTTCCTGTTACACATACTCAATGAATGGGTTGCCGCTGAACCCTTCACACGTTATTAAAAGTATTAAATAAGCATTGAATGTAGTTTTCCATTATTAAAGGTATTAAAAGTATTAAATTAGCTGTTGTAAGTCTGGAATGTTTTCACTGTGGTTTTAATTTTCAAGAACATCTCACTGCAACCTAAATTATATCCGTGACAAAGGTTTTTTTTTTTATTTTTTTTATTTTTATTTTTAAATCCATCACGAAGATGACCCATAGAATTTTTACGATGCACTGCACTACAAATCGAAATGCAACTCGTGCGTGCCAAACCAACACAACCGGCAAAACGGAGAATCCATCCACCTCTGCATCAGGAATGCGTCCGTTTGTCGGTGGAACGAAAACCCTGCAGGCAGAAGTATTCTGAACACCAAAACAGACCACCATTCATATACTTCAAATGAGTCCATTAGTGATCTGTTTCGGATATTACTTCATTTTTGGTTGGCATCAGCTGTCACAATGTTGATCATATTGCGTTTTGTTCCGGAGGGAGCGTTCCCGATGTCGTAACTGTCTTTTGTAACGAATTTTCAGTGGGCAGGAAAAAAAAAAAAACGCACATTTTCTTAATGTTTAAATAGTCTACATATTTTTATGATCATTATAAATGCATTTACACAATGAAATAACGCTGGAAAAGTTTGTTAAACATAATGGTGGTCAAATTGTGTTTTTTTTTTTTTCCCGGAGGGAGCATTCCCGACTTCGTAACTGCAGCCAATTTAAGCTCATCAAGACTTTAAGATAGAGGTCAAATCGGGCCTAAAAAATCCAGCCCGACCCGAACTGGTGCGCGGGTATTAAAGCCCCTCCCGCGTGTTGTGTGATAACATTTGTGACGATGTCTGCAAAAAAGCCTGTCTTTTATAACGAAGTCTCAAATGGCAGAAGAAAACGAACATTTTCTTAATGTTTAAATAGACTACATATTTTTATGATCATTATAAATTTATTTACACACCGAAATAACGCTGGAAAACTTTGTTAAATATAAATGAACTGATGCGGTTTTGCGGACTCGCAGGGGGAAGATTAAAAAGGGCGTATAGGCACGCTCTGGCTCTGCAATGACCATACAGCGCCTTCTTTTTTTTTAATCCAAATTATTTATTTTATAACAAGTATTCCTTGGTTTATCATTCATACATCTTTAATATATAGTTATTTCAAAAAGTTAGCGAGAAAGAACCCTGGCCCGGCCCAACGTAATAATTGACATTTTAATTTTGGTCAAGTTTTCAGTTTAATTTAGCTGTTTCCAGCTTGCTATGTTTAGAATTGCGATGTTTGTTTACCGCTTTTCCTCTTACTGCGAAGACGGAGGAAGTTATATCGGCCGCCGCTATGATATTTAAGTCATCAGCCATCTGCTGTGACCCGGGAATTTAACGACTGCTTTCACGCACACTGCTTCCCATGTCAGGCGACATGGGAAATAGTTTTCACACACAACTGCTGCACGGTTAAGTCCCGCGATATTCCCGTTGTTTTGGAGTATGTGATAGGGCCTCAAGTTACAACCAGATAGTTTAGGTTGCAGTTTATGGGTCATGCGAAGGCAGTGGACCTGCTTAAAAATTTCGGTTTGCCTTCGAATGAATGTGAATTTCGCCATTTTAACTCAAGAGTTAGCCATGTTCTCGGGGTCTTGGCAGGTGCACTAGCGGCTAGCCTGTTACAGAAGATGGCTGTCCTCCTCCTCTTTTTGTCCATAATTATTGTGTGCGTGTGTGTGTTTAAAAAAATTGACACATTTTATAAGTTACTTTAAATGTGTTTTAATTGTATCTTCAATATATGTGCATTCTTTTGTCAAACACACTTAGTAATTGAGGTTAAATATGATGTTCACTGCTTTATTTAATATGATTCAATATGATCTAAATAATGGGTGCGAGAAAAGTATTCATTTTCAGTTAAAATGGCATTAAAAAAGGTCTTAAAAGTCTTGAATTTGCATTGATCAATCCTGGGGGGACCCTGTTTGAGACGCTTTCTACAATCTGGATGGGCTAAAAATTAGATTTTGGCTGCCAGTCTGAACAAGGCCTTTAAGTGTCGGTAAAAAAATATGGCGGAAAACAGACAAGGCTGAAAAAGCGGTTTCTGCTCTCGCACCCCTCTATAAAATTATTAAAAGTATTTTAAGCCAAAAGAACTATTGTGTCTGATGGAACAATATGTTTATATGCTGCCATAGCAGATTCATGGCACATTAAGTCCCCGAACTATTTTTAATTTGTCCGTTTAACCCTGAAAACCCCCGTTTACAGACGTTGTGCAACCGCTTTTGATTCAACCAGCCATAAAAAGGTAATTAGATGTTTTATTCCAAATGTCTGTCATTTTTAGTCTAGAATCATTAATTTATGTCTAATATTTAGTTAAAAAAAAAAAAAAAACGACTAAAAAATTATTCACTCGCATGTTTTAAACATAATACGTCACAGTGAAAAAAATAGTGTCTGTAAAAAAGTCACGAATATCTACCTCATAACTATTACTTAATTGTATATTTTTTGTTACTGTCGAATTTTCCCCAATATTCTAGATGATAATCGATCCAAACAAAGAAACATTAGAAAAAAACGTTTAAAAACGTAAATATATAAAAATGAAAATCTCGATTGCTCCTTGACGTCTGCGATTTCTGCATCGCGACTAGAGCTGTGCCGACTAGTCGACGTTGTTGACGTCATTGATGATGTAAATGCGTTGACGGGCAAAACATACCGTCGACGGGTAAAAAAAAAAAAATTTACTTACGGACAAAGTTAAGAATGGCGGGCACTGGCGATGGAAGCGGTTGTTACTGGCACCCCCAAGGGGGCCGCTGTTATTTCAATGTGACCGGCATTGTCAGATTGAGCAAAGAGGAAGAAAGTGGGCGAGCGAGAGAGAGGGAGCGAGATCGGTGAGTTGGGAAAGTGCGCTGGTACAGCGGAATTCAGTGGCTTCATCCCCCACGTTTTTGTTTTGGTCAATAAAAGTATCCATAAAGAGCCATCCGACGCCTCTCGGTGTTTTTATGCACGCCGCCACCTTCCTGAGGAGGAAATCGGACGAACCGACGACAACGAGCCAAGGGAATCGCCGGAAGGCTTGGAAAGCTTAGAATCTCAATTTTCTGGGGAAAGAAAAATTTTGAACAGGAGGGCGTTTTTTTTTTTTTTTTTTTTAATGGTTTTAAACAGCAAAACCCTATCTGGAGGTGAGAGCACGCTAGAGCAGAATTACAGACGCCATGACTTTAACAAGATATTATTGCGTACTTACCTTGTTTCGATCCAAAAACTCGATGTAGCATGTATCACTGAGTGTCAAGACAGCTGTGAATGGCCACAGCTGGATTTTTGGGGGATTTTATGGGTGAAACATGGTAATGTAACAAGGGTCGCAATGCAGAAATCGCAGACATCAAGGGGTGGTCAAGATTTTCTTTTTCATATATTTACCCTTTTAAACATTTTCTTTCAATTTTTCTTTGTTTGGATCGATTATTTATCATCTAACATTTTGGAGAATATGTAACAGTAACAAAAAAAATACAATTAAGAGATAGTTATGAGGTAGATATCCGTGACTTTTTTACAGACACCATTTTTTTCCATTGTGACGTAATTGTTTGTTTGAAAGTTAAAATATGTAAAATATGTATGTAACATTTAAATATGTAAAGTAAAAGTAAAATTTGCGAGATTTTTTGTCTTTTTTTTTTTTTTTAAACGAAATATTAGACATCAATTAATTATTCAAAGCTAGAAATAACAGACATTTTGTATATACATATAATTAATTACCTTCATTTTATGGCTGGGTTGAAACAAAAGCGGTTGTGTGACATCTGTAAACGGGGGTTTTCAGAGTAAAACGAACAAATTAAAAATAGTTTGGGGGCTTAATGCGCCATAAATCTGCTATGGCAGCAAATAGACATATTGTTGTATCAAACACAACAGTTGTTTTGGCGTAAAACAGCATTTTTTTTAAAGGACCAGTGCAAAAGCAGAAACTGCTTTTTCAGTCGTGTCTGTGTTTTCCTTAGTTATGGGACGAAATGGGCCGAGGTTCCGAAGCTTGTGTCGAGTAATGGGAGGGGGGTTTCCACGAAGCTTGTAGCGAGGCGCGCGTCATTTCGGCAAAACCCGGAAATGATGACGTGGGAAGCCTCGCCGGCGGCCGGCTGAATCTCGTGAATGCTACGGAAGTAATCCAACGTTTGGCGCGCATTGCAAAAACAGGACAGACTACGGTATAAATTGGTTGCAAAACGCAATGGCGATCGCCTGCTATCTCACATTTTGTGGATTTCTGGCTCCTGTACTTGTTACATCTGTGCGCAACAGTGCAACCAGTGCAATCTTTTTTCGAGCCTTGTCCTTTGCTTGCGATGGAACCTGCGCGAAAAAAGCGATCCTCCCCTGTATGGGAACATTTTGATCTGATTGCTTTCAATAACGTAAGGGAGAAAAACTACTTTATATACAGTGCCTTGCAAAAGTATTTGGCCCCCTTGAATCTTGCAACCTTTCGCCACATTTCAGGCTTCAAACATAAAAATATGAAATTTAATTTTTTTGTCAAGAATCAACAACAAGTGGGACACAATCGTGAAGTGGAACAACATTTATTGGATAATTTCAACTTTTTTAACAAATAAAAAACTGAAAAGTGGGGCGTGCAATATTATTCGGCCCCTTTACTTTCAGTGCAGCAAACTCACTCCAGAAGTTCAGTGAGGATCTCTGAATGATCCAATGTTGTCGTAAATGACCGATGATGATAAATAGAATCCACCTGTGTGTAATCAAGTCTCCGTATAAATGCACCTGCTCTGTGATAGTCTCAGGGTTCTGTTTAAAGTGCAGAGAGCATTATGAAAACCAAGGAACACACCAGGCAGGTCCGAGATACTGTTGTGGAGAAGTTTAAAGCCGGATTTGGATACAAAAAGATTTCCCAAGCTTTAAACATCTCAAGAAGCACTGTGCAAGCCATCATATTGAAATGGAAGGAGCATCAGACCACTGCAAATCTACCAAGACCCGGCCGTCCTTCCAAACTTTCTTCTCAAACAAGGAGAAAACTGATCAGAGTTGCAGCCAAGAGGCCCATGATCACTCTGGATGAACTGCAGAGATCTACAGCTGAGGTGAAAGAGTCTGTCCATAGGACAACAATCAGTCGTACACTGCACAAATCTGGCCTTTATGGAAGAGTGGCAAGAAGAAAGCCATTTCTCAAAGATATCCATAAAAAGTCTCGTTTAAAGTTTGCCACAAGCCACCTGGGAGACACACCAAACATGTGGAAAAAGGTGCTCTGGTCAGATGAAACCAAAATTGAACTTTTTGGCCACAATGCAAAATGATATGTTTGGCGTAAAAGCAATACAGCTCATCACCCTGAACACACCATCTCCACTGTCAAACATGGTGGTGGCAGCATCATGGTTTGGGCCTGCTTTTCTTCAGCAGGGACAGGGAAGATGGTTAAAGTTGACGGGAAGATGGATGCAGCCAAATACAGGAACATTCTGGAAGAAAACCTGTTGGTATCTGCACAAGACCTGAGACTGGGTCGGAGATTTATCTTCCAACAGGACAATGATCCAAAACATAAAGCCAAATCTACAATGGAATGGTTCAAAAATAAACGTATCCAGGTGTTAGAATGGCCAAGTCAAAGTCCACACCTGAATCCAATGGAGAATCTGTGGAAAGAGCTGAAGACTGCTGTTCACAGACACTCTCCATCCAACCTCACTGAGCTCGAGCTGTTTTGCAAGGAAGAATGGGCAAGAATGTCAGTCTCTCGATGTGCAAAACTGATAGAAACATACCCCAAGCGACTTGCAGCTGTAATTGGAGCAAAAGGTGGCGCTACAAAGTATTAACGCAAGGGGGCCGAATAATATTGCACGCCCCACTTTTCAGTTTTTTATTTGTTAAAAAAGTTTAAATTATCCAATAAATGTTGTTCCACTTCACGATTGTGTCCCACTTGCCTGAAAGCCTGAAATGTGGCGAAAGGTTGCAAGATTCAAGGGGACTGAATACTTTTGCAAGGCACTGTAAATGTGAGTGTGTGTGTACCTATCTGAACCAAACGTCAACAGAATGAACAATCAATTAGTGTACTGGGAGGCACAAAAGAATACCTACCCAAATTTATATAAACCGGCACTCACATTTCTCTGCACCCCAGCTTTATCTTTGCCTTGTGAAAGAATATTTTCTAAAGCTGGTGAAATATTGTCCAAAAAAAAGAAACCGTTTAAAGCCAGCCACTGTGGGAAAGCTATTATTTCTAAATAAAAAGGAATAACAAATTACCCTTAGCACTTGTTCTATTTTGTTCATACTAAATTACTAACACGAGCACATTCATATCTTTGTCTTAAGCAAATAGCCATTGAATTCTTAACAATGTTGACCTCTTTGGCTTCTAGACCACTTGATGGTACCATAGGGTAAATGAAGCACCATGAAGCTTTGCTACATATGCAAACCAATTGGCTGCAAAGCTTCATTGCTTCATGAGGCTTCATTTGGCCATCACTAGTTTTCCACCATATACAACATGAAAATCACGGCGGGAAACTGAGCAAAGCTGGACTTTAGCAAATGATGTGATATTTTTCCATTTCCAGTGTCCCGCAGACGTCACTATTAAAGAGCTTCACTCTCAGAAGCACAATCCCCTCCACGTTAAACAAGAGTTGGAAATGCCGTACATCAAACAGGAGGCGGAGCCAGAGACCTCCAGCATTAAAGAGGAACAGGAAGATGAAATCCCCAAGTTTCCATTGACTGTCACTGTGAAGAGTGAAGAAGACGACGGTCCAAGCAAAGAGAGCGGAGCAGAGAAACCTTCAAACGACTGCTCATTCCGACTCCTGACAATAAAAGAAGAAGGACGATCACAACCTGACGGTTTGTTACCGCTGCTCTCGGATGGTGACGACAAAATGTCGCACTCTTCTGATTTTAACACTGTACGGGCGGATAAGGACTTTGACCCAAATGCTTCAAAATACTTAAACAAGTCATCTTTGAAAAGAGACACAGAAGCGGTTTGGAAACCTTTAACCTGCTCACTTTCCGATAAAACATGGATTCTGGAATATGACTTAAAAAGAGACATGCGACCACACACCGGGGAGAAGCCTTTTGGCTGCACAGTTTGTGGTAAACGATTGGTTTCGGAGAGCAATTTAAAAAGACACACAATGATACACACTGGAGAGAAGCCTTTTGGCTGCAGATATTGTGGTAAACTGTTCGCCGATAAGGGAAATTTAAACAAACACACAACCATACATACTGGCGAAAAGCCTTTTTCCTGCTCAGATTGCCATAAAAGATTCTCTCAGAAAGTACAACTAAACCGTCACATTAAAACACACACTGGAGAGAAGCCTTTTTGCTGCACAGTTTGTGATAAACGATTCGCTGAGAAGGGAAATTTAAACCAACATATGACCACACACACTAGAGAGAAGCGTTTTCCCTGCTCTCATTGTGATAAAAGCTACTTAACGAAGGCAGATTTAAACGATCACACAAGGACACACAAAGGGGAAAAGCTTTTCGCCTGCACACTTTGCAATAAAAGATTTTCTTGGAAGCATTCGCTAAGAATACACACTCGTGAACACAATGGGGAAAAGCCTTTCGCCTGCACACTTTGCAATAAAAGATTTTCTTGGAAGAATTCGTTAAGAATGCACACTCATACACACACCGGGGAAAAGCCTTTTCCCTGCACATTTTGTGGTAAAAGGTTCACTGAGAAAGTAACATTAATATGTCACACAAGGGCACACACCGGGGAAAAGCCTTATCTCTGCACATTTTGTGGTAAACGATTCACTGCTAAGGGAAGTTTCACCAATCACACAAGAACACACACTGGAGAAAAGCCATTTCCCTGCACAAGTTGTGGTAAAAGATTCCTCGATAAAAGACTATTACACAATCACGCAAGAATACACACTGGGGAAAAGCCTTATCTCTGCACATTTTGTGGTAAACAATTTACTGAAAAGGGAGGTTTAAGCAAACACACAATGACACACACTGGGGAAAAGCCATTTGCCTGCTCAGTTTGCCATAAAAGATTCTCTCGGAAAACACAACTAAACAAGCACACAAGAACACACACTGGAGAGAAGCCTTTTCTCTGCACATTTTGTGGTAAACGATTCTCTGAGAAGGGAAATTTAAGCAGACACACAAAAACACATAATGGAGAGCTTCTCACCTGAGCAGTTTGTGGTAAAAGATACACCCGGAAGGAAGATTTAACAATCACGCGAAAAGAAATACCTAACTTACTACGGCTTACTGCTTTTCACAATTTTACTTCTGATTATCAGCATTTTGAAATGCAGTGATCCCTCGTTTTTTGCGGTTAATGAGGACGCCCCGCACCCTGAGATAAGCAAAATTTTATTCCACTAAAAAAAAATTTTTTAGGAGGCGTTTTTAGAATGGATTTATTTAGATTCAGCATTGGAAAGAGATACAGTGCCCTCCATAATTATTGGCACTCCTGAAAAAGAAGTGTTTTTTAGCTTCTAATATTTTTTTTTTTATTCAAATAATATGGGACCTTAATGGAAAAAAAGAGAAAAATCCAACCTTCAATACAAGTGCATTCATTCAGAGGGGAAAAAAATCCCACATAAAGAAAAAATTATTTGACATCAAATATTGTGTGTCACAATTATTAGCACCCCTGGTGTTAATACTTTGTACAACCCCCTTTTGCCAACAAAACAAGGTCTGGGGACTGAGATGGCCATGGGAGGAGCTTGATTTTGTGTCTGGTGAACCATTTCTGTGTAGATTTGGCCATAGGTTTTGGTTCATTGTCTTGCTGAAAGACCCAGTGACGACCCATCTTCAGCTTTCGGGCAGAGGGCAACAGATTTTGATTTAAAATGTCCTGGTATTTCAAAGCATTCATGATGCCATGCACCCTAGCAAGGTTCCCAGGGCCTTTGGAAGCGAAACAGCCCCACAGCATCACTGACCCACCCCCATACTTCACAGTGGGTATGAGGTGCTTTTCAGCATGCGCATCTTTCGTGGCACGCCAGACCCACTTATGCCCCTTTCCCACTGAAACTAGTGGGTCAACGTGCGTTTTTCTAAGCCGATGCAACCCACTAGCAATTGGCATTTGGCACCTTTCCCATTGACAAAAAAAAGCCGTGTCTTTTTTTTTTTTTTTTTCCCCACCCGTCTAACCCCCACACCCCTCCTCAGCCGTGCGTAAGGTTCGTGACGTCACCACGCTAAGATGCGCTTCGACGAGTATGACCGAATTCAGTTCAAGGAAGTAAACAATGCAAAGCAACATAGAAGCCTCCTTTCCGTTTGTGTTCTGTTTTCATGCTTTTTACTGCCCTCAAAATGGTCGAAATGCAGCAAAGGATCAACACTCTGCTTGTGCTGAGGCAACGTAGGCGACGTGAATTTTGGCTTGAATTTGAAAGGAGTCGTGTACGTCACAGAAGGAGGAGAAGAGCCTTTGTTTCATCTGTTATGGCTATTGCTAACGCTGCTACACCGACTGTTCGTTGTATGTGGATCTGGGCTAGAGCACATGGTTTTTGTTTTTTGTTATGACGCATCACGTACTAGCCTACGTCACCACGTAGATTAGCGTGTTGACTGTTGACCCGGGGTTTTGCTGTCACACTGCATGGCGATCAGAGCCGAGGTGATTTTAATGCGGGTCGCTTGGCGGGTTGATTTACACGGGTCGAGGCGGGTCGCTGCACCTTTCCCAATGCCACCAAAAGCCGATTTTTTGTGGGTTGACACGGGTTTTTTGGCCTGTGGGAAAGTGGTATTAGTGTTTGTTGCCAAAAAGCTCAATCTTGGTCTCATCTGAGCAAAGGACACGGTCCCAGTTGAAGCCCCAATACCGCTTGGCGAACTCCAGACGTTTGCGTTTATGATTGTGAGTGAGGAAAGGTTTTCTCCGTGCATGCCTCCCAAACAGCTTGTTGGCGTGTAGACAGCACCTCATACCCACTGTGAAGTATGGGGGTGGGTCAGTGATGCTGTGGGGCTGTTTGGCTTCCAAAGGCCCTGGGAACCTTGTTAGGGTGCATGGCATCATGAATGCTTTGAAATACCAGGACATTTTAAATCAAAATCTGTTACGCTCTGCCCGAAAGCTTAAGATGGGTCGTCACTGGGTCTTTCAGCAAGACAATGACCCAAAACATACTTGTATTGAAGGTTGGATTTGTCTCTTTTTTTTTCCATTAAGGTCCCATATTATTTGAATAAAAAAATATGTATATATATATATATATATATATATATATATATATATTTAAGAAGCTAAAAAAAAATTTCAGGGGTGCCAATAATTATGGAGGGCACTGTACATATAAGACATGATCCCCCCCAAAGTATAATTATTGAATTTTTCTTTAAGTGAGTCCTCTCAAATCAACAAAGCAACACATCACAATGAGTTGCCATAGCACACTAAAGCCAATGTTTAACAAGTTAAACGAGTCGGCGCCTTTGAAAAGTAGTACTCTCAAGCTTTTTTGGCAAGTTCAAAGCAGCTCCCTTGTCACTCATTACTAACTTTAACAAGCTGCAGCTGCCTGCAGGCATGAAAATCACTCCCCTTTCGGCGAAATTTGCCGTTTTGAAGTCAAAAAGGGTGACCTGCGTGAATTGCGTAGATCCGAGGAGAAAATTTTTATGGCGTGGGGGGTCGTAATTCCATCTATCTAACTAATGACATGTTTTATTGAAGTTGCTAAGCCTGTCGCGATATGCAATGAGTCCATTGTCGCAAGGTAAAGAAAAATGAGGGCGATATTTTTCACGGCTTCATTTTATAACTTAATTAACTAACTTACTAACTAACTAACTTAACTTAATTTTATAATTTGTGCGTGCGTGTAGATGAAATATGAGACTCCAGTTCATTTCACAGATGTTTATTGGTAATCAACACGCCATAAAATTACAGTTCAGACTTACAAAATAAGGAAACACATTATTAAACCCTGTAAACGTTAGCATTGCTACATTGACACTAATGGGAAAAAAAAGACAACCTACTTTAGCCTGCTATAAAACATTGGCAGTCTTGGCAAACTTGCGGTTAAAAGGTGACACTTCAAACATTAAAATCGCTGGTCAACAGCATTTGCAAACGAAAAAACGAAAAGAAAAAAAATCCGAGTTTCACCACAAGCAATGACGAAGAGTGCTTTTTGCAGAGTGTGAAGCTGTTAGCGGTTTAGCGAACATACTTCCGGTGAACTTTTCAAAATAAAAGGATGTCACGTTCATGTAAATAATGATTTTTTGGCCTGGTTAAAAAGAAGCTTCAGGCGGGAGAATGAGAGGCTATAGGTGATCAGATGGGACATCGCTATGAAAGCCTGCATGGTTCAAGGGCGCAACGTTTGAAGCACGAAGCAGCGAGGGGTCACTCCATTGTAATAATCATGCTGTCGCTCGATTAAAATTTTTTAATTGCAGCCAGACGGGTTCACACTTGTTACGCTGCTTCAACGTGCCCCATTTTGCCATTAAAACTCAAAATTAAGCTTTACCAGGATCAAGTCAAAAGGATGATACTCTCTCCCAGAGCTAGTGACATTGGAAGTGTGTCGCGGGGTCTTGAATTCCATACTATGGGATGCTGGAAGGGCCATAATTTATCGCGCAAAGGGGGGTTGCGTTAATGCCTTTACTAACGAGTTTAAAAATGTATATTCAGGACCGGCCCAAACGTCACGATTTTCCCGGTCCTCCCGATTAGCTACTCCGGTCCTGCTTTGATGCTTCCCTTCTTTTAGTTGTTGTTTGTCCAATTTCCAAACTTTATCTGAATAGTTTCAGAGAAGATTTCTTTATTCGTCTTGTGCATTGTAATCATTTGAAATCTGCTCCATTGTAGAATTACTGGATCTTTTTATGAGTACTGTCAAATATTGTTTATTACTGATTGACTTCATTTTTTGTGAACTGTTTTTAGCGCTCTGTTCTATAAATATGGGTTGTATATACTAGTACTCTTTGCGTTGCATTAATTTACTTAACTGGACAACCATGGCATTGTGCTTTCAATAAATTATAATAAAAATAGCATTGTTTTTGGCAGCCCTTTTAATTTTCGACAAAAACACTTACCGGTAGTCATATTTTACTCTTTCCAAATGTGTTTGTCTTCATCTAGTTTTAGTCGTCGATTACTCAAAACATTTTCTTCTGTAAAATTCAAAAGTTTTTGTGCAAAAAAACAAGGTTTACAACAATTTTGAAAAAAACATTGACGTATGAGCACATACAGTGCCCTCCTTAATTATTGGATTTATAATATGTGTTTTTTAGCTTCTAATAAATTTTTTTTCTAAATAATATGGGACCTTAATGTAAAAAAAAAAAGGGGGAAATCCAACCTTCAATACAAGTGCATTTATTCAGTGAGGAAAAAATCCCACATAAAGAAATAATTATTTGACATCAAATAATGTGTGTCACAATTATTAGCACCCCTGGTGTTAATACTTTGTACAACCCCCTTTTGCCAACAAAACAAGGTCTGGGGACTGAGATGGCCATGGGAGGAGCTTGATTTTGTGTCTGGTGAACCATTTTTGTGTAGATTTGGCCATATGTTTAGGGTCATTGTCTTGCTGAAAGATCCAGTGACGACCCATCTTCAGCTTTCGGGCAGAGGGCAACAGATTTTGATTTAAAATGTCCTGGTATGTCAAAGCATTCATGATGTCATGCACCCTAACAAGGTTCCCAGGGCCTTTGGAAGCGAAACAGCCCCACAGCATCACTGACCCACCCCAATGCTTCACAGTGGGTATGAGGTGCTGTCTACACGCCAACAAGCTGTTTGGGAGGCATGCACGGAGAAAACCTTTCCTCACTCACAATCATAAACGCAAACATCTGGAGTTCGCCAAGCGGTATTGGGGCTTCAACTGGGACCGTGTGCTTTGGTCAGATGAGACCAAGATTGAGCTTTTTGGCAACAAACACTCTAAGTGGGTCTGGCGTGCCACGAAAGATGCGCATGCTGAAAAGCACCTCATACCCACTGTGAAGTATGGGGGTGGGTCAGTGATGCTGTGGGGCTGTTTCGCTTCCAAACATATGGCCAAATCTACACAGAAATGGTTCACCAGACACAAAATCAAGCTCCTCCCATGGCCATCTCAGTCCCCAGACCTCAACCCCATTGAAAACCTGTGGGTGAGCTGAAGAGGAGAGTACAGAGGAGAGGACCCAGGTCTCTGGATGATTTAGAGCGATTCGTCAAAGAGGAATGGCTGAAGATCCCTCTTTCTGTCTTTTCCCATCTTGTGAAACATTATAGGAGAAGATTAGGTGCTGTTTTGCAGGCAAAAGGGGGTTGTACAAAGTCTTAAAACAAGGGGTGCTAATAATTGTGACACACATTATTTGATGTCAAATAATTATTTCTTTATGTGGGATTTTTTCTCCACTGAATAAATGCACTTGTATTGAAGGTTGGATTTTCTTTTTTTTCATTAAGGTCCCATATTATTTAGAAAAAAAAAATATTAGAAGCTAAAAAACACATCTTAACCAGGGGTGCCAATAATTATGGAGGGCACTGTATATCAACTGCTACTGAAGCAATGAAGCTTTTCAGTCAATTGGTTCAAAGTGTCATGTTGGCTCATTTGCTCTTAAGTGGGCTTGAAGCCCAAGTGGTCAACAGTGTTGAGAATTCTATAGCTTATTAGTTTGGGAAAATTACTAGTATATGCAGAGACGTAGCATGGGTTCCCGGGGGCCCCAGGCAACAAGCAACATGGGGCCCTTCGAGCGTGTGCAAGTAAGGGGGACAGTTGGACTTGGAGCAATAGCATATTTAATAAAAGTTTAATAATGCCTCGCGGTCTCATAGAGCACATAGAATGCGCTCATAGAGACACTCAAAGTGCCCGGATTCTATACATTAGGACATAAAACTACAGTAACATAAGCCCTTTTCACACACATATCCAGGGAAATTCCCGTGAAAGGTGACGCGGAATTTACCGGCATCATTGCTTTCACGCACACAAAGATGTCCCGAAAATGAAGCCGGTTTGAGCTTTCACAGACTTGACCTGTGTTGCCCGCTGGCGCTCTCTGTGCGGGAAGGGCTGCTGGCGTGATTTCATAACCGGATATTACATCATTTTTGGTTGGCATCAGCTGTCACAGTGTTAGTCAAATTGCGTTTTGTTCAAGAGGGAGCGTTCCCGATGTCGTAACCGTCTTTTGTAACAAATTCTCTGTTGGCAGGGAAAAAAACCCAAATGTTCTTAATGTTTAAATAGTGTACATATTTTTATGATCATTATAAATGCATTCACACAATGAAATAACGCTGGAAAAGTTTGTCAAACATAATGTTGGTCAAATCGTGTTTTTTTTTTTTTTCCAGAGGGAGCATTCCCGATGTCGTAACTGCCTTTTGTAACGAATTCTCAGTTGGCAGAAAAAAACCCCGCATATTTTCTTAATGTTTAAATAGTCTACATATTTTTATGATCATTATAAATGCATTTACACAATGAAATAACGCTGGAAAAGTTTGTTATACGTAATGTTGGTCAAATCGTGTGTTTTTTTTCCGTAGGGAGCATTCCCGACGTCCTAACTGCAGCCAATTTAAGCTCATCAAGACTGTATTTAGGTAAAATTGGGCCTAAAAAATCCAGCCCGACCCGGTCTGCGGGTATTAAAGCTTGACCCGGCCTGAGCCCGATCAATTAACTTGATTTGCAGGCCCGACCCTGAAAAAGAAATTGTATGTTTTATTTTTGAGGACTCGGGGGGGGGGGGGGGGGGGGCGCAAAGGGAAGGGATGCGCCAGTCAGACCTGAATCGAGCACTACTTGCTGCTTGGGAAAACGAACTGGTTGCATTATGTGTGATCACATTTGTGACGATGTCTGCATAAAAGCCTGTCTTTTGTAACGAATTCTCAGTTGGCAGAAAAAAAACCCCGCAAGTTTTCTTAATGTTTAAATAGTCTACATATTTTTATGATCATTATAATTGTATTTGACGTAATAATTGGCATTTTCCTTTCGTCATGTTTTCAGTTTAATTTAACTGTTTCCAGCTTGCTATGTTTATAATTGCGATGTTTGTTTACCGCTTTTCGTCTTACTGCGAAGAGGGAGGAAGTGACATCGCCTGCCATGATATTTAAGTCATCAGCCATCTGCTTTCACGCACACAGCTTCCCGGGAAAGTTCCCGAACATGATACTAGGACGCGACCTGTGAAATGTCCGCGTAAACGCCGTGTCAGTCGACACGGGAAATTGTTTTCACACGCAACTGCTGCATTGTTAAGTCCCGTGATAGTCCCAGTGTTTTGGAGTATGTGAAAGGGGCTTCTAGTACACTAACCGCTGTCGTGCTTCCTTTTTTCCTCTTCTGCTTTTTTTTTCTTGTGTCGCTTCCAGAAGGATAACTTCTCTTCATTTTGGATCCACGCCAATTAAAAAAAAGCCAAATCGCCTCTCACTCTGAGTCACATGAGGGAAGGGGGGGGTGTAGTGCGAGTGAAGGGGCCCCTTCAGGGAACTCAGACACAAGGATTTCACTGGCATTGTCGCACTTGTCGCTGCGACAGTAAAGCTGCGTGTGCTAAATCTGTTGGCCTTCTGGGGGCCCCTGCTGGCTGGGGGCCCTAGGCAATTGCCTGGTTTGCCTAATGGGACGCGACGCCTCTGAGTATATCAATGTGATTGTGTTACTATATGGGCAAAATGCAACAAGTGTTATTAGGATAATTTGTTATTCATTTCAATTTACAAATAATAATTGTCCTTCATTGCTTGGATTTAAATTTTATTTCTTTGGAAATTGATCCGCTAGTTAATATTTTTTATAGCCCAAAACCCACAATATGTGAGATGACATTTCATCCCAATTCTAATTAATCCACAACAACATAATTTATCATAATATTAGGCCAAAACAAACACCAAAATACTCAAATTCCCACTGGAAAAATTAAAGAGAAATGAAATATCAACTGCTCCGTCTCAAGAGCGTGATTTTTTTATTTTTATCCTGTGTCCCACAGATGTTAAAGTGAAAGATCTTCACTCGGAGAAGCACGATACCCCCCACGTCAAAAAGGAGGATATGGCGTACATCAAACAGGACGCAGAGCCAGAGACCCCCAGCATTAAAGAAGAAAATCAGGAAGAGGAAATCCCCAAGTTTCCAATGACTGTTGGTTTAAAAAGCGAAGAAGATGAAGGCCCAAGGAAAGAGAGCAGTGCAACGAAACTAGCAAGCAGTAGCTTGTTGCGACACCTGACAAAAAAAGGTGAGGGACAATCGCAACCGGACGACCACTTAGCGCCACTCTCGGACAGCGACGACGTAACATCACACTCTTCTGACTTTTACACCGATGAGGAGGATGTTGACGTTGATGCTTCAAAATCCTTCAATTCATCACTGAAAAGAGACAAAAAAGAATGCGCGGACGGAAAACCTTATTCCTGCTCACATTGTGATAAAACATTCACTTCCAAGGAACATTTAATCATACACACGCATACACACACTAGAGGAAAGCCTTTTCTCTGCACATTTTGTGGTAAAAGATTCACCCAGAAGGGAAATTTAAATACACACACAAGAAGACACACTGGAGAGAAGCCTTTCGTCTGCTCTCTTTGCGATAAAAGATGTTCTACGAAGCAAGCGTTAACAAAACACACGAGGACACACACTGGAGAGAAGCCTTTTGTCTGCACATTTTGTGGTAAAAGATTTTCTGCGAAGGAATCGTTAACAAGACACACGAGAACACACACTGGAGAGAAGCCTTTTGTCTGCACATTCTGTGGTAAAAAATTCACCCAGACGAAATATTTAAAGATACACACAAGAACACACACCGGAGACGAGCCTTTTGTCTGCTCTCTTTGCGATAAAAGTTTTTGTACAAAGCATGATTTAACAAGACACACGATGACACACACTGGAGAGAAGCCTTTCGTCTGCTCTCTTTGCGATAAAAAATTATGCACGAAGCAAGCGTTAACAAGACACATGAGAACACACACTGGAGAAAAGCCCTTTGTCTGCACATTTTGTGGTAAAAGATTCACCCAGAAGGGATATTTAAAGGAACACACAAAAACGCACACCGGAGATGAGCCTATTGTCTGCTCTGTTTGCGATAAAAGATTTTGTACAAAGTATCAGTTGACAAGACACACAAGGACACACACTGGAGAGAAGCCTTTCGTCTGCTCTCTTTGCGGTAAAAAATTTTGTACGAAGGAAGACTTAACAAGACACACAAGAACACACACTGGAGAAAAGCCTTTTGTTTGCTCTTTTTGCGATAAAAGGTTTTGTACGAAGCAAGCGTTGACAAGACACGCGCGAACACACCAGGCAAAAGGTTCACCCGGAAGTGAGAATTAAACAATTGTGCAAGAATACACACCAAGGAGCTACCTATCACTTGCACTGTGTGCTGTAAAAACCTTCTCTTAAAGCAGAAATGTAAAGTAATTTCATAACATGCCAAATTGGGTCACAATTAAAGTAATTAAACATTGTCCAACAAATAAAGCTTGAAAAAAATAATTTATATGTTGTATATTTGACAAAATAATCGCGTTTCCGAAGTTCGAGCCTGAAAGGGGAAGAACCCGGAAGTGATCCGTCACACTGAGAACAGCGATGGCAGCGCTCCATACATACGGCCGCCATACAAAGCCCTTCAAACAATGATTCAAACATCGATATAAGCGATAGATCGAGCGCAAGGGAGGAGATCCAAGTTTTTGAAGAGTTGGAGGAAGAAGAGGAGGTTGGAATTTCATGTTGGACCTAACATGTATTAGCCAGACGCTAATCAGGATGCAAACAATGTGCCTAGACTACCTGACATGGAATGGAGACAAGACCCATCGAGATTACAAGATTGTTAAGATATAGGCTGTTATTATTTTCATGATTTGAATATGCAGGCATTTGCACATAATTCTATGTTTTTGTCTATCTGATGACATTGTTAAAAAAAATAATAACCAGACTTCATGTTCGTTTTGGCAGGTCCGGCAGCTCTCGTGCATATAAAATAATAATTAGGGCTGTCAAACGATTAAAATTTTTAATCAAGTTAATTACAGCTTAAAAATTAATTGATAGTAATTAATCGCAATTCAAACCATCCATAAAATATGCCATATTTTTCTGTAAATTATCGTTGGAATGGAAAGATAAGACAAGATGGATATATACATTCAACATACGGTACATAAGGATTGTATTTGTTAATTATAACAATAAATCAACAAGATGGCATTAACATTATTAACATTCTGTTAAAGCGATCCATGGATAAAAAGACTTGTAGTTCTTAAAGGAAAAATGATAGTACAAGTTATAGAATTTTTCATATTAAAACCCCTCTTGATGTTTTCGTTTTAATAAAATTTGTAAAATTTTCAATCAAAAAATAAACTAGTAGCCCGCCATTGTTGATGTCAATAATTACTTACACAATGCTCCTGGGCGCTGAAGCCTATAAAATCAGTCGCACCCAAGCGCCAGCAGAGGGCAGCAAAACTCCGCAAAACACAATTAACAAGTGGGCCTTTCACTCTTCTGTCATTTAAATCTGTCTGAGCTGGGCCAAGTGCGTTAATTGCGTCAAATAGTTTAACGTGATTAAAAAATTACCGCCCGTTAACGCGATAATTTTGACAGCCCTAATAATAATATAAAAACGTTGGGGGGAAAGAAGGAGATGAGTCGTTGATGACTTTCTCCACTTTATTGTGGCAACAATAAGAAAACAAAATAATAGCGGACTGCCGCCACATTCGACCTCGAAGTTTTGCTTCTCGCTCATCTCCCCCTCGCCTTCTACTACTCACAGCTCTCCAGTCCCAGCGTCTCTTAAACGGATCGTGCATAGTGTCTTGTTATGAGCTTTTTGTTTACAAATGTATCGAACACACGACGTGCTGACAACTTTCTTTATTAACATATGGAGATAACAGTACGAACACAGCTCTGGGCTCTCGGCAGGAAGTGGCGTCTAATGGCGTGAGGAAATGTAGTTTTTTCACACAAGCGAACAGATTACAAAACACCACTTCAGTGTTGTCCCGAGACTACATTTCCAATAATTCACTGCGTAACCTGCACGCTCGCTGATTCGCTGCGAGACATAAAAACTAGGGCTGTCAAACGATTAAAATTTTTAATCAAGTTAATTACAGCTTAAAAATTAATTAATCGTAATTAATCGCAATTCAAACCATCCATAAAATATGCCATATTTTTCTGTAAATTATTGTTGGAATGGAAAGATAAGACACAAGATGGATATATACATTCAACATACGGTACGGACTATTTGTTTATTATAACAATAAATCAACAAGATGGCATTAACATTATTAACATTCTGTTAAAGCGAACCATGGATTGAAAGACTTGTAGTTCTTAAAAGAAAAATGTTAGTACAAGTTAGAGAAATTTTATATTAAAACCCCTCTTAATGTTTTCGTTTTAATTTAAAAGTTTTAATCAAAAAATAAACTAGTAGCCCGCCATTGTTGATGTCAATAATTACTTACACAATGCTCATAGATGCTGAAGCCTATAAAATTAGTCGCACCCAAGCGCCAGCAGAGGGCGGCAAAACTCCATAAAACACAACAAATGAGCGTTTCACTGTGTACTGTCATTTAAATCTCTCTGAGCGGGGCATCTGCGTTAATTGCATCAAATATTTTATCATGATTAATTTCAAAAATTAATTAACGCCCGTTAACGCGATAATTTTGACAGCCCTAATTAAAACCAACACGCTTGTTGTCAACTGTCACCTGTCAGTGGCTCTCGTAAAACACAAACTAGAAGGCTATCAAGCGATCACTGTGAAAGAAACGCCGAACCGTACAAATGCAATGCAATGCTTGAAGCATGAAGGTGGAAATACATAATACAAATACAAATAAATGTGCACAAACTCACCGACGGTGTGTGTCTCATACGGCAACGTGACCGTGAATTACCGCGACGCCGACCCGCTTACATGCACATCCACACCCCTTTCCCGATTGACAGTGGATTAACCCTTTTGGACAAGATCGTAGATGAAGCACAATTTAAACACGCTTAACCTAACGAATGCAACAATAACTATGATCGGGGATTGCCACGAGTTAGCTTTTGGCTAACATCGCTAGCTTCTACGGTTCATTCCACAACAGTTGGCAGCTCTGCTTTGACAAAGTCATTATTCATCTATCCAAAAATCACACTTTTTGGCAAATCCTTGATCATAAGCAGACCGGTTAAGGAAGCAGGCATCTTCGAAGTGTTTGTAGCAGAGAACACTACTCGATGATGGCGTGAAATTCATTCGCTTCGTGCGAACGAAAGATGTCCATTTACGTGCCCTGCTATCCTTTGGCCACTCATACAACTTTTTGTTTGAGTGAGAACAAAACATCGCCACACACTGCCATGGCATCTTACCGAGAAGCAATGCAACAAACAATACTGTTCTATGGCGGACTTCCCTCGCACTTCTCAGTGTGACGTAACTTCTGAAGATTGCCGAAGAAAAGCATTTTCGTTGTCAAGGGCGTTGCTATGTGTTAAACAAAGAAGCTGGAAGGGTTGCGTTAAAAAAAAAAAACGAAAATATGCTGAAAATTGTTTAGCCGTTGATATTCAAAAACATGGTTGGCCAACCTTACTTCACATTTTTGCTTTAAAGGGAACCACGGACAACTTGTATTTCTTAAAAGATAAGTGTCAGTGTGAGTTATAAAAATTTGATTTTTAAACCCCTCAATGTTTGCGTTTTTATAAATTTTTTAAAAAATTAGTTTTCGTAGGTCGCCATTGTTGTTGACGACGCAATGCACTCGGCATTGACGTCACTGTGCATCGCTGCTCTATTTCCACAGTTTCATTCTTTAGCTACATAAACATGTCGTCGGTTCCGCCCTTCCAATTTGAACCCGAGCGGAAAAGTGTTGAGCAGGACAGCGCTTTCGATATTTCACAAAACAAGCAGCAAAAGCAATTAAAAGAGGGTCTCCAGTGGGATTCGAACCCGCGGTCCCTGTGCGATAACAAGCGCGTAGACCACAGGACGTGACGTTAGTCATGGTTTTCCTTATAAAGCAATCGCCACTCACCTGTGTTGTCTGTCTGTGCGGTAAAACCTGAAAGGGAAACTCAACTGAAAAGAAAGTGCGGCTAGCTTGATCACGGAATTAAAAAACGCGGCTCACTTCAGACATCAAGGGTTTATTGAACACACATAAAAAAAACAGGCAAATGCGAAATGGGAGATACAAAAAGAGTCCGTGACAGGAGGTAGCAATCAATTAGAGAGAAAAACAAAAAACAAAACAACAGATAAAACCGGGATGAGAGGCAGTCAATGATTCAACTAGCAGTGTAGGGATATAAAAACTTTCAAATGGCAGCATGTCAATATTTCAGCAAGCTGCCTAGGATCGGTTTAAAGACCCTGAGCTGGAATTGGATGCAGGTAAGACGTTGGGAACTCATCGCACATCTCTGTAACAAAATCTGACCAGCAGCAGAATGTGACAACAACAAGGCAGGAGTAGAAGGGGTGTAGAACACCAATCGAAGAGCATCCAGTTTTCAGTCGAAGCATAAATTATGCCGAGTCCAAAGATGAGTCCCCAGAAAGAGGTGACATGGATTCAGAGGAAGAGGAGTTGATCAACAATGGCACTGATCCCCTCCAAGAAGGTAATAAAATGAATAAATAGTCATTATCATGAACCGATCACTCCCAGATGTAAAAGATGAAGTTTCATTTCATTTAAATGAATAGAAAATGTTTTTAACGTTTTATGACAATGTCTATTTTTTACAAAATATTGTCAAAATGCCCATTTTTGGAATGTATCAGTAATCAAGCAATGTGTGATTTTTCATATTTGGCATTTGAAATTTTTCAACTTTAGCTGGTTATGACACATTCAAAAATGTAAAAATTTTGGAAAAATATTCATGACATCATCGTTTGACGACAGGAATAATAATGTGCAACCAGGCATGTTTGAACTGTTTTTTTGTTTTTTGTTTTTTTTAAGTTTCCTCATGTGTCCTCGTGTGTTTTGTTAATGCTTGCTTCGTTTAAGTCCCAGGGCCCCATACTTCACAGTGGGTATTAGTGACGGGATCTGTCGTTCACTTGAGTAAACGAATCCATTCCGGTTCGTTCAGTAAAACGATTCGTTCAAACGAATCGTTCAACGAATCGTTCGCCCCCCTCATCTCCCTCCCCACCCAAATGAATCGTTCGGTTAGTGAACGGGAAGTGACGTTGCCGAACGAATCACCAAAGACCGCTTCGCAGTATAACTGAACGGGAAGTGACATTGCTTGGTCCCTCCCTCTCTTGCACATTGACCACTCGTCGTAGTTTCAGAAATGAGTGACAGGCGATATCATTCTGCTCTCAGAGACAGCCTCGTCTCCCTCCCGCTGCTGCAAAAGCGAGGGAGGACTTCCGCGTCGTCTGTCCTAGTTCTATGGGCTCAAAGTCATGGCTCGTGCTTGCATTTCGAATTAGGACACGGTTAAACATTTTCCTTTTGAGGGGGAAGTCGGGGTTTGGGGTCGGGGGCGCACGGACTTTCTTTAGCATGATCTTGCTCACATATACAATGCTGCTGCTAACAGCCAACGCGGCATGCTTGCTGTCACGAAAATAAAAATAAATCGAAAGTTTAATTTCTAATTATGGAACGGCCAACACATCATATTAACCTCTCGCTCTGTTGTATTTTTGTTTTTTATTATTAAGATGATCGTTTTGAATTTTTGCACTGGTATTAATAAATAAAATAATCCGGTCAGCTCCCCTGTCGTCCCCGCATCTCAGATCGTCAAATGCTGACGAGAAATAATTGTTTGCTTTATGATTTCGCCTTTCTACTCTTATTAGTCTGTTAAGAAAAATGTAGACATATTGCGACATCTCCCGTGTCCGCGCGCTTTGTTTTTGGGGCGCTTGAGTAGCACATGATGGACGGATTGACATAATTTGTCAAACCAACCGACACCCTCTGACACGGAAAAAAAAAAAAAAAAAAAAAAACACTCGGAAAAAATTGACATGTATATACAGTTTCATTGCAAATCAGTATTATGGTGATCATACTAAATATTATTTTTTCTCTGTGCACATATGAGGTACATATCGCTGCCATGAAGCCTCCATATAGTGACAGTTCTCTGCCCGCTTCACTGCCGTCACGCGACCGCAGCTCAGGTTTTGCTTGCCTCGTAGCTACGCGTGTTTTAAATTACTGTAAATTTGATAGTATATCGTCATAGGCACAGTCCCGAGTCTGTTGAGAAAAGTAGAACACTAAACCATGCTCGCTAGATTTGTGTGGTGTTTTTGTCTTTTTGAGCAGCATTTGATAGGCTCCACGTTAACAAATATGTGAGAAAGTCGTTTCCTTTCATTTTATGACTCGTTCACCGCATAGTCATTACTGGAAAGTCAAGTTAGCAGCAAGCTAGGTCAGGAACCGGAGGACCGAATCACTGAACGGGAAGTGACAAAACTCAGTCTTTCCCCCCTGCCTGCACGCTGGCTGCTTATTGGCCACACGTGGAAATGAGTGACATACGCCATGATTCTGTTTCCGCTCCCTCCCCTGCCCGCGATGAGGCTGGCGTCTGATTGGTCGTGTGCGATGTCAGAAGACGCTGCCGCTTGCTCAACGCCCTCCCACGCAGCGAACAAGCGCCACCAACTTCATAGAACGAATCAGTGCAGATGGTGATTAGTTCGGTCTCGTTCAATCAAACAATTCGTTCAAAAAGAACGAATCGTTCGCGACCGATACAACACTAGTGGGTATGAGGTGCTGTCTACACGCCAACAAGCTGTTTGGGAGGCATGCATGGAGAAAACATTTCCTCACTCACAATCATAAACGCAAAGGTCTGGAGTTCGCCAAGCTGTATTGGGGCTTCAACTGGGACCATGTGCTTCGGTCAGATGAGACCAAGATTGAGCTTTTTGACAACAAACACTCTAAGTGGGTCTGGCGTGCCACGAAAGATGCGCATGCTGAAAAGCACCTCATATCCACTGTGAAGTATGGGGGTGGGTCAGTGATGCTGTGGGACTGTTTCGCTTCCAAAGGCCCTGGGAACCTTGTTAGGGTGCATGGCATCATGAATGCTTTGAAATACCAGGACATCTTAAATCAAAATCTGTTGCCCTATGCCCGAAAGCTGAAGATGGGTCGTCACTGGGTCTTTCAGCAAGACAATGATCCTAAACATATGGCCAAATCTACACAGAAATGGTTCACCAGACACAAAATCAAGCTCCTCCCATGGCCATCTCAGTCCCCAGACCTCAACCCCATTGAAAACCTGTGGGGTGAGCTGAAGAGGAGAGTACAGAGGAGAGAGGACCCAGGTCTCTGGATGATTTAGAGAGATTCTGCAAAGAGGAATGGCTGAAGATCCCTCTTTCTTTATTTTCCCATCTTGTGAAACATTATAGGAGAAGATTAGGTGCTGTTTTGTTGGCAAAAGGGGGTTGTACAAAGTATTAACACCAGGGGTGCTAATAATTGTGACACACAGTATTTGATGTCAAATAATTATTTCTTTATGTGGGATTTTTTCCCCACTGAATAAATGCACTTGTATTGAAGGTTGGCTTTTTCCTCCTTTTTTCAATTAAGGTCCCATATTATTTACAAAGAAAAAAAATTAGAAGCTATAAAACACATAATTATTATGAATCCAATAATTATGGAGGGCACTGTATATAATGACAACAAAGGGCTGGTCTCTTCTGTTCTATTGTTGGTAGTCCCCAGGTTATGAGCGAGTTCCGTTCCTACGCTGGTGACGTAACCCGAAATTCCGCGTAAATTGGAATTAACCTTTTAATTAATCCTAAATACTGCATAAATCTCAAAATAACTATCAAAAAACATGTTCTATATCATAATAAAGGGCAGGTCAAGAGCTTTTCGTATTTTGGTGTAATTTTAAGAATATAAACTTTGGACGAGTTCGTTGAAACAGCTGCAAGGATACTTTGCGTTTTTTTTTTTTTTTTAAGTTTTCTTAGCACTCCATCAATATTCCATTACCAAACCCGGAAGTGTGACGTAATTTCCCAAATGCAACAGAAGACAGTCACACAGTGAGCATATCAGGATTGGTCTTTAGTGACACTAACGATGGCAAAAGGTCCCAGGAAATATTATCTACAGTTAATCCCTACATGTTTGAACCCAAGGCATCAGATGACGACAATTTACTCGGCACGGCAGACATTGGTGAGGACGCCGGTTGGCAGCTCGACACTTCATGAAAGGATGAGTGGTAGGCCTACGTCTAGCATCGTGATTTCTGTCTGAATCTTTCCACATTCATTCTGGGATATAATTATTATTTATTTATTTATCCGATTAATCGGCCGATTAATCGCTTATAAAAAAAATAATCGTTAGTTGCAGCTTTATAAATTTGCGTCTGACGGGGGGCAACTATAAAGGTCACATATTTATACAAAAGAGAAGAGATTTAAAAATTGTTCACAAAAAGGAGGTCAGCAATGAAAAAAACGTTTAATAATAAAAAGGTCAAGTAATTCTATACCTTATCATATTGGAAAATATTACAAGGCACTAGACCAGTACTTCTCAAATAGTGGGGCGCGCCCCCCTGGGGGGGTGCAGAGCGATGCCAGGGGGGGCGCATGTGTCCTCGGGGAACATGCCTTTTTTTTTTTTTTTTTTTTTTTTTTTTTTTTGCCGGACTGGAATAAAGTGTACTTGCACATCCACTCAGTGGGTGGCAGTGGCGCTCTCATTTTCAGAGTGCGTGCAGTATTTTTGAACTAAGGAAGAGCACTCGGAGTCAGCACACAGAAAACCGATACGAAGAGCAGTGCACCGCCGCCTTTTTCGAAAGCCGTTTTCCGACCGGACTCACTCACGCAGCGACCCACTGTCTTGTCCGGTTCTCACGTCGCCACCCGAGAAGTGCCATTTTTGGCTTGGGATCGTCACCACGACCGCCCTCACCTACGGTTCTACCTCGGCCGCCGAGAATGCGCTTTTTTCGTGCCGTTTGCCTTTTAGCTTTGACTTTTAGCACAGTGGGGTGATGAGGAAAGACTACTGTTTACTGTGTCTGAAAATAATAATAGCGGACTGCCAGAAACCAAATCAATTAAGACGCCACTTAAAGACATTCGACCCCAATCTCATTGATAAGCCGCTTGATTGTTTTTCAGCGAAAACGTGCCGAATATTGCCAACAATCGTCCTGCTTTGTCAGTGTTATATCAGTAAACCAGAGAGCATTGTTAGCATGCTCATTGCAAAATGACTCCACACCATTGCAAAGGAGGTAATACTGAGTGTGAGCAGCAAAAATAAAAACTGTCCTTCTGTCCAAGGACACTCTTTTTTTTCCTTTATTCATTTTTGTTTTTTGGGTCAAATTTTTTGGCATATTGTCCTCATGAGTAAATGTTTCTAATCAATTTGAATTTGTTATTATTTACGGATTTTATTACATTTTATTTTTCTGTATCAAATGGTCAAAAATGTACCTTGAGTGTATTTTTACAGTTTGAATGTGACTTTTTTTTTTTTTAATTCAGGCAAATTGATGCACGTCAAGTCTTCTCTGTTACAAACAAAACAATGTTAATAAAGTTATACTTTATTATAAGTTGATCCGTTACTTTTTTTCTTTATTAGAAAAAAAGGACACAATGTTAGGCAGATGCGTATTTATAATAGTAATTTTATAGACAAATAATACTATTTACAGTGGCGGCAGAGAGTTTGGGGGGGCGCGAAACATTTACGTCTTGCTTGGGGGGGGGCGTAACAGAAAATAATTGAGAAGCACTGCACTAGACTAAAATCTTCCCTGAAACTTGGAATAATGTTGGAAATTGAGCAACAACAAAGGCAGGTGCAGCTTCAATGTACTGTATTTCAATAAATGAACACAGCAAATAAGTAATATAGCGCAAAGCCGGAGGTAAGATTTGGAAAAGCCTCAACAGCAAGAGAAGCAGTCCAACTTATTAAAATAAAAGGTATTAAGAATATTGTCTGGTCTGGGAAAAAAGGACCTGCAAAATCATTGCTATTTTTTTTCTCACATGAGTCTCAAGGGAAATGGAATTAGGAATTTCAAATGTTTTTTCCACTGTAAATATGTGATAGAAATCTAAATGTTTTGACACACACAAGCATTTTCACCTTTCTCTCCTACTGCGCTTGCGCAAATCGACGCCATTTTAAACGATGAAAAAAAAAATTGATTAAACGATGAAAAAAAATTTTTTTTTTTTAATTTTTTGGTGTTTTAGTAGTGTTGGCAACTTGAAACTAAAACCTCAAAAACGTGCTCCGAGCCGATGGCGTATATTTTCATTGAAACGCTGCACCGGAAGTACTCTCTCTTGACCTATCCGGGACTTTCCGTTGTTTCGTGTTCCCTTCTCCTAACCAAACAAGCTCCTTCAAAGTATTCTCATCGGGTAAGTACCGAAGTAATAATTTAGTGGACTGCCACGCCACAACGTAACGCTTAGTGGAAGTCGTTTGGCCCAATGTTGAAGCTTTACAGGCTAACATAACTGCGTTTTGTTTAGCTTAGCTCGCTAGCCAAGGCACGTGAACGCTTTTCGATTGCTTGAGCTTTATGCCTATTGTAAATTTTGTTTTAAGGTGGGGTTGTGTAACACCCTTTTCGACTGTTCTTAAAGATGCGAAAAAATACTACTGACCGAAGGCAAACGCAATCAAGAACATCAAGCTAAAGCATAGAGACGTGGGAGATCAGGAGTGGAAATCCAGGCCACGTCGAGCAACTGAAAAACAAAAGAAAATGACGGTAAGATGACTACATGAGTTGTTTAACTTTTTATGCTATATCAGACTTCTTTTCTGTGACTGTGACTGTTGGGCAAAATTCCCATATCTTATTTGCCAAACAAGGCTCACGATAACTACGATCTCGCGATATGGCGATACAAGTTATTAATTCTCGCTGTCGGCGTGATGTCACGGTGACGTCATCTCGCATAGCAACGTGTCGCCATTTTGAGAGGGGGGCACGCACAGTAGTGACGGGATATGTCGTACACTTGAGGAAACGAATCCATTCCAGTTCGTTCAGTAAAAAGACTCGTTCAAACAAATCGTTCACCGAATCGTTCGCCCACCTCATCCCCCCACCCCCATCCACCCAAATGAATAGTTCGGTTTGTGAACGGGAAGTGACGTTGCCAAACGAATCTTCAAAGACCGCTTAGCAATATAACTGATCGGGAAGTGACATTGCTTGGTCCCGCCTCCTCTTGCACACAGGGTCCTCATTGGCCGCTCGTCGTAGATTCAGAAGTAAGTGACAGACTATAAAATTCTGTTTTCGCTGTCTTGTCTCGAGTCTACCCCGCCGTTGCAATAGCAAGGAAGAACTTTCGCGTCGTCTGTCGTGTTTCTATGGGATCAAAGTCGTGACTCGTGCTTGCATTTTAATTTCGGACACTGTTAAACATTTTCCTTTTGTGGATTTAGGCTCGGGGGCGTACGGACTTTCTCTAGCATGATCTTGATCAAATGTACAATATTGCCGCTACCAGCCTACGTGACACGCTTGCTGTCACGCAAATAAAAAGAGAAATCGAAAGTTTAATTTCTAAATACGGAATCACCAGCACATTATATTTACCTCACGCTCTGTTGTGTTTTTGTTTTTACGTTCTTCACTGTTATTTTTGGTAACTATCGTTAAAACTAAAGTGTAAATAGCTGGTTGTCAAATGTATTGCTCTGAAATAAAAACATTACTACATTTTGATACAAAACAGTTTAATTGAAAATCATTATTAAGATGATTTAATTGAAATATCATTTTTGCACTGGTATTAGTAAATAAAGAATCCAGTCCAGTCCAATCCTGTCGCCCCCCCCATCTCAGATCGTCAAATGCTGACGAGAAATAATTGTTTGCTCTTTACAATGTCGCCTTTGCACTCTCATTAGTCTGTTAAGAAAAATGGAGACCGAAGTTTTGCTTCTCGCTCATCTCCGCCTCGCCTCGTACTACCAGCTACTACTACTTCCAGTCCCAGCGTCTCTTAAACGGATCGTGCATAGTGTCTTATTATGAGCTTTTTGTTGACAAAGGTATCAAACACACGACGTGCTGACAACTTTGTTTCTTTATTAACACATGGAGCTAACAATACAAACACAGTTTAGGGCTCTCGGCAGGAAGTGGCGTCTAATGACGTGAGGAAATGTAGTTTTTTTCACACAAGCGAACAGATTACAAAGCACCACTTCAGTGTTGTCCCGAGACTACATTTCCCATGATTCACTGCGTGACTTGGGCCGCTTGCTGATTCGCTACGAGATTGACTCAATGCCAACACACTAGTTGTCACCTGTCAGCGGCTCTCGTAAAACACAAACTATAAGGCTATCAAGCGATCACCGTGAAAGAAACGCCGAACCGTACAAATGCAATGCAATGCTTGAAGCATGAAGGTGGGAATACATAATACAAATAAATGTGCACAAACTCACCGGCGGTGTGTGTCTCTTAGGGCAACGGGACCGTGAATTACTGCGACGCCGACCCACTTATATGCACATTCACACCCCTTTCCCGATTGACAGTGGATTATCCTTTTCGGACAAGATCGTAGATGACGCACAATTTAAACACGCTTAACCTAGCGAACGCAATAACAACTATGATCGGGGATTGCCATTAGTTGGCTTTCGGTAGCTGTCGCTAGCTTCTACTATACAATCCACAATAGTTGGCAGCTCTGCTTTGACAAAGTCATCAGTCATCTATCCAAAAATCACACTTACTTTTTGGCAAATCCTTGATCATGAGCAGACCGGTAAGGAAGCAGGCATCTTCGAAGTGTTTGTCGCAGAGAACACTACTCAATGATGACGTGAAATTCATTCGCTTCGTGCGAACGAAAGATGTCCATTTACGTGCCCTGCTATCCTTTGGCCACTCAAACAACTTTTCGTTAGAGTGAGAACAAAACATCGCCACACACCGCCGTGGCATCTTACCGAGAAACAATGCAACAAACAATACTGTTCTATGGCGGACTTCCCTCGCACTTCTAGGTGTGACGTAATTTCCGAAGATTGCCGAAGAAAAGCATTTTCGTTGTCAAGGGCGTTGTTATGGGTTAAACAAAGAATCTGGAAGGGTTGCATTAAAAATAAAAAACGAAAATATGCTTATAATTGTTTAGCCATTGATATTATTCAAAAACATGGTTGGCCAACCTTACTTCACATTTCCGCTTTAAGGCTTGGATTAGCTCAAGCAACTTGTGATATCTATATAAATAGTTGTGTGCGTAAGTGTTGTACAGTATGCAGTGTAGAGCAGGGCGGTAAACCGAAAATTTACCGTCACCGAAATTCTTAACGATGACCGACGTAATTTTGACCATGTCGGTAAATTCGGTAAATTGATAAAACAAGAAAATATAGTCTTTTCATCCCGCTTTGATTCTGTTGTTCGTTTATGTTCATTCCCCTTTAAGAAAGCAGTCAATGGGCTTACGTAGAGAGTCACGTGATCATCAAGAAGCCAATCAAACAAAAGCCTGGTAAGCTAACGCTAGCAGCTAACGCTACAAGCAAAACGTGATGCAGTGTGGCTTAAGGGAGGTTCACCAAACTTTCACCCGACATTTAGTAGACTCATGGTGGCATCCAGACGGGCTTTCACCCGCTGTCCTCCCTTGTTCTCACGATTTCCAGAGATGGTGCTTTCAGTGCTTTCTACTGGTAGCCAGGCTAACGCTAGCTAGCGGCTAACGCTACAAATGAACGTGATGGAGTCGGATAGCGGCTCTAACTTTGTCGAAACGGCTGAATTTAATGAGTGGATTGGGCACGGACAGCATCTAGCAACTACTATGTGGCGTTATTTTGTATCTGTCTGTGTGTGATTCCTCTGATAGCTTTTGTGATGGTAAAGCATTCAGTATAAAGTACAATCCAACGGCGAAACTTATAATGACCGAGAAATGGCCCCAGCTATTTTTCTGTATGTGCTTATTTCTGTGTCATTATTGCTATCATAAAATCTTTATATAGCTTTAATGTGTGTGTGTGTCTCTCTCTGTTTGTTTGGGGGTTCATTTGTGCGTGCATTTATTAAAAAATGAACGGGGGGGGAGGGGGACCCTGAAACCATAAAGTAAACACTTGTATTTAATAATTATGTCACAGCAGCCATTAACAATAAGTTGTCTTTTTGAAGTGTACTGTTCAAGCTGCAAGTCATTTGTGTTACAATGACATGTTTGCACAGACATATTGATTTTGATAATGTACATTGTTCAAGTCATACACGCTGTTATAAATGTTCATACTTGAATTCTTATTGCTTACAATACATTTTTATAAACTGTAAAATGTTTAGACTGCATGTACAATTGTTAAATACAGTATATGAAATTGAATGCCGGTAAATAAATCAACAACAAACAGTTAATCTGTATTTCATGCATTGATTCAGATTTTCAAATTATATAACAGTATGCTTGCGCGAATTTATCGTCATTTATCGTTATCGAGATAAATCTGCTCAATTTATCGTGATACATGTTTAAGGCCATATCGCCCAGCCCTAATGCAGTGTATTGAATATGTGTATGTTTTTGTGTTATAGTTTCACAATATAATATGTAACGAGTGACTTCACATAAAGGCAAGAAAAGACCAAGCTTTGTGGTTTATTGAAGTACATTCAGTGTTAGCTGGCTGTCGGGCAGTGCACAAGGAAACGCACTGTTTTGGGCAGTACAACATCCAAATGAATATACACTGTGTATATATACAGTTGTGGTCAAAAGTTTACATACACTTGTGAAGAACATAATGTCATGGCTCTCTTGAGTTTCCAGTTATTTCTACAACTCCGATTTTTCTCTGATACAGTGATTGGAATAGATACTTCTTTGTCACAAAAAAACATTCATGAAGTTTGGTTCTTTTATGCTTTGCTATGGGTTTATTTATTATGGGTGAACAGAAAAAAAGTGATCAAATCTGCTGGGTCAAAAATATATATACAGCAGCGCTAATATTTGGTAACATGTCCCTTGGCCATTTTAACTTCAATTAGGTGCTTTTGGTAGCCATCCACAAGCTTCTGGCAAGCTTCTGGTTGAATCTTTGACCACTCCTCTTGACAGAATTGGTGCAGTTCAGTTAAATTTGATGGCTTTCTGACATGGACTTGTTTCTTCAGCATTGTCCACAAGTTCTCAATGGGGTTTAAGTCAGGACTTTGGGAAGGCCATTCGAAAACCTTCAATCTAGCCTGATTTAGCCATTCCATTACCACTTTTGATGTGTGTTTGGGGTCATTGTCCTGTTGGAAAACCCAACTGCGCCCAAGACCCAATCGTCGGGCTGATGACTTTAGGTTATCTTGAAGAATTTGAAGGTAATCCTCCTTCTTCATTATCCCATTTACTCTCTGTAAAGCACCAGTTCCATTGGCAGCAAAACAGCCCCACAGCATAATACTACCACCACCTTGCTTGACGGTAGGCATGGTGTACTTGGGGTTAAAGGCCTCACCTTTTCTCCTCCAAACATATTGCTGGGCATTGTGGCCAAACAGCTCAATTTGTTGTTTCGTCTGACCACAGAACTTTCCTCCAGAAGGTCTTATCTTTGTCCATGTGATCAGCAGCAACCTTCAGTCGAGCCTTAAGGTGCCGCTTTTGGAGCAAGGGCTTCCTTCTTGCACGGCAGCCTCTGAGTCCATGGAGATGCAAAACACGCTTGACTGTGGACACTGACACCTGTGTTCCAGCAGCTTCTAATTCTTGGCAGATCTGCTTTTTGGTGATTCTCGGTTGAATCTTCACCCTCCTGACCAATTTTCTCTCAGCAGCAGGTGATAGCTTGCGTTTTCTTCCTGATCGTGGCAGTGACAAAACAGTGCCATGCACTTTATACTTATAAACAATTGTTTGCACTGTTGCTCTTGGGACCTGCAGCTGCTTTGAAATGGCTCCAAGTGACTTTCCTGACTTGTTCAAGTCAATGATTCGCTTTTTCAGATCCATGCTGAGCTCCTTTGACTTTCCTATTGTGGCGTTTGTGGGCGTTTGCATCCAATGAGCCCTATTTAAATGGCCTCAGAGAAGTCAAAATTGCTAATTCATGTTGCTGTATGTATATTTTTGACTTAGCAGATTTGATCACTTTTTCTGTTAACCCATAATAAAGTCATAAAAGAACCAAACTTTATGAACGTTTTTTGTGACAAAGAAGTATCTGTTCCAATCACTCTATCGGAGAAAAATCAGAGTTGTAGTAATAACTGGAAACTCAAGGGAGCCATGACATTATGTTCTTCACAAGTGTATGTAAACCTTTGACCACAACTGTATGTGTATATATATATATATATTATATATACACATACATACAGTATATTACTATATATGCACTATTATCCAGAAGTTGTCTGAAATATTACATTCCTTTGCATGCTTTATTTTGAAAATCTTATCCGATCTCCTGTTGCAAGCTTGTGCCCGAGTACGTTGATGCGGACTGGGAAATTAGGAGAAAAATCCACAGAAAGGTCGTCAGTAGTCAGTCGGGTTGAAGCCTGTGAAAACGACCTTAATATTGACATTGACATAACGTTTTAAGTTCTTTATTGCGTGTATTTGACCCGAATCTTCGTGTACTAGTAAAGCATTGTTGCTGATATTACTGGTTGTAATTTCAGATGAGTATTTTGAAGTACAGTGGTACCTCCAGGACCTTGTTTGTATGTTGAAATGGTCGTATGTCGAGCAGGATTGTCCCATAAGAATACATTATATTTCCATTAATTCGTTCCACGGCCCGAACACTTACACTAAATCAATAAACACTGCTTGTACTATTACAAATGACAATTGCACATAGCAAAACAAATAAATTATAAATAAAAATCGTAATAACAATATGAATGATTCCTGTAATAATGTAACGAATTGGGTTCTAGTGTGGCGGACGATTTTGCTGTACCTGATAGCACTGCGCAGCTGATGTGACTGTGAGACAGTGCGGTTCTATTTTACTTTCTCGTTTAATGTTTTGTTGCTGGCGTAAACTGTAGCAGGCAGTAGGCGTGTTGTGTTGCACAAGTTGATAGAATAAATGACTAGAAACCTGACCAAGAAACCCTAACCCTTGGCTAAGAGACAGAGCTGGAAAAAAACTTGCTCTTACAACAGAACTATCTGTTTTTCAAAGTTCAGCCTGCTATCGAATATCACGCCGAGATTTTTAATGTGTGCCTTGAAGGGATCCACAGATAGAAAGACTTGTAGTTCTTAAAAGATAAACGTGATCATGAGTTAAAATAATTGATATTGAAACCCCTCTTGATGTTTTCGTTTTTATACAATTTGTAAAATTTGTTCACGTAGTAGGTCGCCATTTTTGTTGATGTTGCAGGGCGGTGACGTCACATGGTTATGCTGCCGACCTTGCAGAGTATGACTCTCGCGACATGACTACACTGTAGATTTTTCACAATACGAGCAGCAAAAGCAAAATGAACAGGAAAGACTGGACGAGACGTGACGAGAGTAGGGAAAAAAACGGTGGTTCGCCAAAATGTGCTACACCGACGAAATGTTCTACAAGAGGCGAATTTGACACCCAAAGTATTACCGTGCGCTTTCAGCATGATTTGTTTAGATGCATACGGATAGAACATACTAAAGATGCCTTAACAAAATACTTAAACATAGTAATATCAAATAAGGGTGGTTTCAATATCCTACGTGACTAATTTGGGCACACTCTGCTTTTAAGCTACCACAAGAAAACACTGCTTAAAAGTAGGGGTGCACGATAATTATCGGTGAATGTCATCATGAAAATTCTGGTTCAGTCAAAGACAAATCTATGCTGAATCAACCACTAGTATTTTTGACCTACAGGTGTTAAAAACTCAAGTGAATATACATTGAGAAATTACATATATATTATCGGTTATCGTATCGGTATCGGCCTTGAGGAGCAGAAAGTTATCTGTATCGGTTTCAAAAAATGGATATCGTGTACCCCTACTTAAAAGTATGAGAGGGAAGCATACACAAATTATTTTGAGGCAATGAAAAGGTAATAAAAGACTCAATAAAAACACAAATAGTAAGTCCTATTTTTAACTGATGAGCGGATGTGTTGGACGTCTCACGTACTAGAGAAGGAATTGCAGTAACCCGATAGTATTCGTCGAGTGACAGTGACAATCTAGGTCAGGGGTCAGCAACCCTGGTCCTCGAGTGCCACTATCCAGCTTGTTTTCCATCTCTTGACACACCTGAATCAAATGATCAGCTCATCAGCAAGCTCTTCAGGAGCCTGATAACGATCATGATTATTTGATCCAGGAGTGTTAAAGGAAGGAGGCATGGAAAACAAGCTGGATAGTGGCACTCGAGGACCAGGGTTGCTGACCCCTGATCTAGGTCATCACCCCGAGTGTCCATTAAACATGGTGCGCTCTGTAGGTCAAAACATACTAAATATTATAGATTTTTAAATCAATGGCAATATTTTATTTGTACCTAATAACATATTTTAGTAAAGGAGAATAATAAGTATTTAAGTCCTTTTATAAAAGGAACTACAGCACCAGAGTTGGGCTCAAGGGCATTCATCATGGAAGGTGTGCCAAAAGTAATATATTCAGTTTTGCTCTCGTTAAGATGAAAAAAGTTTTGTGCTAGCCACTGCTTCACATCGGAAATGCAATCCGTCCATTTAGTGATAGCAGTTCGTTCGTTGGGTCTCAGTGGCAAATACAGCTGCAGGTCATCGGCATAAAAATGAAACGAGAGATTTTTTTTTTTTAAATAATTGATCCTAAATGTAGCAGATAAAGTGCAAACAGAACCGGCCCTAGAATAGAGCCTTGTGGCACCCCGCAAGACAGAGGACTTTGCGAGAATTCTCCAATCATTACAGAGATGGTCCTATGTTCCAGGTACGACTTAAAGCATTGTAGAGCGTTACCATAGATACCTAGGACATGCTCTAAACGAGATAAAAGGACTGTATGGTCGACTAACCCGGGGACTACCTGTATACATCTGGCAAAATAGCCTGTAGCACAGATATAAGTACGCCTGCCCTCTGCTATTGGATGCGTTGTTGACGTCAGCGCGGCGGCGCTCTATTTTGGGCCCCGCGTCTTGGCAAAAAATCAGGCATAAAAATCATTCACGTTTCGGCAAAATTCGCCGTTTTGAAGTAAAAAAGGGTGACCTATGTGAATTTTGTAGCTCCGAGGAGAAAATTTTTAAGGGGGGGGGGTCGTAATTCCATCTAACTAACTAATGACATGTTTTACTGAAGTTGCTAAGCCTGTCGTGATTTGCAATGAGTCAATTTGTTGCAAGGTAGATAAAAATGAGGGCGCTAATTTTCACAGCTGCATTTTATCCCCGCGTGCGTGCTTGCATGCATACATTTGTGCGTGCGTGTAGATGACATATGACACTCCAGTTCATTCCACAGATGTTTATTGGTAATCAGCACGCCGTAGAATTACAGTTCAGACATACAAAATAAGGAAACACGTATATTAAACACTGTAAACGTTAGCATTGCTACATTGAGACAAATGAGGGGGAAAAAAGACAACCTACTTTAGCCTGCTATAAAACATTGGCAGTCTTCTCCAAAACGCAAACTTGCGGTTAAAAGGTGACACTTCAAACATTAAAATTCGCTGGTTAAAAGAATTTGCAAACGAAAAACTGAAAAGAAAAAAAATATTAGTGACGCCACAAGCAATGACGCAAAGTGCTGTTTTACGGAGTGTGAAGCTGTTAGCGGTTTAGCGAATGTACTTCCGGTGAACATTTCAAAATAAAAGGACGTCACGTTCATATAAATAATGATTTCTGGAGTTAACGCCCATACTTGAGAATTAATACAATAATATGTTGATACTATTACATTACTACAGATTCTACACTAAGAATAGCTTTAAAATGACACCCTTTTTGAAAAATATGATTGGCAATGATTATTAGAATTTTTATAATACTATTATATATAATAGTATATAGAGCTGCAGCTATTATTTTAGTAGTCGATTAATCGATGAACTAGTTAGTTCAAATAATCAAGTAATCGGATAAGGAACATGAAAAATTAAAATACTTGATCTGAGACGCAAACGGTATTAGAAAAATAAATAAGGATCTATGTACAACAAAAGAACAATTGGCTATCTTACATAGCAAAAGTCCGCTAGCTTAAATGCTAGAAAACGCTAATATTTTTTGTTTTTTTTACTATGCTCTCAACAAATCGTTAAGACACACATTCATACAAAAAACGGTAAAATATACCTATAAACTAAATAACGAATGCATTAAAAAAACAAAAAAAGCTCAAACAAAAACTTGGCTTATGTTGGTCTTAACATGGACCAGCTGGATTCAGCCATGTGAAATGAGGCAAACTAGTGGGCAGTGTATCCACCCAAATCAATAAAACTAAATACAAACACTTTCAACATTTACCAATACAGCGCCACTTTAATTAAACGAATACTCGAAGCAGCAAAATTCAATTTGAATCTTTTTTTCTAATCGATTAATTGTTGCAGCACTAGTAGTATACAATAATAATAATGCTTTTTTTTTTTTTTTTAACAATTGTTTTGAATCATGTCGGAAAGGCGCAGTGTTCTGAATGTTTACATTCCATTCTTTTGCACTAATAAATGCTATCAACATTTGACCTCATTGTTTATGTGTGATTAGTGTTATTTACATGTTTTTTGTACTTTAATAAAAAAAAAAATTACGTTCCAAAATGTTTGTGAATTAATAAGCGTAAACAAAAATATCATTGCTAAATTAGTAAAAGATTTTATTTATTTATTTATTTATTTATTTTTAATTAGTCGCCTAATCGTAAAAATAGTCTGCTGACTAATCGGGAGAAAATTTGTCGTTTGGGACAGACCTACCGGAACATATTTCCTCCACACCCTTCTCACCGTTTTAACCCCTGACCCATTTTCATGCCTGAAAAATGAATTCAAACTTGCCTAGTGCTATAACGATTAATCGATTAACTCGAGTATTCGATTTGAAAAAAAATATTCAAATTAAATTTTGTTGCTTCGAGTATTCGTTTAATTAAAGTTGCATTGTAATGGTTTATTTTGAAAGTGTTTCCATCTAGTTTTATTGAGAGCTGAAACGAGTACTCGAGTAACTCGAGTTTAAAAACTGATCCGAGTAATTTTATTCACCTCGAGTAATCGTTTATTTTGACAGCTCTAAGCATCACGTTTTGCTGGGACTACTTTTAATGCGGGACAACGCGCTGTCACGTGCGGAGAGGAAGGAGGGAAAAAAAAAAACTTTGTGCAGCCGACAGCCGCCACAAACGACGCCGACGTTGCTAAATACTAGCCCGCACGATGCTACGTTGGTACAGGTAGCGTCTGATGCGTCTCATAGAGATCACATGTAGAGCTGAAACGAATACTTGAGCAACTCGAGTAACTCGAGTTTAAAAACTGATCCGAGTAATTTTATTCACCTCGAGTAATCGTTTATTTTGACAGCTCTAAGCATCACGTTTTGCTCGGACTACTTTTAATGCGGGACAACGCGCTGGTGTCACGTGCGTAGAGGAAGAAGCAAAAAAAAAAAAAAAACTTACTGCAGCCGACAACCGCTACAAACGACGCCGACGTTGCTAAATACTAGCCCGCACATGCTACGTTAGTTGCAGGTGGCGTCCAATGAGTCTCATAGAGATCACATGTATGTTGAACTAGATGCAAAATGACAGACTAGGCCGCGTCTGGGCAGCGTTAGCAAACAGCCGCCATCTTAAAGCAGTAGAGCGCTAAGCGCTAATAAAGAGCACTAAGCGCTAATATATAAGATTAACGTTACTGTCACTACTAGCTCACCTTACGTTAGCCCTGCGGAGGGCTAGGTTTCAATGAATTAAGACCACTTTCGATGCGTGGCTAACGTGTCTTACATACAGGCTTTAACATAACATAGCGTTGTGGAGTGATGAGGGCGTCAAATAAAAACTCAATAATGCTAACTATCAATTTTAGCTCAGTAGTCATTGCTGGATAAAACACCAAGTAGCACTAGTCCCTAATGTGCTCCAATACAGCCTGTATCATACATTTATTTTGAACAGTGCAAAAACTCAAAATCCTATCAGGACTTACAGTTTAGACTAACTTAAAACTTAACTAGAACTTAAAAATGGCTTGACACAAATAGAAATTCAATTGAAAAACGTGGGAAAAAATCCTAACTTTTAAGTTATGTGTGTTATCAAGCGTAAAGGCATTTTTAGGTGTGTTTATATATATATAATATATATATATGTATATACTTTTTAAAAATAAGATCTAAAGGTTTTTTTGAGTGAAAGCAGTGAATTAGTCATTTTTTAAAATTCTAGTTACATCTGAGATGCAATTGTTGGCTGTTTTCAACAATATACATCAAAAATAAAGACATTGATTGACTGAAAATGATAAAATGTCTTGTTTTCTCATGTATATCTATAATTGCTCTTCACCTGAAAATATATTTGTTTTATCCGATTACTCGATTAATCGATAGAATTTTCAGTCGATTACTCGATTACTAAAATATTCGATAGCTGCAGCCCTAATCACATGTATGTTGAACTAGATGCGAAATGACAGACTCGGCCGCGTCTGGGCAGCGTTAGTAAACAGCCGCCATCTTAAAGCAGTAGAGCGCTAAGTGCTAATTAAGAGCGCTAAGCGCTAATAAATAAGATTAACGTTATTGTCGCTACTACCTCACGTAACGTTAGCCCTGCGGAGGGCTAGGTTTCTATTAAGACCACTGTCGATGCGTGGCTAACGTGTCTTGCATACAGGCTTCATTTAATCTGTGAAACATAGCGCTGTAGAGTGATGAGGGTGTAAAATGAAAATATGCTCAAGCTAACTGTCAATTTTAGCTCAGTAGTCATTGCTGGATAAAACACCAAGTAGCACTGGCCCCTAATGAGCTCCAATACAGCAGGTATCATACTGTAACATTGACAAAGAGTTACCCGCTTAGTTAGGTTGCAATTATTTCTTTTTAGGGAACTTGTGGAACGACAACAACAACAGGAAGGCACGTCTCTCGCTCTCCCGCACCTCCCTCACCCCCGCACGTCACATTCAGGAACGCATGCAAATATCCCCGCCATTAAGCCTGTCGCAATATGCAATAATTCCATTTGTCGCACGGTAAATAAAAATGAAGGCGATAATTTTTCCGCTGCGATTTATCGCCTCGCGTGCACCTGCGTGCGCGCGTGCTGTTAAAAGTTCGGCTTCCTTGTTACCAACTACGCAAAATGCATTTTAGTTCTGTTTTTAGTTTAGTGCAGTTGAAGTTTAGTGCAGGTGGAGAGAAAAAAAAGAAAAGGTGACGCTTACCATTGAAATGAAGATGTGAATGATAGCAAAATATAAGCATGGTGTGTGCATCCATGAACTGGGTCGTAGAATGCCGATCTCGGCCGGCAGTCCCCTCTGTTCGCCAGTCTTTATAAGTTAAGGTGACAGTTCTTATTGTCAGGTTTCAAATCATTTATTCCATCAACTTGCCGAGTGTCCACTGCTGTTGACGCCAGGATCGAAACCGAAAGTAAAATAGCGCTCTCCTGCTCACCGTTAGCCCCGCGGTGCGTTCAGGTACAGCAAAAAAAAGTCCGCCACATTAGAAGCCGATTTGTTACATTATAACAGGTACTGTACTGTATTATTGTCATTATTGCTATTATTATATTATTGTTATTCTGATTTTTATTCATATTTTATTTGTTTTGCTCTTTGTAATTGCTATTTGCAATAGTAACAGCAGTATTTATTAAGGATGTAGTGAGGGTTTTTGGGCTGTGGAACGAATTATTGGAATCATAATGTATTCTTATGGGAAAATCCTGCTCGACATACGACCATTTCGACTTACAAACAAGCTCCTGGAACGAATTAACTTCGTATGTAGAGGTACCACTGTATTACACATGTAACGCCACAGCAGAAGCTATAAAGGGAAAGGTTTTCATTTGCCTAGATAATTAAATTATTAAGTGGAATTTTATTTTTCTTAAAAAACACATTTTATTTCTTCTGTGTTTCTGTTCAGTATTAATATTGTTGTCTTTTACTTAAAAGAGGCATGGTGTATTGTTTTTAGTTGCGATTTCCTATTTTTGAATTTAAGAGTAAACATTTATTGCGTTTAAATGGGTGTACATCATCTATTAATATATACTGTATTGTCACAGTGTTATTGTATTTTTTTTTTTAATGGGGGGTGCAATAATATCGCATATCACAATAATTTATGAAATAAATTATCGCACACTAAAATTTGTTATCGCGTCAGGCCTACCCGCCATACTATAACCTGTTCTGTTACAATACATTTATTTTGAACACTGCAAAAACTCAAAATCCTATCAGGACTTACAGTTTAGACTAACTTAAAACTTAACTAGAACTTAAAAATGGCTTGACACAAATGGAAATTCAATTGAAACACGTGGGAAAAACACCTAACTTTTAAGTTATGTGTGTTATCAAGCGTAATGGCATTTTTAGGTAAGAAATATATATATATATATATATATATATAATAAGGGCTGTCAAACGATTACAATTTTTAATCGAGTTAATTACAGCTTAAAAGTTAATTAATCGTAATTAATCACAATTAATCGCAATTCAAACCATCTGTAAAATATGCCTTATTTTTCTGTAAATTACTGTTGAAATGGAAAGATAAGACACAAGATGGATATATACATTCAACATACGGTACATAGGGACTGTATTTGTTTATTATAACAATAAATCAACAAGATGGCATTAACATCATTAACATTCTGTTAAAGCGATCCATGGATAGAAAGACTTGTAGTTCTTAAAAGATAAATGTTAGTACAAGTTATATAAATTTTATATTAAAACCCCTCTTAATGTTTTCGTTTTAATAAAATTTGTAAAAATTTCAGTCAAAAAATAAACTAGTAGCCCGCCATTGTTGATGTCAATAATGACTTACACAATGCTCATGGGTGCTGAGGTCTATAAAATCAGTCGCACCCAAGCGCCAGCAGAGGGCGGCAAAACTCCATAAAACACAATTAACATGTGGGCATTTCAGTGTACTGTCATTTAAATCTGTCTGAGCGGGGCATGTGTGTTAATTGCGTCAAATATTTTAACGTAATTAATTAAAAAAATTAATTACCGCCCGCTAACGCGATAATTTTGACAGCGCTAATTTTTTTATAAGATCTAAAGGTTTTTGAAGTGAAAGCAGTGAATTGGTCTTTTTTTTTTTTTTTTTTTTTCCTAGTCACATCTGAGAGGCAATTGTTGGCTGTTTTCAACAATGTACATCGAAAATAAAGACATTGACTGAAAATGGTTCAATATTAAATGAAATGTCTTTTTTTCTCATGTATATTAATAATTGCTCTTTACCGAAAAAATATGTTTTATCCGATTACTCGATTAATCGATAGGATTTTCAGTCGATTACTCGATTACTAAAATATTCGATAGCTGCAGCCCTAGTGGATACACTGCCTTCTGGTCTGCCTCTTTTCACATGGCTGAATCCAACTGCTCCCTGTTAAGACCAACGTAAGCTTTTTGTTTGAGCTAATATTTTTTAATGCATTCTTGATTTAGTTTATAGGTATATTTATCCGTTTTTTTGTGGGAATATGTGTCTGAACCATTTGTTAAGAGGATTGAAAAAAACAAAACTTTAGCATTTTATAGCGTTTAAGCTAGCGGACGTTTTCTATGTAAGTTAGCCAATTGTTCTTTTGTTGTAGATAGATCCTCATTTAAAAAAAAAAAAATTATACCGTTTGAGGCTCAGCTGAGGTATTTTAATTTTTCATGTTCCTTATCCGATTACTCGATTATTCGAACTAACTAGTCCATCGATTAATCGACTACTAAAATATTCGATAGCTGCAGCCTTAAACTTGCCGTTCCGTCCAAGACAGCCGTCCACCGCTTACTTGCCGAGAAGTCCTAACCCACATACAGTGGGGCAAATAAGTATTTAGTCAACCACTAATTGTGTAAGTTCTCCCACTTGAAAATATTCGAGAGGCCTGTAATTGTCAACATGGGTAAACCTCAACCATGAGAGACAGAATGTGGGGAAAAAAACAGAAAATCACATTGTTTGAGTTTTAAAGAATTTATTTACAAATCATGTTGGAAAATGAGTATTTGGTCAATACCAAACGTTCATCTCACTACTTTGTTATGTACCCTTTGTTGGCAATAACGGAGGCCAAACGTTTTCTGTAACGCTTCACAAACTTTTCACACACTGTTGCTGGTATTTTTGGCCCATTCCTCCATGCAGATCTCCTCTAGAGCAGTGATGTTTTGGGGCTGTTGTTGGGCAACACGGACTTTCAACTCCTTCCACAGATTTTCTATGGGGTTGAGATCTGGAGACTGGCTAGGCCACTCCAAGACCTTGAAATGCTTCTTACAAAGCCACTCCTTTGATGCCCTGGCTGTGTGTTTGGGATCATTGTCATGCTGAAAGACCCAGCCACGTCTCATCTTCAATGCCCTTGCTGATGGAAGGAGATTTTTATTCAAAATCTCTCGATACATGGCCCCATTCACAGATCAGTCGTCCTGGTCCCTTTGCAGAAAAACAGCCCCAAAGCATGATGTTTCCACCCCGATGCTTCACAGTGGGTATGGTGTTCTTTGGATGCAATTCAGCATTCTTTCTCCTCCAAATACGAGAACATGTGTTTCTACCAAAAAGTTCTATTTTGGTTTCATCTGACCGTAACACATTCTCCCAGTCCTCTTCTGGATCATCCAAATGCTCTCTAGCGAACCGCAGACGGGCCTGGACATGTACTTTCTTCAGCAGGGGGACACTTCTGGCAGTGCAGGATTTGAGTCCCTGGCGGGGCATTGTGTTACGGATAGTAGCCTTTGTTACTGTGGTCCCAGCTCTATGTAGGTCATTCACTAGGTCCCACCGTGTGGTTCTGGGATTTTTGCTCACCGTTTTTTATCATTTTGACGCCACGAGGTGAGATGTTGCATGGAGCCCCAGATCTAGGGAGATTATCAGTGGTCTTGCATGTCTTCCATTTTCTAATAATTGCTCCCACAGTTGATTTCTTTACACCAAGCGTTTTACCTATTGCAGATTGTCTTCCCAGCCTGGTGCAGGTTTACAATTTTGTCTCTGGTGTCCTTCGAGAGCTCTTTGGTCTTGGCCATAGTGGAGTTTGGAGTGCGACTGACTGACGTTGTGGACAGGTGTCTTTTATACCGATAATGAGTTAAAACAGGTGCCATTAATACAGGTAAAGAGTGGAGCCCCGTTAGAAGAAGTTAGACCTCTTTGACAGCCAGAAATCTTGCTTGTTTGTAGGTGACCAAATACTTATTTTCCACTCTAATTTGGAAATAAATTCTTTAAAAATCAATGTTATTTTCTGTTTTGTTTTTTCCCCCCCACATTCAGCCTCATGGTTGAGGTTTACCCATGTTGACAATTACAGGCCTCTCTAATCTTTTCAAGTAGGAGAACTTGCACAATGGGTGGTTGACTAAATACTTATTTGCCCCACTGTATAAAATGAATAGGTTGCCGCTTAATGCTTCACACTAGGCTGCTGCTAGTTTGAAACCGCCTTTACAATCTGGATGGGCTAAAAATCAGATTTTTGGCTTCCAGTCTGAACAGGGCCTTTGTGTCGGTAAAACAATATACAACATGAAAATTACGGCAGGAGACTGAGCAAAGCTGCACTTTAGCAAATCATGTGATATTTTTCCATTTCCAGTGTCCCGCAGACTTCACTATTAAAGAACTTCACCCTCAGAAGCACGATCCCCTACATGTTAAACAGGAAGAGTCAGAGATGCCTTACATCAAACAAGAGACGGAGCCAGAGACCCTCGGCATTAAAGAAGAAAAACAGGAAGATCAAATCCCCAACTGTCCAATGACTGTCAGTGTGAAGAGTGAAGAAGATGAAGGTCTAAGCGAAGAGAGCGGAGCAGAGGAACCTTGGAGCGTCAGCTCACTTCAACACCCGACAACAAAAAGAGAGGGACGATCGCAACCTGACGGTTTGTTAGCGCCGCTCTCGGACAGTGACGACGCAACGTCACACTCTTCTGACTTTAAAACTGATGGTGGGGATAAAGACTTTGACCAAAAATCATCATTGAAAAGGGACACAAAAGCGGTTGGAAAACCTTTTACTTGCTCTCTTTGCGATAAAAGATTTTGTCAGAAGCAACAGTTAACAACCCATATGCGTACGCACACCGGGGAAAAGCCTTTTCTCTGCACGTTTTGTGGTGAAAGATTCACCCAGAAGGTCCAATTAATACGTCACACAAGTACACACACTGGGGAAAAGCCTTTCGCCTGCGCATTTTGCGATAAAAGATTTTGTACGAGGCATCAGTTAACGAGACACACACATTCACACACTGGGGCTAGGCCTTTTCTCTGCACGAGTTGTGGTCAAAGATTCGTCGAGAAAAGTGATTTAATCATTCACACAAGAACACACACTGGGGAGAAGCCTTATGCCTGCACATTTTGTGGTAAACAATTCTCTGTGAAGGGAAGTTTAAACAAACACATAAGAACACACACTGGAGAAAAGCCTTTTGTCTGCTCAGTTTGCCATAAAAGATTCACTCGGAAAGAAAAACTAAATCGCCACGTTAAAACACACACTGGAGAGAAACGTTTTGCCTGCTCACTTTGTGATAAAAGATACTTGACAAACGCAGAGTTAAACATTCACGTCAGAACGCACACCGGAGAGAAGCCTTTTGCATGCTCTTTTTGCGATAAAAGATTCTGTCAAAGGCAACACTTAAGAACACACACGCGTGTACACACCGGGGAAAAGCCTTTTCTCTGCACATTTTGTGATCAAAGATTCACCCAGAAGGTACAATTAATACGTCACACAAGTGCACACACTGGGGAAAAGCCTTTTGCCTGCTCGTTTTGTGATAAAAGATTCCTCGAGAAAAGAGATTTAAGCAATCACACAAGAGTACACACTGGGGAGAAGCCTTTCGCCTGCTCTCTTTGCGATAAAAGATTTGGCCGAAAACAACAGTTAACAACACACACGCGTACACACGCTGGGGAAAAGGCTTTACCTTGATCAGTTTGTGTTAAAAGAGTCACCCTGAAGGAAGATTTTAACAATCAAGCAAGAAGACACTTAATTTACTTACGGCTTAACGCTTTTCAGAATTTAAATTCTGATTGTTGACAATATTTTGATGCTTCCCTTCTTTTTGTTGTTGTTAGTCCACTTTCCAAACTTGATATAAACTCTTTCAGCGAAGATTTCTTTATTCGTCTTGTGCATTGTAATCATTTGAAATCTGCTTTATTGTAGAATTACTGGATCTTTTTATGATTACTATCAAATATTGTTGTTCATTACTGATTGACTTCCTTTACTGTGAACTGTTTTTAGAGCTCTGTTCTATAAATATGCGTTGTACATACCAGTACTCCTTGTATTGCATTCTCATTATTCAACACAATTGGACTACTATAGTATCGTGCTTACAATAAATGGCGTACCGCAAGCAACACGTCACTTCCGCTCATTAATATTCATGACATTAGCTACTGTTGCTAAGGGGGGGACACGCCACCGTTTGTCCCTAATAGGAAATGAATGGAAATCGTGTACGAAGGAGATGTTTACAGAGCTAAACCTACCAATTCTGTCCGAAAATGATTTCCCTGGTGCCAAATTCACTGTCAAAGATGTGAAAGAACATAAAAATGTTCAGTTAAAGAGGCTTGAGTGTCGATGGCTGAAAAAGACAAAAAAAACGAGCCAACCTAAGCATAGCCTTAGCTTTTTTATCGACGCGACTGACAATGACATCCTCCTGTTTCAACAAGCTATCCTTTACCACCAGTCCTGTCTTTCTTATATATTATATCTTCTGGTTGTCCTACGTCTCTTACCGTTCTTGGGGGTAATTTAGTTAGCTTTGTGTAGCGATCGCAAATGCTAGTCAGTCACAGCTAACAAACACTTTTAATTTTTTCATTTATAACAAATCTTAATTCTATAATTTATTTATTTATTTATTTCAACAGAAAAGGTAACTGGCAGTCAGATACCAGTGTAATTCTTTTCAGGTCATTCATTGTCGGACAGAAGCAGCACGGCACAACGTCACGTTAAAAAATAAGTTAAAAATATCTAAAGATGCACGATATCGGTTACCGATAATTATCGGCCGATAATGGCAATTATGACGTCACACCGATAATAGATATTTTAAAAAATTCAACCGAGAATGCAATCCGATAATTCTATACTTTATTTAGCCTTCAATTGTGTGCAACCGAAAAAGTTTTGTCGAATTCTGGGCCGGCACCCCAACCCCTCCTAAAGGTATTTTTTGTGCAATTAAGTAATTTGTAAGCATTATGAATATTAATTAATATAAAATGATTCGACGTTGGAATTTACTACTTGCTCACATTTGATGTGGAAAAAGTAGCGATAAATTGTATTTTTGCACAGTAACATTTCCTCTTTTTTATAATTTAAATTGGTATATATGTATATCTTTTCAATAGAGTTATCGGCTTGACATTATCGGTTATTGGCTGGTAGGAAGAGGTGATTATTGGTTATCGGTATCGGTTGAAAAATGCATTATCGTGCATCACTAAAAATATCAAAATGGCTTACCTCTATGCCCTCTGAAAGACCATACCAACCCAACAAAATGTTTACTGCATATGAAATGTTAATGGCTTTACCTAGCTGGCGTTAAAACGTCCGCGCAAGTTGATTAATTGGGTTTTGGTTTCGGGAAACGTATGAAGAAACATCCTTCATATGTCGTAATGTCTAGAGTCGTTTCTACAAGTTCCAAAAAAGCAATGTGTGATCGGCATGTTCGTTTTTGAAAGATTACCGGAGAAAAGTTTGTTTGTTGTTTCTATGCGAGGGCGGGTCTATGATGTCCCACACTCTTGCTTTACTTCTGCTTTACGATGCGATGTTACGGTCTAAAGATAGCATGCATGCGGTACGCCATTATGAGAACAATAGCATTGTTTTTGGCAGCCCTTTTAATTTCCGTCTTAGTCTTTTGAACGAAAATACGAACCGTAATTTTAGCATTATAAGCTGCTACTTTTTTCTCTCATTTTGAATCCTGCCGTTTATAGTCCAGTGAAGAGGTGGGTAGTAACGTGTTACATGTATACCGTTAACGTGTTACATGTATACTGTTAAGTAACTTTTTGAGAAAAATTCAATTTCAAGAGTAGTTTTACTATGCCATAATGTTTTACTTGAGTAGATTTGTGAAGGAAAAAAACGCTAATCTTACTCGACTACTTTGGGCTACACAGGAGTCGTTACATTTTTTCTCTTGATTCTAGATCTTTGATTTTTTTTCAAGCAATGGTTAGAGTAGTTCTACCATTTTCACCAATGAGACGTCGTAACAATAATCACATGACTCCATCATACCAAGCTTGCCGTTCTATGATCACGCCAGCCGGTTCAATCACGTGGCGTCTTTAAAGCACATTAAATATGTAGTGTTTGACATAGAGCACTGCCCTCAACATGACTCGAAAGCACTGATTTCAACCTCTCTCTGTCTTTATTTGGCACTGAATGACAATGGACGACCGGTTATATGATCCTTTTAATTTCATAATAGTAACTATGAAGGAACTAGTAGTTCCTAGTTTGAATAGTGAATATTTCTCCACAGGAGGGCACTCATGCTCTTTGGACGAATCATGTTTCATCTCTCATTTTTTTCCTCTTGCCAGAATTCAATGATTTAAGTTTTTTTTTTTTTTTTGTATTTCATAGGCTTAATGTGGTTATGTAATGGGTTATTGTACAGTATCATAGTAATAACAGTTCATATGGATAACCTTGTGCTGAGAAAAAAAAATACAATTAAAAAAAAAAAAATTGTAAGCCGTTACTCACAATGTTACTCATCACTTGAGTATTTGTTCCACCAAATACTTTTTTACTTGTACTTGAGTACATTTTATGGATGATTACTTTTACTTGAGTCATATTATTTTGAAGTAACACTACTCCTACATGAGTAAAATTTTTGGCTACTTTACCCACCTCTGGTCCATTGCAGCTTATTTGTTGATTTATTTGGGTTAATAGGTAACACTTTATTTGACAGCGGCGTCATAGGACTGTCATTTTCATGACATGACACTGTTATGGGCATTAATAAATGCTTGTGACATATGTCATTAAGTGTCATCCTTCAAATTTTGTCACTAACTCCATTTATGTCCAGCTTAGATCTTATACATCCATTCAAAAGTGAGATAATTTTGAGATAATGAGATAATAACATTCTTATGATGCCGCTGTCAAATAAAGTGTTACCGGTTAATATATTTTGGTGTAAATATCACATAATTTAGTGAGGACAGCTGCGGCTTATATTTTGGTGCAGTTTATCTGTGAACAAATGCCATTTTCGTGTCAAATGTGGCAGCTTATCGTCAGGTGCGCTTATAGTCTGAAAAATACAGTAGTCATATTTTAGTCATTTCAAAATTTGTTCGTCTTCATCTAGTTTTAGTCATCGATTACTTAAAACGATTTCGTCTGTAAAGTTCAAGTTTTAGCCTGAAAAGCAAAGGTTTCAAACAATTTTGAATAAACAATGACAGACCGGCACATATTTTAGTTTCTACAAGGAGAACGCTTGACTTCGCGATATTACTCACACGGCAGGAAAACAGTACATTATCTATAATGAATTAAACCCACCTGGACGCCACGACCTGAAGGTCAAAGTTCAGAGTTCACGACGATGTATGCTACACTAAATGCTAAAGCTAACTTGAACGCTATGCTAATGCTACAAGTCAAATTTAGTGTGTGATGATCACTCAGCACAGACCTCTAAAGGCTAAAGTAACAATGCATATTCTCTCTTGCCAAGATAACAAAACATCTTGACATACAGTGCCCTCCATAATTATTGGATTTATAATAATTATGTGTTTTTTAGCTTCTAATAATTGTTTTTTTTCCCTTCTAAATAATATGGGGGGAAAAAGAAAAATCCAACCTTCAATACAAGTGCATTTATTCAGTGGGGAAAAAATCCCAAATAAAGAAATAATTATTTGACATCAAATAATGTGTGTCACAGTTATTAGCACCCCTGGTGTTAAGAATTTTTACAACCCCATTTTGCCAACAAAACAGCACCTTATCTTCTACAATGTTTCGCCAGATGGTCATTGTCTTGCTGAAAGACCCAGTGACGACCCATCTTCAGCTTTCAGGTAGAGGGGAACAGATTTTGATTTAAAATGTCCTGGTATTTCAAAGCATTCATGATTTCATGCACCCTAACAAGGTTCCCAGGGCCTTTGGAAAAGAAACAGCCCCACAGCATCACTGACCCACTCCCATACTTCACAGTGGGTATGAGGTGCTGTCTACACGCCAACAAGCTGTTTGGGGAGGCATGCACGGACAAAACCTTTCCTCACTCACAATCATAAACGCAAACGTCTGGAGTTCGCCAAGCGGTATTGGGGCTTCAACTGGGACCGTGTGCTTTGGTCAGATGAGACCAAGATTGAGCTTTTTGGCAACAAACACTCTAAGTGGGTCTGGCGTTCCACGAAAGATGCGCATGCTGAAAAGCACCTCATACCCACTGTGAAGTATGGGGGTGGGTCAGTGATGCTGTGGGGCTGTTTCGCTTCCAAAGGCCCTGAGAACCTTGTTAGGGTGCATGGCATCATGAATCCTTTGAAATACCAGGACATTTTAAATCAAAATCTGTTGCCCGAAAGCTGAAGATGAGTCGTCACTGGGTCTTTCAGCAAGACAATGACCCTAAACATATGGCCAAATCTACACAGAAATGGTTCAATAGACAAGAAATCAAGCTCCTCCCATGGCCATCTCAGTCCCCAGACCTTGTTTTGTTGGCAAAAGGGGGTTGTATGAAGTATTAACACCAGGGGTGCTAATGATTGTGACACACATTATTTGATGTCAAATAATTATTTCTGTATGTGGGATTTTTTTCCCCACTGAATAAATGCACTTGTATTGAAGGTTGGATTTTTCTTTTTTTTTCCATTAAGGTGCCATATTATTGAGAAAAAAAAGTATTAGAAGCTAAAAAACATCATTATTATAAATCCAATAATTATGGAGGGCACTGTATGTCTTAAAACAAACAAGCCAGAAGAACAGTCCAGCTTGAAGCACATCCCAAAAGCCAGTGAGCAGTGTGCCCCCCCGCGCAGCACGTGACACGACTCAAACATTGCTACCATGCAGGCTGACGCACTACACTTACACTAAGAAAATGTCACAAACATATGACAGAAACTGTTGCGTTGTCGTCACTCAGACGAAAACTGGCAATCGTCTCGTAATGTTAGTTGTCCAGGACACGTTTTAGCTCTTCACCATCACGTCGTCATGAAAAAAATATTCGTCAATGAAATATTTTCGTTATCGTCTACATTGAAGGAAAAAACGATGCTATTGAATCATGCTTACATTAAATTATAATAACAATACATACTATATATGATATATAAGTATATTAATCTACGAGCACTGTTGTTAACTGTGACTGCCTTCTGCTTGGCTACTTGCTGCTAGTGTATTTCTTTACTCAGATGTTTATACGTCATCTGAAGTGCAGTTAACCCAGAAGTGGGTAGGTGAAAATAATCATCACGTTTAGAGCTGTCCCGACTAGTCGCCATAGTCGACGTCATCGATGACGTATATCAGTCGACGAGCACAACATCCCGTCGACGGTTAATGAAGGGTTTTAAAAAATCTATGCGTGGAAAGTTCCGAATATTGGACACTCTGTATGCAAGCGGGGCAAGCGGCACAAAGCCAAAAAAAGCGCACCAGAGTGTCCAAAACATTGACTTATTTCAAAGAAACAAAGCAGGGTACACTCTTGTGTCCTGTCTCTTCAATGCCAAGCTTGGCTGCACGTCGGCCGTGAATAAACACCTAAAGCGCCGTCACCCTGTTTGTAAGTCCATCAAACTGACTAACGACATGCTTTATTGAAGTTGCTAAGCCTGTCGCCATATGCAATGAGTCAATTTATCGTCGGCAAATAAAAATGAGGGCGGTAATTTTCACGGCTGCATATTATCGCTGCGCGCGTGCGTGCTGATGACATGTGAGACTCCAGTTCCTTTTTCTTATCAACACGCTGTAGAATTAAAGTTCAGACATACAAAATAAGAAAACAAATCTATATTAAACATTGTAACGTTAGCACTGCTACACTGAGGTGAAGCAGGGAAAAAAGGCAACCTACTTTAGCCCGCTATAAAACATTGGCAGTCGTCTCATGAAAGCAAACTTGCGGTTAAAAGGTGACACTTCAGACATGAAAAATTGCTGGTTAACAGCATTTGCAAGCGAAAAAGATGAAATATATATATTATAGGGGTGTCAAACGATTAAAATTTTTAATCAAGTTAATTACAGCTTAAAAATTAATTAATCGTAATTAATCGCAATTAAAACCATCTATAAAATATGCCATATTTTTCTGTAAATTATTGTTGGAATGGAAAGATAAGACACAGGCGGATATATACATACAACATACTGTACATAAGTACTGTATTTGTTTATTGTAACCATAAATCCACAAATGGCATTATTAACATTCTTTCTGTTAAAGTGATCCACGGATAGAAAGACTTGTAGTTTTTAAAAGACAAATGTTATAGTTACAAGTTATAGTAATTTTATATTAAAACCCCTCATCATGTTTTCGTTTTAATAACATTTGTAAAATTTTCAATCAAAAGTAGAGTTAATATCACAATAATAAGAATAAAAATAACAATAATAAGAATAGAGTGACCAAATTCTGAGTAAGTTTTACGTGTATTTTGCATAGCAATTTTGATATGGAATGCCAGTTCATTTTGCATTGTTGTTTAACTGTGAGAATAGGGCCTCATTACTATAGACTGAAGTGTTTTTCTTTTTGTGAACATTATTTTTTTTGAGCGAGATAGAAATATTTTTGTTGTGCTTTCACTAAACGATAATTTATGTTTGTTGTGAAGGAGAAGCTTATGCCAATAAACGGCGCAGTCCAAAGAACGCCTGTGTCCACTCGCCTTTATAAAATATATATCTCTGTACATATCTTAACCAAAATACAACAAGAGACACATAATTGCCACTAAAAGAAAGAAAACTTACTGAAATATGTGTGGAGCACAAATAGCAATTTGCATTGCATTGTGCATACAGCATAAACATCTCACAACTACTAATTCTCCCACGTTTAGAAGAAATAACATTAGTATGGAACGGCGCTGTCCCCAAGCGGCCGGTAGCATTCTCTTCAGTCTTAATGTCCATAAACGGCCTCATTGTAATCTGTTTAAGGCAATGTGCGAGCTGGTCATTCAGTGCTTGCATTAATTACGTCAAATATTTTAACGTGATTGATTAAAAAAATTAATTAACGCCCGTTAACGCGATAATTTTGACAGCCCTAATATATTACTGACACTACATGCAATGACAAAAAGTGTTTTTTTTGCAGAGTGTAAAGATGAAGTTAGCTGTTTAGCGAACGTAATTCCGGTGAACATTTCAAAATAAAAGCATGTCATGTTCGTTATATAAATAACGATTTCTGGAGTTAATCCCACATAATTCAGAATTCAGATTCTACACTAAGAATACCTTTAAAATTACACGCTTTATGAACAATCTGGTCGGCAATGAATAATAATTATAATACTGTTATATATAGTACTATACTATAATATTAATGCTAGGTGTTTTTTTAAGAATTATTTTGAATCACGTTGGAGAGGCGAAGTCGGTGTTCTGAATCTGTTTACATTCCATTCTTTTGCACTAGTTAATTCTTTCAGCATTTGAACTCATTGTTTATTTGTGATTTATTATTGTTATTTACGTGTTTATTTGTACTTTAATAAATAATTTAAGTGTTCCAAAAATGTTTTTGTGAATTGATAAGCGTCAACAAAAATGTCATTGTTAAATTAGTAAAAAAAAATTAAAAAACTTTTTTTAATTATTAGATTAGTCGACTAATCGTGAAAATAGTCGGCTGACTAATCGGGAGAAAATTAGTCGTTTGGGACAGCCTTAATCACGTTACGTTGTTCGTAACTTATTATTGTCTGATTTTTAAAAAAAATGTCATCACACAGACAAAAATATAAAACTGGAAATTCAGATTTCTCTAAATTGTAAATAAACAAACACATTAAACCCCAACAAATTAAAGCTTGTGGACAGGTTTTGTTTTGGCAGACACAGAAGATGCCATATGATGTAGCTGCTCTGTTTTACGGTTTGTAAGCCAAACACGCTTTATGAATGAGGCCACAGGTGTTTATTATTTTCGGGTACAACATCGGAGACAGTTGCCGCTACCATTTTTTTGGTTTGTTTCAAATACTTTTTGTTTTGTCTCGATATACCACCTAAAAATGTTTAACTTTGTTTATCTTGGTATGTTGTTTCTCAGCGCGTCAACTATATGAACTGTTAATGAAGCTTTTCAGCCAATTGTTTCAAAGCTTCATGGTGGTTAATTTGCTCTTTAGTGAGCTTGAATCCCAAGAGGTCAGTAGTGTTGAGAATTCTATCGCTATTTGTTTGGAAAAATGATATGAATGTGCTTGTGTTACTATATGGACAAAATGCAACAAGTGCTACTAGGATAACTTGTTATTCATTTTTATTTACAAATAATTTCCTACAGTGTTTAGATTTAAATATTTTTTTTTCCTTTGGAAAGTATTTCACTAGTTAATATTTTTTCACAGCCCAGAGTCCACAAAGTGTGGGATGACATTTCATCCCATTACTAATTAATCCACTATAACCTATTTCACCATAATATTAGGCCAAAACATGCACCAAAATCATCAAATTCCTACTGGAATAATTAAAGACAAATGAGATATCAGCCGTTTCCTCCCAAGTGCGTGATTTTTCTGTCATGTGTCCCGCAGACGTCACAGTGGAAGATCTTCACCCAGGGAAGCACGATCCCTCCAACGTTAAACAGGAGTTGGACATGCAGTATATCAAACTGGAGGTAGAGCCGACGGCCCCCAGCATTAAAGAAGAACAGGAAAATGAAATCCCCAAGGTTCAAATGACTATCTGTGTAAAGAGCAAAGAAGATGAAGGTCCCAGCAAAGAGAGCAGAGCACAACTAGCAAGCAGTAACTTGTTTCAACAAATGACAACCAAAGGTGAGGGACGATCGCAACCGGATGAACTCTTGGCACCAATGTTGGACAGCGACGACCTAACATCACACTCTTCTGACTTTAACACCGATGAGGATGATGTTGACTTTGAGCAAAATGCTTCGAAATCCTTAAACAAGTCATCACTGAAAAGAAACGCAAAGGAATGCGCGGGTGGGAAACCTTTTTACTGCTCACATTGTGATAAAACATTCACTACCAAGAAATATTTAATCATACACACGCATACACACACTGGGGGAAAGTCTTTTCTCTGCACATTTTGTGGTAAAAGATTCACCCATAAGGGAAATTTAAATACACACATAAGAAGACACACTGGAGAGAAGCCTTTCGTCTGCTCTCTTTGCAATAAAAGATTTAGTGCGAAGGAAGACCTAACAGCACACACGCGTACACACACTGGAGAGAAGCCTTTTGTCTGCACATTTTGTGGTAAAAGTTTCACCCAGAAGAGATATTTAAAGATACACACAAGAACACACACCGGAGACAAGCCTTTTGTCTGCTCTGTTTGCGGTAAAAGATTTTGTACGAAGCCTGATTTGACAAGACACAGAAGGATACACACTGGAGAGAAACCTTTCGTCTGCTCTCTTTGTGATAAAACATTTTGTACGAATCATGAGTTAACAAGACACACGAGGAAACACACTGGAGAAAAGCCTTTTGTCTGCTCTCTTTGCGATAAAAGGTTTTTTACGAAGCAAGTGATGACAAGACACGCGCAGACACACAAGGCAAAAGGAACACCCGTGAGTAAGAATTAAATGATTACGTAAGAACACACATCAAGCAGAAACCTTTCACTTTCACCGTGTGTTGTAAATACATTGTCTTAAAGGGAGCCACAGACAACTTGTAGTTCTTAAAAGACGAATGTTAGTATGAGTTTTGATAATTTGATGTTCAAACCCCTCAATGTTTTCGTTTTTATAAAATTTGAAAAATTTGTTTTTGTAGGTCGCCATTGTTATTGACGATGCAATGCATTGACGGAGCAATGCACTAAAGATGTCGGCATCCCGATAGATCGGGTCCGATCACGTCATTTTTAAAGTATCGGAATCGGCAAAAAAATATCGGACATGCCTTTTTTTAATGTATATATTAGGGCTGTCAAAATTATCGCGTTAACGGGTGTTAATTTTTAAAATTAATCACGTTAAAATTAGGGCTGTCAAAATTATCGCGTTAACGCGTGGTAATTATTTTTTTTAATTAATCATGTTAAAATATTTAACGCAATTAACGCACATGTCCTGCTCAGACAGTATTCTGCCTTTTGGTAAGTTTTACAGCAGGCTTTTTGTGCTGTCTAACAGTGAACTCTTGTGGTCGCTTTGCGACATGGTTTATTTTTTTTCTTGCCAGTTCAATATGGCTGCACGATGTCTCGGGCTGACGCCTACGTTGTAATGTTGTGCTTATATGATCCTTGGACAAGATTTGTCCGTAAGTATGGTTGTTGTAAAGAATTTACATATTTGGTTAGTAAGCGAAATCTTCTATTTTTTGTATGAGATGCTTTTTGTTTATGTTTAGTGAACCTGTATAGCGTGCTAAGCTAACATTGTTGCTAATGCAATGCTTGTGTACTTTTTGTTGTTGTAGTTTTACGACGGTCTAAAGAGGACAATGGTTTGAGGCTATTTTATTAATAAATCAGATCAAAAAGGGAGAAGTCTGATTATTAAGGCGTCGTTCACTAGCTGTCTAGCTTTGGAAAAAGTAGACGCTTCGGAGTGAGGACAGCATAGACAGATTTAAATGACAGTAGAGTGAAATGCCCACTACAGTCCTTATGTACCGTATGTTGAATGTACAGTGCCAAAAAGTGTATCAAATACTTGTTCTCTCCACTGTATATATCCATCTTGTATTATCTTTCCATTCCAACAATTTATTTTACAGAATATATATATATAACTTACAGAAAAATATGGCATATTTTATAGATGGTTTAAATTGCGATTAATTGCGATTAATTACGATTAATTAATTTTTAAGCTGTAATTAACTCGATTAAAAATTTTAATCGTTTGACAGCCCTTGTTAAAATATTTGACGCAATTAACGCATGCAATGAATGACCCGCTGGCATATTGCCTCAAACATTACAATGAGGCCATTTATGGACATTAAGAGTGAAGAGAATGCCACCGGCCGCTTGGGGGCAGCGCCGTTCCATACTCATGTTATGTCTTCTAAACGTGGGAGAATTAGTAGTTTATGCTGTATTCACAATGCAATGCAAATTGCTATTTGTGCTCCACACATATTTCGGTAAGTTTTCTTTCTTTTAGTGGCAATTATGTGTCTCTTGTTTTATTTTGGGTAAGATATGTACAGATACAGTGGGGAGAACAAGTATTTGATACACTGCCAATGGGTGTATCAAATACTTGTTCTCCCCACTGTATATGTTATACAGTAAAGGCGAGTGGACACAGGCGTTCTTTGGACCGCGCTGTTTATTGGCATAAGCTTGTCCTTCACAACAAACATAAGTATCGTTTAGTGAAAGCACAACAAAAATAATATTCCTATCTCTCAAAAAAAAAAAAAAAAATTCTCAAAAAGAAAAGCACTTCAGTCTACAGTAATGAGGCCCTATTCTGACACACAGTTAAACAACAATGCAAAATGAACTGGCATTCCATATCAATTTAGCTATGCAAAATACACGTAAAACTTTTCACTCTATTTTTATTATTGTTATTTTTATTATTATTATATTAACTCTACTTTTGATTGAAAATTTTACAAATTTTATTAAAACGAAAACATGACAAGGGGTTTTAATATAAAATTACTATAACTTGTAACTATAACATTTATCGTTTACGAACTACAAGTCTTTCTATCCGTGGATCACTTTAACAAAGAATGTTAATAATGCCATTTGTGGATTTATTGTTACAATAAACAAATACAGTACTGATGTACAGTATGTTGTATGTATATATCCGTCGTGTGTCTTATCTTTCCATTCCAACAATAATTTACATAAAAATATGGCATATTTTAGAGATGGTTTGAATTGCAATTAATTACGATTAATTAATTTTTAAGCTGTAATCAACTCGATTAAAAATTTTAATCGTTTGACAGCCCTAGTATATATATTTTTTATTTAAACTGTCTTTTGTAAATTGTATATAACGTTACAGACAAAATGTCTTACACTCATCCAGAGTAGTTTTGGCTTAAAGTAGGGCTATCAAATTTATTGCTTTAACGGCGGTAATTATTTTTTCTTAATTAATCACGTTAAGTAATTAACGCATGCGCTGCACGACCCACTCACGCATTGTCGCGTTCAATCTATAAAGGCGCAGTTATCCCAATATATGGAACTAAACGCAGCATATAATGAGTAGAGAGAATTTTGACAGCCTTTGGAGCCGTTTTTTATTTGGCTAAAGCCTTACATTTCCTCTCTCAGCAATTAAAATTAACGTGGGAGGCAATCTGGGGAAGAAAGGTGATAGTTGATCATTTTCTTAACACCCTATGTTCTTTCCCAACGCAGAGATATATCAATTGTGACTAAATATTGCCATCTAGTGTATTTGTTGAGCTTTCACTAAATGATACTGTAGCCATTTAACTGTTGTGCCCAAATGCATGATGGGAAGTGCACCCATGACTGTGCGTAGTGGTACCAATTGATATATCTTCTCTGCGTTGGGAAACAACATAGGGTGTTAAGTAAAAGATCAATTACTACCTTTCTTCCCCACATGGCTTCCCGCGATATGGCTAATCGTAGGGAGAGGGATTGTAAGGCTTTAGCCAATTAAAAAAAATGCTCCATAGCCTGCCAAAATTCACTCTACTCATTTTACGCTGCCTTTTAGCTACATATATAGGTAAAACGGCGCCATTACAGATTGAACGAGACAATGCGTGAGTGGGTCGTGCAGCGCATGCGTTAATTGCGTTAAATATTTTAATGTGATACATTTTTTTAATATTAATTACCGCCGTTAACGGGATAAATTTGATAACCCTACTTTAAGCCTAAACTAAAGACTCTGGATGAGTGTAACATATTATGTCTGTAACGTTAAATACAATTAGAAAACAATTTAATTGAAAAAATATATATATATTTAAAAAAGGCATGTCTGATATTTTTTTGTCGATTCCGATACTTTGAAAATGACGTGATCGGACCCGATCGATAGAGATGCCGATTGATCGGGACATCTCTAATTATAAGTGCACCTCTGCATAACATTGAGTCCTTTTTAATATTAAAGAAGAAAAAGAAGTGTAAAAAGAACACATCCATACTGAAAAAATAGACTCAAGATACATTTTTTGACCGTTTGACACTGAATAAAATAAAATAAAATCAATAAATAATCATAAATTCAAATTGATTAGCAAAATAAACTCGAGAAGACAATATGCAGAACTATTAGACAGAAAAAACAAAAATTAATAGAACAAAAACGACAGTTTTTATTTTTGCTGCAGGCAGTATCAGCTCCTTTACTGTGGTGTTGGGTTATTTTGCATTGAGCAGTTTGGTGTGCCACCTAATGTGATGCTGACAGTGCTCTCTGGTTTACTGATGTAACACTGACAAAGTGGGACGATTCTTGGCAGCAATCAGCACGTTTTCGCAGAAAAAAAAAAAAAAAAAGAATTCCTGCTGTCCGCTGCGAACATTTTTAGACAAAGTAAACAGACTGGTCTTTCCTCGTCTCCCACTGTACTAAAAGTCAAAGCCAAATGCTACATACGCTTCGTCATATTTCTTCGTCATAGCTTTTCATACCTCCAGTACTGTTTGCTGTGTGCTCTTGTTTGGTTAAAAAATAATGCGCACATGCTAAAAATGAGAGCGCCACTAACACCCACTCAGTGGATGTGCTATTACACTTTATTCTAGTAAAGCGCCCCCCCCAGAGGGGGCCCGCCGCACTACTTGAGAAGTACTGGCGTAAGTAGTCTTTGATTCCACGTCGTCGGTGCTGTCGGCCTTGCTGTTGGCAACATCGCCCTCCTTCGTCACAGATTTTGTTGGATCGTAGATTTCGGTACAACAGCGGCAAAAAATTCTAGCCACTTTCACCCCTGTGTATGATACATGTTCTTTGAATAACTAATTTGAGATTTAGTCGATGTTTAGGGGTGCTTAAAAGGTTAATTCTGACTTCCGCAGAAATTCAGGTTACCTTGCCAACGTAGGAACGGAACTCGTTCGTAACCCCGGGACTACCTGTATTTAAAAGTAGTAGTCCCACCGTGACGTACACTGAGCACCACCAAATGGCAGACTAAATGGGCGCTGCTGATTGGCCAGGGAGGGAGATCGCCAAACTTCAAATATCAGCCGCTGTCAACGGTTAGCGAGGTCACATTTGACAGCCGTCGCGTACCTCCTTGCCAGCTGCTTTTGCCCGCCCTCGATCACTTTAGCATTCGATCTCGCGTTTGTTACACTCCAGCATTTCAGTGACCTCTTTTGTGTTTTGCAATTCTTGGATCCATTTTGTTCGACACTGTACATAAGAGCATTATTCAGTAGGGGTAAGCTGCCATTTATGTTCATCGGGTTTTCTCCTGTTTTGTTTATTGTAGGAAACCTGGGTAGTGGCTGTCTTTTTGTTTTTTCCTTTCTTATGAACAGGGTTTAGTTAGCAAGTGGGGTTTACAGTGGATCACAAAAGTGAGTACACCCCTCGCATTTCTGCAGATATTTACAGTAATTTCCCAAATATAAGGCGCACCCGTGTATAATGCGCACCCAAAATTTACTTGTAAAATCTAGGGAAAATTATTGTACCAGTTTATTACGCGCACCCTAATTTTAGCACCAATAAATAAAAGAATACAAGAAAACAGCTCGTGTACAGATACACAAATGTCATTTTACTGACTGGTGAAACACAGCACAAGCATAGCACATTGGTTGTTCAAAACTTTACCATAAACTGACAATATTTACGGTAATAATATGATTTGACAACTTCTCTAACTTACCAGAATCTAGGAGAAAACAAAACGTGACTTTTAAAGACTGCTGTATAACTTGCTCGTTTCATCATGATGAATAAATGTTTCTTCCATGGATTGATACGGTAAAATGAAAGTGAGAACGTATGTCGGGAATCCGTGAGAGCTCATTGGTGTCAACACGACAGTAACAATAGGAACTATTGTTATTTGGGTGTGAGTTTCCCGAGGGACCGATATAGTTGACGGACACAGGAAGTGTGTGTGCTTACGTTTGTTATGGTCCGAGTTGCGGAGCTGCAATAAACGTCGATTCAAATGAGCTCAAGAAACTAAATTCTGTGCTTTATGAAGAGTGAAAAAAGCAGAATTTAACACAGACGAAATCATTCGGCCTATTAGAGTGAAGTATTACCGAAACAAAATGGTGACGTCACGTACCGTAATGGTCGGCAACGGGTCGCCGGGTTGTCATTTCTTCAACACAACGTGGCCGTGTCAGCAAAAAAAAAATCGGTTTATGTACATGTATATATATATATATATATATATATATATATCTGTCTCCATCCATGTACCCGTTTATAATGCGCACCATGATTTTACAAGTTGATTTTGGGGGGGAAAAAGTGCGTTATATTCGGGAAATTATGGTAAGTATATCTTTTCATGGGACAACACTGACAAAATTACACTTTGACACAATGAAAAGTAGTCTGTGTGCAGCTTATATAATGGTGAATTTATTTTCCCCTCAAAATTACTCAAAATATAGACATTAATATCTAAACCCCTGGCAACAAAAGTGTGTACACCCCTTTGAAAAAACGTACATCCCTAAATGTCCAAACCGAGTACTGCTTGTCATTTTCCCTCCAAAATGTCATGTGACTTGTTACAGGAGTGCTTTCGGCATTGCTGCAGAGATTGAAGAGGTGGGGGGTCAGCCTGTTAGGCTACTTTTCATTGTGCCAAAGTGTCATTTTGTCAGTGTTGTCCCATGAAAAGATATACATCAGTATCTGCAGAAATGTGAGGGCTGTACTCACTTTTGTGATACACTGTAAGTGTAAATCTGGTTTGTTTGTTATTTTGGTTTGGGCTTACCCTGAAGGCAAGCTTCTTCCAATTTTGTACTTTTGTATTAATTGTGATTTGTCTTTGTAAAATAAATTTTGTCCACTTGTAAGCGTGTCACTGGCTCGTTTATGTTGCGTCCTAAACGAGCCTGAATTTGGGACGTAACAGTATTTATAAACTAAAAAAAAAATCCAAACATGCCCAGTTGCACATCTTTTTATTCCTGCCATCTAAGGATTATGTCATCAACTTTTTTCCAAATGTTACATTTTTGAAAGTGTCATAACTAGCTGAAGTTAAATAATTTCAAATGGCAACTATGGAAAATTACACACATTGCTTGATTACCAGGGATAAAAGGGGGCTGAACTTTATTCCTCCCTTGGAAGAGTTCCCTCAGGCAAATTAGTTTACAAAAAACTAGGGCTGTCAAAATTATCGCGTTAACGGGCGTTAATTTTTTTAATTAATCACGTTAAAATATTTGACGCAATTAACGCACATGTCCCTCTCAAACAGATTAAAATGACAGCATAGTGTAAAGTCTGCTTGTTACTTGTTTTTTGGTGTTTGGCGCCCTCTGCTGGCGCTTGGGTCCAACTGATTTTAAGTGTTACACCATGAGTGAGCATGGTGTGATTATTGACATCAACAGTGGCGAGCTACTACTTTATTTTTTGATTTAAAATTTTACAAATTTTAATTAAACGAAAACATTAAGAGGGCTTTTAATACAACATTTCTATAACTTGTACTAACATATATCTTCTAAGAACTACAAGTCTTTCTATCCATGGAACGCTTTAAGAGAACGTTAATAATGTTAATTCCATCTTGTTGATTTATTGTAATATATAATAAACAAATACAGTACTTATGTACCCTATGTTGAATGTATATATCCGTCTTGTGTCTTATCTTTCCATTCCAACAATAATTTACGGAAAAATATGGCATATTTTAGAGATGGTTTGAATTGCGATTAATTACGATTAATTTTTAAGCTGTAATTGATTAAAAATTTTAATCGCTTGACAGCTCTACAAAAAACCTGTGTGTCTGTCACACACGCATTTCCAAGAAGAAAACAATCTACCAACGCTAGATTTAATTACACAAGTATTAACAACGAACATAATAATGTGCTTGCGTAGCGTCATCCATTTCCACCGATATTTATTTTTTATTTATTCCATGGACGGCACGGAGCATCCTCAGCTGCTGCAGTTAACAAAATCTAACAAGTCGTGTCGATATGCCCATGCGCGCGCAGTAAAGCAAAATACTTGCGTTGTCAATCTTGTTTTAATAAGTAGATGAGGCGTTGTAATCACGCTGACTTCTTTAATAAACACTTTCCGTTTTACCTGCGTCAGTCGCACAGTATAGACCCCACTCACATGACGTCACAACCACGCCTCCGCGCCATATTGTCCGTCGGCTCATCGTGTTTACGCATTACCGCTACGTAAATTCCTCCTATTATGGCGTGTTTTTCTGCTCGTTAACATTAATAATCAAAATGGTGAAGGCGTGTGTGGCGGTCGGTTGCAGTAACAGAGAAGATAGACGAAGAAACTTGAAGTTCTACCGTATTCCGAGAGACCCGGAGAGGAGAGCGAGATGGACTGCTGCAATTCGACGAGACAACTGGGCACCAAATGATCACCACAGACTATATAGTAGTCATTTTATACCTGTAAGATGCATTTAATATATATTTAGAGGGTTTTGGGCTGACAACCACAATTAAGATCATTGCAAGGCTAATCGCCGACAACATACAGTTTCAAATTTAAGATGTTTATTTCTTCCGCTATCATTATTTTTTGAATAATATTTAGCTGGTACCAAGTGAAGCTGGCCTCGTCTACGGATCATCAGTTAAACAGGGGTGTCCAAACTTTTTGCAAAGGGGGCCAGATTTGGTGTGGTAAATGTGGGGGGCTACCTTGGCTGATTTACGTAGAACAAAATATTTAAACAATTTTTAGCAAGCCCTTCTGTGTGTCACATTTGCTTTATTATTATTATTTTTTTATTCATAATTTTAACAATCTCGCCTTTGTGGCGTTCTCTTTCGACACTCGGGCTCTTGCGAAATACTGCTGCTGTGAAATTAGACTAGCTTCAAGTTGCTATAATTTCTCGCTGCGTATCTTCCTTGTAAAGTTGTCGTACATGTCAACGTGTCTTGTTCGGTAATATCATTATCGCGTCACATCGAACTCTTTGAAAACAGCGACTGTCTCTTTGCAAATGAGGCAGACACAGTTGTTGCGTGTTTTATTGAAGAAATAGTCCAATATCCACCTATCCTTGAAGCGTCGGCCAACGCAGTGAACTTTTTTTTGATTGTCGCCATTTTAGAAAATTGGGTCACACGGGGTAATGTTGCTTAGCGTGCTGCTCTTAAAGTTTTTTAAAGTTTCGTGAGGATAGGCTGAGTTTCTGTGGACAAGATAGCTGTAGATATCGGGGTAGCAGATGTCAGGCAGAGACGGCGAAGACAGCGGGTCGAAAAATATCGATTTAAGCATCAAATATGGATCTGGTGAATGGATAGACTGAAGCTTTTCCACATAACGCCTTTTATGCAACGCATCCAATGAGTTTGCAGCGTCTGAAAGCACCGGGGCTTCCATGAATTGCACTATAAATTGCATGACAAATTGAAACCATTGAGAATACGGATAAACGCTGACGGACAATATGGCGGCCGGATGAGGAGTCTACTGCGTTAAGATGGCGGCTGTTTACTAATGCATCTACTGTAGTTCTTTATTATACATGTTGCTAATGCAGCCGTGTCTGTCATTTGCATTTAGTTCTGTATATATGTGATATCTACAGAAGCATCATGTGGGCGTAGTTTGTAGGCTATCGGCTACAGTCAGGTATTATTGAAGCCACCTAGCATAGTAGCATCGCGTTTGCAACGGCGTCACCCTCCCTTGCCTCCTCCCTACTTCTGCTCTGCTCTCTCGTCTCCGTGAGTCCGTCTTTCTCAGACTTTTCTCGCATCAGTCAACCAACATAGTAACGCACGCCTTTCCCGCCTCAGTAACGGTAACTGCGTTGCCAAGATGAGAAATTAGATTACTCACTACTGAAGAAAATAACACCGTTAGTAACGCCGTTACATTCCAACGCCGTTATTAACAACACTGGTTATATCTTTATCATTAAAAAAAAAGTAGTTATTAACAACACTGGTTATATCTTTATCATTTAAAAAAAAAAAAAAAAAGTAAATGTTTGTATTAGATTCAATTTTAATGTACATCCAAAAGTGAGGTTTTGCAGTTAGATGCGGGGTGTGGGGGTAATAGATGGAATATACAGTGGGGCAAATAAGTATTTAGTCAACCACTAATTGTGCAAGTTCTCCCACTGTATGTTGAATGAAAATCCTTTTTTTGTTTGTATGTGTGGTAGGAATAACTGTGCCAAAGGCAGTTTTAGCTCCATTTCAGTGGTTTTAGGAGGTTTGCCCCCCCCTTGCGACCTTCATGTTAGGGAGTTCCAGCAAAAAATTCTAGCCACTTTCACCCCTGTTGATTACTGATAAAGTATAAATCTCAGTACGGTTATGACAACAGATCATAAAAAGTGAACATCTTAGCTTTAATTTGACATATTGCACATCAAGGTTCAGTAAATGAGCACAGAGAAATTGACATTTTTCTGCTGAAGAGAGAAAAATAAAGATGTTTTTTTTTTTTTTTTGTCTTTCCAGCACGGACTCAACTAGGGATGTCCCGATCCAGGTTTTTGCCCTTCCGCTCCGATACCAATATTGTTTTGCACTTCCGATCCGATACTGGCCAATACAGACCTATCTGAGCATGTGTTATAGTTATTTAGCCTCCTTACCTAGTTGTCAGACTCATGCTGAAAAAGGTTTTAGTACCCTTGATAACAACTAGCCAGTTGAATTAGGTGAGTTTGAATAACACACAACGGTTGGTAACAAGAAACTGACCTGTTTATTCCGTGACAAACACAAAGCATTTCAATAACAAACAGAAATGGCATAGTCAGTCAGTAAAGTGTGCAAATAATATTGTAAACTGTCTTAAAAAATTAAAACACACCAACAACCTCAGTGGAAAATCCCACAAATCCCCCAAGCTATTTAATATTTTTAATGTTTCGTGCATTAGTTACAAAAATTGTATAAAAAGCCTCTCAGGTTTAAATAACAATTTCCGTATCAAGTTAACATTTTAAAACAGTAAATAAAATACTCAAGTCCCCATTCTGTATCAGCAGCTTTAAACTACATTCATTTAATTTTGCGAATCAACTGTTAAAGTTGTTAAAATTGCTCCCGTTATTCCATAATTTCCCTTCTGTCTACTTTCGACATGTGAAAGTTTGAAGATAGATTCAAGATTTTGCCGATTTAGGAGTATTTTAAATAAAAAGTTAATTAGGTTCGCTTGGAAGGTTCACAAAAGCCTATTAGGGAAGACTTCTGCTTTAAGATGGCGGCTGTTTACTAACGCATCTGGTTTTCAATACTTCAATGTAGCTTATGCAGTCGAGTCTGTCGTGTAACATCTGGTTCCATATACATATATCTATTATCTCCAGTAAAACGACGTTGACGTAGTTTGTAGCGGTACTAGCGGGTGTGAGCAGCAGTCAGGTATTCTTGTGTTTTTTATCCAGCGGCATGAGTTGAGCTAAAGCCGTGAGTTGAGCATTGGCATTACCCAGGTCTAAGACAAGTTATGTTTACTTTACGCATTGCATCCCGAAGACCGCGCTGTATATTAGGTCCGCTTTCCTTGACATATTTCAATAATCGGAATTTGGATGTTTGTGAAACGTTCTCGAATCTTCAGCGGCCGAATCGCGTGTTGGATGGTGCGTCTTTACTCACGTGAGATAATGGCTCGTCATCCAGAATGAATTCTTCGGCAATGACTCTTGTTATTCCCTGGGCTTTGGGACTGTCGAGTGCCAGTTTGTCACGCATAGCAAAAGTTTCTGCCAGTGTTAGTTGCGTAGGACCTTTCTTTTTGTCTTCGGTTTTCTTAACATACTCCTCATATTGTTTGTGGTGGTATTTCGCTAAATGCTTGATTAGGTTGGTTGTATTAAAACTTCTTACAGCTTTACCACTACGCTTGACTTTATTGTGGCCTATGTTGCTCTCTGCCTCGTCTTTGTCGTCCTTTAAGGTGAAATGATCCCACACAGCTGACATTTTTATCGATAAAGTCTCTCGGTAAATTGGGAGACGGTAATGTAAATGTGGTGTGTTGAAGGTGTGCCGTATAATGAGGACCGGATTTTAGGGAAACCGAAGCAAAAACTGGAATGGATTATGTAAATCGGTGCGCAGGAAAACCCGGACCGGGTTTTTTTTTTTTTTTTTTAAACTGGATCGGAAGTCTGGATCGGAATTTTTCCCGTGTTCCGATTCGATGCGCATTTTTTTGCCCATATCGGCGTCCGATCCGATCCAAATATCAGATCGGGACATCTCTAGACTCAACGGCATCGTCCGCTGCACTGGTGGTCCCGGCCGTTCTGCTCGGTCATCCAACGCCTGGCATCCAGGGCATCCTCCCGGTTGTTCTGCTCGGTCGTCCGCCGCCTGGCATCCTGGACGTCCATTCGGTAGTCTTCCGCTGGCGCCCCGGCCATGTGGCCACCTGTTCGTTCTGGTGAATCGGGTTGGTCTTACCAAATGCGCTACTGCCCTCCAGTGGCCAGTTTTATTGCTTTAGAATGGATTTTCAACTTTGTGCTTTGGAGCTAAGTTGAATCAAAACCTAGAGATGTCTCTTGTTTAAAAAAAAAAAAAGTAAAAGACGTATACGTCTTTGGGACACACAAACAATTAAAAATAAAACATATTTATGTTTTTGGGAGCAAATTAGTTAAGTTCAACGCGAGAAATGGTGTCCGGTTGGCAACTGCGGTGAAGTGACCCGCATTTTGTAAATACTTGGTCAAGTCAGCCGTACATTCTCTTTAGTTGCTTTTCCCTTTCAGGTTCAGAGACAGACAATGCACGCCGATTCCGTCAGATTTATAAGAGAAAATCATGACAATAATGTTGTGTGGAAGAAGTCATTTAGTAAACAAATGATCCATGCAGCGTTTTAATGTTTATTTGAGAGGACAATAAAACTTAAATGACATTATCTCACGCTTTACTTGGTTGATTGACTTCAAGTAAAAACGAGAGGAAACGTCAACTTCCACACTTTCAAATGAGACCAACCAGCAGCACATGGGTGACGTAATTACAATGTGAAAAGTCTTCAAAGATGACATGTGTCACCACTCACTAAATTTAACTCATAGCCATAGGTGGGTAGAGTAGCCAAAAAATTACTCAGGTAAAACTAGCATTACTTCAAAATGACAATTACTCATGTAGAAGTAAAAAAAAGTATTTGGTGAAAAGAGATCCCAAGTCATGAGTAACATTGTGAGTAATTGAATTCGATGTTTGATTCCTTTTTTTTTTTTTTTTTTAATTTCTCAGCACAAAGTTATGTATATGAACTGTTATACTGTACAATAACCCAATACATAACATTAAGCCAAAGAAATACACACAAAAAATATTGAATTTTGGTAAGAGAAAAAAATTACGGAAATGAAGCATCATTCATCCAAGGAGCCCGAGTGCCCTCTAGTGGAGAAAATAGTTTCTAGTTTGAATAGTTGAATATTAACTAGTTCCTTCATAGTTCCTATTATAAAATTAAAAGGATCATATCTCTGGTTTTCTGTAGTCAATCAGTGCCAAATAAAAACAGGTTAAAATCTGCGCTTTTGAGTCATGTTGTTACGAGTACGAGGGTAGCGCTCCATGTCAAATACTTTATTTTTTACTTGCTTTAAAGAAACCACGTGATTGAACAGGCCGGCGAGATCATAGAACGGAGAGCTTGAGTCTGATTGATATAGTAAGAGTCATGTTTCGTCATGTTGACGTCTCATTGATGAAACTGGTAGAGCCACTGTTGGCATCGCTCGGAAAAAGAAAAAAAGTTCTAAAATCGAGAATAGAAAAAAATTAATGTAGCGGAGTTGCGTTTCTTCTACACAAATCTACACAAGTAAAAAGTATGGCCTGATAAAACTACTATTTGAAGTAAATTTTCTCGAAAAGTTACTCAAGTAATTTGCTGCTCGAAGCATTACCATCTCTCACCAACTGATAGTGAAGTCTATGCCTAGCGAATTTAAACCGCTCTTATTTGATATCACTACATTTAAGTATTTACTTATGGATTTTTTTCTGTATTTTCTGCCTGATTGCATCTAAACAAAACATGTTGAAAGTGCACGGTAGTACTTTGGGTGTCAAATTCAGCTATTGAAGGAAGTTTCGCCAGTGTAGTACATTTTGGCAGAACACCGGAAGCAAGCAAGATGTCAGGTGATGACATTGTTATTAACAAGACTTTTTCAACATTTGCAGGGTGGGCCAATAAAATGTTACCAATTTATAATCATACACAAGCTTTATAAATAAGTTTATTCAAAATTTTGGATTAGTAATATACTAGTAGATATTATATCTCTAAATTTAAGCACAAAACATCTGATTTTGAGTCCACTTGGAGGATTTCTCCGTTCCGAACCGAACACCAAGTACCGAAACGGTTCAATATATAATACTATTTTTAAGACAAGTAATTCTTATGATAAATGTTAGTATGAGTTATAATTTGATATTGAAATCCTTCTTAATGTTTTTGTTTTAATAAAGTTTGTAAAATTATTTTAAGTGATAGGTCGCCATTCTTGTTACGTCGCAGTGCGTGACGTCACTGGCCCCGATGCCGAAATTCCAGCGTGTCGTGTTCTACCCTTCCTATTTGAACCAGATCTGAAAAGTGAAGTGCAGGACAGCACTGTCGGTCGTTCACAAGACGAGCTTCAGGGAAAAATGCGTGCAGCAAATACCTGATCAGACAAAAGTTGGGCAAAACTGGTGATGCACTCGCTGTCTCAATGGCAACAGAGCAACAGAGTGCTATTGGGAACTCGGGTTGGGAGCGAGAGTGTTGGGAACTCCGGTTTTATTAGCAGATATTCAAGGTAAGCATATTGTGTTTTCAAACATCCCTATATAATTATGTAGATTGTTAGCATCCAGAGCTGTCGTGTGCTTACAGTACAGGCCAAAGAGCACACCTTGTGTAATCCATGTCTTGTACATTGTAACGCGTGGTAGCTTGGATACGTGTATAAAAGTACCAAAAAGGGGAAAAGCTTCCACTTTTGCACATTTATTCACAAAAAATAAGATTTCCACCTTGACCACTCTTCACTGGGGAGCTCAGCAGTACGCAAACCCGTGTTCCCTGACGAACTCCAACATTGTTGTAAGGTCCACGTCAGTCACTGTCGTCACTGTAGCGTGCCATAGTGCTTTAATTATTTAGTATGATTTGGGGAAAACTCCCACGAAGAATAGTCAACAAAAAAGATCGCAAAAGAAATCCAAATCCGTGTTTTTTACACACTCGAAGATCCAGGAATTAGACCGATCCCATGACAATGTTCCAGCCGCGATCAGGCCGTCGATTCCACAAAATAGACTGATCGGAAGCCGCGGTGGGACCGACGAATCAAACCAATGGACAGATCCGAAACCAATATTGCAGACGCGGTGGGACCTTGCTTGACTGAGGATCCAGGATACAATGTTCGGGCGCCAGTTGCAACGCGTGGTGGGTAGGACACGTGCACACAGGGACCAAAAAGGGGGAGAAGCTTCCACTTATGCACATTTATTCACTAAAAATAATAATTCCACCTTGACCACTCACTTCACTCCCCTTGTTTCCATTTGACTGGAAATTGCATCCAAAAGCAGCACATCGTGGCAATTTACTTCGCGAGTTTAGGCATCAATAAGCAATTGTTGAACACGCTACACATTTGGAAAGGTGCCATTGACGTCATCACTGCGAGCCCGCAAACCATGGCGTCAACTAACGGTCAAAATATGTACTAAACATTATAAAATATTGCCATTGATTTAACATTTTATGTGTTTCTAACAACATATTTTAGTACAAGAGATCAATTGTGGTTTATTAGAGCCTACATGTATTTAAGTTAGTGGATCACTTAAATATATATATATAAAGTTAAGCCAAACTTTTGAGCTCCGCCGCAACGTGTCCATGATTCTAATCAAGTTGCAATGCACAAACGCGCTTCTTCTGGCTTCCTTTACGTGGTTTCCAGCAGCAATTTTTTTCTGCTCGGCGGTCAGGACATCGAAAAATGGAATTGAAATTTAAAAATTTGAACGGTTCCGAGAGCATCGGAGTGTTAAAACCTGGTCTCATCGATGCTCAACCCTATCGATGGGGGTGGAGTGGGGGGCTTCCCCATTAACCGCAAAAAACGAGGGATCACTGAATTTCAAAATGCGGACAATCAGAAGTAAAATTGTGAAAAGCAGTTAGCCGTAAATTAATAACGTGTCTTTTTGCGTGATTGTTTAAATTTTCCTTCCGGCTGTATCTGTTAGCACAAAATGATCAGGGAAAAGGTTTTTCCCCGGTTTGTGTACACGTGTGCGTTGTTAACTGTTGCTTACGACCAAATCTTTTATCGCACATAGGGCAAGCAAACGACTTCTCTCGAGTGTGTGTTCTTGTGTGTCTGTTTAGACTTCCCCTATCAATGAATCGTTTACCACAAGCTCTGCAGACAAAAGGCTTTTCTCCAGTGTGTGTTCTTGTGTGATGTCTTAATAGTACTTTTTGAGAGAATCTCCTATGGCAAACTGAGCAGGAAAATGGCTTTTCTCCAGTGTGTGTCATTATGTGTTTCTTTAAACCTCCCTTCTCAGAGAATTGTTTACCACAAAATGTGCAGAGATGAGGCTTTTCCCCAGTGTGTAAACTTGAGTGACGATTTAAGTGTATCTTCTGGCTGAATCTTTTACCACAAAATGTGCAGAGATAAGGCTTTTCCCCGGTGTGTGTACGCGTGTGTGTTGTTAACGCTTGCTTCCAAGAAAACCTTTTATCGCAAAGTGTGCAAGCGTAAGCCTTTTCCCCAGTGTGTGTCTTTGTGTGACTTACTAATTCTAACTTCTGGGCGAATTGTTTACCACAAGATGTGCAGACAAAAGGTTTTTCCCCGGTGTGTGTAAGCATGTGTCTGTTTAAGTGATGTTTCCGCGAATATGTTTTAGCGCAAAGTGAGCAGGCAAAATCTTTCTCTCCAGTGTGTGTTTTAATGTGACGGTTTAGCTTTTCTTTCCGAGAGAATCTTTTATGGCAAACTGAGCAGGGAAAAGGCTTTTCTCCAGTGTGTGCCATTATGTGTTTGTTTAAACCTCCCTTCTCAGCGAATTGTTTACCGCAAAATGAGCAGGCGAAAGGCTTCTCTCCGGTATGTGTACGCATGTGTGTTTTTAAGTGATGTTTCCGAGAATATGTTTTATCACAAAGCGAGCAGGTAAAAGGTTTCCAAACTGCATTTGTCTCTCTTTTCAATGAGGACTTGCTTAAGGATGTTGAAGCATTTTGCTCAAAGTCATTATCTTCATCATCAGTGTTGGAATCAGACGAGTATGATGTTACGTCGTCACTGTCTGAGAACAAACCGTCAGGTTGCGATCGTCCCTCTCCTTTTGTTGGCAGGTGTTGAAATGAGCCGTCGCTCGAAGATTCCTCTTCTTCGCTCTCTTCGCTTGAAGCTTCGTCTTCTTCACTCTTCACACCGACAGTCACTGGAAACTTTGGAATTTCATCATCCTGTTTATCTTTAATACTGGAGGTCTCTGGGTCGTCCTCCTTTTTGATGTACGCCATCTCCGACTCCTCCTGTTTAACGACGAGGGGATCGTGCTTCTGTGGGTGAAGCGCTTTCATAGTGACATCTGCAGGACAATGGAAATTGAAAAATATCACGCCATTTGCTAAAGCCGAGCTTTGCTCAGTCTCCCGCCGTGATTTTCATGTTGTGTATTTTTTTACCGACATTAACTCATTTGCTCCCCAAAACATATATATATCTTCTATTTTTAATTGTTTGTGTCCCAAAAATATATTTACCGTAATTTTCAGACTATAAGCCGTTACTTTTTTCCGTCATTTTGAATCCTGTGGCTTATAGTCCAGTGCGGCTTATTTGTGGATTTATTTGGGTTAATAGGTAACCCTTCATTTGTCATAAGACTTGTCATAAGACCGTCATAAATATGACATGACACTACCGTGGGCATTACTGAATGCTTATGTCAGTAGGTGTCATTCGGCAAATTATGTCACTAATTATTTCCAGCTTAGATCTTTAACATCCATTCAAAAGTGAGATGATTTGCCAGATAACACTAAATGACTTCTGTTATAAGCATTCATTAATGCTCATGATAGTGTTATGTCATAATTATTGATTGATTGATTGATTTTTATTTTGAGCAATAACATCCAAAAACAACAAGTATGGAGAAAAAAAATAAAAAAATAAATAAAATAAAAATTAAACAGTAATGATGAATGTAACAAAAATAATAATAATACATACACGTGTAGCTCGAAAAGGAGTGGGAAGAAGCCGAGCTTTTTGAGTCCCACCCCCATTTCACTCCAAAAATTCCATAGGAATGCAGTCACTTCCCTACAACAGCTGTACTAATCATAATGATTACATCGATAATAATAATAATTAGGGCTGTCAAACGATTAAAATTTTTAATCGAGTTAATTACAGCTTAAAAATTAATTAATCGTAATTAATCGCAATTAATCGCAATTCAAACCATCTATAAAATATGCCATATTTTTCTGTAAATCATATATATATTCTGTAAAATAAATTGTTGGAATGGAAAGATAAAACATACGGTAGATAAGGACTGTAGTGGGCATTTCACTCTACTGTCATTTAAATCTGTCTATGCTGTCCTCACTCCGAAGCGTCTACTTTTTCCAAAGCTAGACAGCTAGTGAACGACGCCGTAATAATTAGACTTCTTCCTTTTTCATCTGATTTATTAATAAAATGGCCTCAAACCATTGTCCTCTTTAGACTGTCGTCTAAAAACTACAAAACAAAAGTACACAAGCATTGCATTAGCAACAACGTTAGCTTAGCACGCTATACAGGTTCACTAAACATAAACAAAAAGCGTTTCATACAAAAAAATAGAACATTTCGCTTACTAACATAATATGTACATTCTTTACAACAACCATACTTGCGGACAAATCTTGTCCAAGGATCATATAAGCACAACATTATAGGCCCGAGACGTCGTGCAGCCATAATGAACTGGCAAGAAAACAATAAACCATGTCGCAAAGCGACCACAAGAGTTCGCTGTTGGACAGCACAAAAAGCCTTGCTGTAAAACTTACCAAAAGGCAGAATACTTTCTGAGCGGGACATGTGCGTTAATTCGTCAAATATTTTAACGTGATTAATTTTAAAAAATTATTACCGCGCGTTAACGCGATACTTTTGACAGCCCTAATAATAATAAGAGCAGTAATCATAATAACACCAATATATAGATTATATATAGATATATATATAATATATATACATATATACATACACACACATCACTAATAATAAATATGAGTAACTATTACATATGTACTAAATATTATACATAAAACATGTAATATTTCTACATACGCCCAAGACATTTAAAGACCTCTTTCTGTATATCTTGACCAGACCTGATGTTTATACAGCAATTTGAATTTCTGGATACTTTGACACTGCTTATAATGTAATCCCAAACTGCTCCAGAGTTTTACCCCACATACAGACACGCAGAATCCTTTAAGAGTAGTACGAAATTTTGGTTGTGAAAAGTTAGCAAATCTTCTCAAATTATGAGATTGCTATTGCACTGTAAAAAGACATTGTAAATTGAGGGGTAATAATTTATGAAATGCTTTAAATAAAAATATTGATGTGTTGTATTTAATTATGTAATGTAATTATGATTGTCTAATGATAGTCTTATGGCGCCACTGTCAAATAAAGTGTTACCAAATACCATAACTAAAAATTGATGAAACAAGCGGAACAGTAACTGAAGAAATAATTACCAGAGAACATAAATTTTAATTGTTATTTACATCTGCAGCGCTGCAATGCATGCTAGGAGGCATGTTGGACGACAACAGTGATGACAGCAGGTGGCAGCAGAGGTTGACTGTCTCTCACAAGGGAGCAGTGATAGCCAAATGAAGCTTCTTGAAGCAATAAAGCTTAGCAGCCAATTGGTTCTAAGCTTCATGTTGGTTTATTAGGTCTTATGACAGTCATGTGATGCCGCTGTCAAATAGTATCATTCTTTCATTGTCCAAGCCGCTTATGTTACCAATTAATATCTTTTGATATAAATATCCTATAATACAGTGAGGACAGCTGCGGCTTAAGGTCCGGTGCGGCTTATCAATGAACGAATGCAGTTTTCATGCCAAATTTGGTGGGTGGCGGCTTATAGCCAGGTGCGCCATATAGTGCGAAAATTACGGTATACGTATTTTACATTTTTGACAAGAGGCATCTCTAGGTTCTGTTGCACCTAAACTGCAATGCACAATGCTCAAAACTCATTTTAAAAGCAATAAAACTGGCCAGTGGCCACTGGAGAGCAGTAGCACATTTTGTCAGAACTCATCTTGGGCCAGGAAAGAAGTGAAGAGAAATAGTCAGGATCTTGTGAAGACGCGTGAGAATTTGAGAAATAAGTGGAGAATGATCGGAGAGAAAAAAGGCAAATGACACTGGAGGTGTGCTTTGAAAAGAAAACGAAACCATCGTCAAAGAAGGATTCAAACAAATCTATCTTGATGAGACAGACGGTGACGGCCACAACAGCGTCAGGTTCCACATGCCTTCTACAGAGCTCAAGTTGCGTTACTCCTGAGCCCGAGGTTGAAACCAACGATGAAGATGATGAAAAAAGTGTGACCGATCTTGATCCGGACTCATCAGATTACTGGGAGCCACCTCATTCAACCGGGAGCAGCCGAGAGCCTTTCCCGTTGTTATGTGCGCAAATAGTTCAACATTTCAATAGTTTAGTTATGTGTAAATAAATTATTACGTTGCGATCAAAACCTCTTTTTGTCTTGTTGTTTATGTTATTTTGTAATAAAAGGAAAACATTATTCAGATGTTTGGGATGTAACTAAAGCAAAAAATAGCTGTGTTAAAGTTATGTTTGAAATGTAGACTTTCACAAAAAGCTCAATTTCTCTTTTTTTCATCAGAAATTGGAACATTTCTCAAAATGAGTTATTTTCTAATGCTGATTTCTAAAGAATGGAAAAAGATATGAACTTGTTTTTTTCTGCTGCAAGAAGAGAGTCTAATCTTTCTTTTGCTGGGTTCCATGTTTATATAGCAATAGAAAAGAATTTTCTGTGGGAATTGCAAAATCAGTCAAAATCCAGTAAAACGGCCGGGAGCGAAGGGCCTTGCTCCGGTGAAAATGGCTGGGAGTGAATGAGTTAAAGGCCTTGTTCAGACTTGCAGCCAAAATCTAATTTTTAGCCCACCAGATTGTAAAGGGTGTTTCAAACCAGCGGCAGCCTAGTGTGAAGGGTTCAGCTGCAACCCATTTATTGTATATTTTTAACAGGACATCTCGGCGAAAGTGAACGGTTGTCTTGGGTGGAACGGTAAGTTTGAATTAATTTACGCCAAGAGGCTAGGCCCAAAATGGAACCTTGCTCTATTTACAGAGCGCGGCCGCGATGACGTCAACAATGCGTCCAATAGCAGAGGGGCAGGCGTACTTATATCTGTGCTATCAGGCTGTTTTGGCAGGTGTATACGGGTAGTCACCAGGTTAGGACATTCAAGACTTGCATGACTTTGACATTACGACGCCGGAGTGTCCTCCACCATTTGTCACCAGTCTTTTTTTTTTTGAAGTCACATAAACAGTATCTTATTGTGCCTCACTTATTTTTTACTTTATCAACATTACATACTGTACGTCTACATACTATATATGGCAAAAACACTCAGGTGACTTGAAGTTCCACTCTGAAACCCCCAATTTGGCTAACTTTCAAAATTGTTAGATATGCATGTGTGATACATCATTGGAAAGCTTAAAATCTCAATTTTCTGGGGAAAATTTTTCAAACAGGAGGGCATTTAAAAAAAAAAAATTAAACAGCAAAACCCAATCTGGAGGCGAGAGCACGCGAGAGCAGAATTACAGACGCCATGACTTTAACGAGATATTATTGCGTACTTACCTCGTTTCGATCCAAAAACTCCATGTAGCATGTCTCACCGAGTGTTAAGACACAGCTGTTAATGGCCACAGCCGGATTTTGGGGGGATTTTGTGGGTGAAACATGGTAATATAACAAGGGTCGCGATGCAGAAATCGCAGACGTCAAGGAGTGGTCGAGATTTTCTTTTTCATATATTTACCCTTTTAAATGTTTTTGTTGTTTCAATTTTTCTTTGTTTGGATCCATTATTTGTCATCTAACACAGGGGTCCCCTAACTACGGCCCGCCTCCACATTTGGTCCGGCCCCCTGAACAATACCAGAGAGCATTTTGATCCCCCCCCCCAATAGTAGAGCTGGGAATCTTTGGGCATCTAACGATTCGATTACGATTCAGAGGCTCCGATTCGATTATAAAACGATTATTGATGCACCCCCCTCCTTTTTTTTTTGTTTTAAATGTTTTGTACATTAGTTCCAAAATACTCTCAGGCTAAACCAAACTACTATTTCAGTATCAAGTTAACATATAGCAGTAAAAAAAATATACAAAAATAACAGTAAATAAAAAACTAGTCCCCATTCTATATCAGCAGCTTTAAACTACATTCAATTATTTTAATGTTGTGAATCAACTGTTAAAGTTGTTAAAATTGCTCCCGTCATTCCATAATTTCCCTTTTGTCTACTTTCGACATGTGAAAGTTTTAAAACTATTTTAAAGATAGATTCAAATCAATATTTTACCGATTTAGGAGTATTTTTGATAAAAAGTTAATTAGGTTTGGTTGGAAGGTTCGCTACAACAGCCTTGCAGGGAAGTGTACTGCTTTAAGATGGCGGCCGTTTACTACGCCCGCATCTAGCTTTTTGTAGCTGTGCTGCTAACGCTACCGTATCTATATAGCATCTAGTCCTATATAGATGATATCTACCGTAATATTATGTCGATGTACTTCATAGCAGCTTTTCGGCAGCAGTCAGGTATGTTGTTTGGTTTTTTTTATCTCGTAGCATGAGTTGAGCTAGAGCCGTGAGTTGAGCATTGGCATTACCCGAGAGACCGGGTAATGAGAAGCATGATGTTTAGCTACTCTCGCTCCCTTCCTCATTGTCCCAAAGACCGCGCGGCGCGTTGAGTGTGTTGTACTTCCGCTTTACTTTGCATATTTCAATAATCTGAATTTGGATGTTTGTGAATCGTTCTCGAATCTTCCACGGCCGAATCGCGAATAATCTAAGAATCGGAAATTTTGCACACCTCTACCCAATAGTGTTATTTATTTCCTGGCTTTTTTCTGTGAAGAAAGTAAAGAGCGTTATTTGGTTATTATCTATTTAATTAATAGTGTTATTATTATATTTTATTATAATTTTTATTTTATTATTATAATTATAATTTTATAATTTTATTTATATATGTATATATATGGCGGAAAACACAGACAAGACTAGAACAGCAGTTTCTGCTCTTGTACTCCTCTTTAAAAGAATGAATCATTAATCACTTATATCGCCCATCCCTACTATTCAGTGGTAAACTTTTGGTCTTTTTACCAAATACCAAAAATGCAATTTTAGCCATTTTAGGCGCCGAATTTTCCGTCACATCTTGGACAAGACCAGAATAGGTTGGCATGGAGTGGGGTACAAATAATGGTAAAGCAGGTCAGTAATGTCGTGATCTTACCCTCATTTTGTTTTTCAGTTGCTCGTCGTGGTCTGGATTTCCTCTCCTCGTCTTCTACGGCTCTACTCTTTAGCTTGATGTTTTTGTGTTGGCCTTTAAAACAAGTCGAAAAGCGTCTCATGCAATTAAACGTAATCACTCTAATGTTAACCAAGCGACCCCCCTTAGAACAAATTTTTAAAAGTGGCATTCTGCTAAAGCAATCGAAATGCGTTAAAGCGTCTTGGCTAACGAGCTAAGCTAAGCAAAACGAAGTTATGCAAGCCTGGAAAGCTTCAACATAAAGCCAAACGACTTCCACTAAGCTGGACGTTTTAGTCCATTATACTCTTACTTCGGTACTTACCTGATGAGAATACTTTGAAGGAGCTCGTTTGGTGAGGAGAAGAGAACACGGAAGAACGGCCAGTCCCGCTTAGGGATTAGGTCAAGAGAGAGTTCTTCCGGAGCAGTAGTTCACGGAAAGTCTTGACAAATCCGAGTAGAGATTTTTGGACGTCGCCCTCTAGCGGTGGCCGTCATTGCTGGAGTATTAACTATTGATGGAAATTAGGGTTGGGAATCTCTGGCATGAAGCCGATTCGATATGTATCTATAGACCCTACTCACCTACGTCACAAAATGGGCGTGTCGCTGTTTCCAGCCGCCATATTGTACCTATTTTTTAGACCTATTCTCATTGTTTTCAATTAGTCGAGCAAGTTATCGAGCAATTCATGGAAGCCCCGGTGTTATCTGACGCTGTAAACTCATTGGATGCGTTGCATAAAAGGCGTTACGTGGAAAAGTTTCAGTTTATCCATTCGCCAGATCCGTATTTGATGCCTAAATCGATGTTTTTCGACCCGCTGGCTTCGCCTGCCATCTGCTATCCTGATATTTACAACTATCTTGTCCACACAAAATCAGCCTATTCTCACGAAAGTTTGAAAAACTTTAAGAGCTTGGAGGCTTATAAATGCTACGTTGCTGGTTGGGTGAAACAGTTCCTCGTACACGAAAATTCGGCAGGAATCTTGTGCTCGGAAGGTGAGTTACGAAATTTTCAATTCAAAATCTTTTGTTCTTGCTAACATCCACTGTCAAGTCTAATGTATTTCATGTCATTTTTCAATGGAGCTAGGGCTTTTAATGTTTATATGGTTTAGCGATAGCACTCTCACAACATACATATATAATATGTAATAAATATGAAGTGCGATAGCACTACTCCAGATTGTCCCTAGTTGAATTTATTTTTTTGCTTTTGACCTCAATAGTGAAATTGTTAATTAATTGTATGACAACTGTCTGATTATCCCCTTATAATTATATATTTTCAGGTAGTTCATTCACAACGTCTGAGTGTATGTTGTCGGTGATTAGCCTAGCAATGATCTTAATTGTGGTTGTCAGCCCAAAACCCTCTAAATATATCTTAAATGCATCTTACCAGATATAAAATGACTACTACATAATCTGTGGTAGTCGTTTGGAGCCCAGTTTTCTCGTCGAATTGCAGCAGTCAATCTCGGTCTCCTCTTCGGGTCTCTCGGAATACGGTAAAACTTCAAGTCTCTCCGTCTTATCTTCTCTGTTTTTGCAACCGACCGCCACAAACGACTTCACCATTTTGATTATTAATGTTAACGAGCAGAAAAACACGCCATAATAGGAGGAATTTACGAAGCGCTAATGCATTACCATAACAAGTATACGGACAACATGGCGCGGGGGCGTGGCTGTGACGTCACGTGAGTAGGGTCTATTATACAGACCCGGCGGCAAGGGCGGGCAGTAGGGGGCCGGGCCCGCCCTGAGAGACTGCTGTGCCCGCCCAAGCTCGATTAGACTGTATTGTGTAATTTTTTAAAAATCTTCCACAAAAACACACACACGAGGAGGACGAACCCTCTATTCCAGTGTTTTTCAACTGATTGTGCCGCCTCCATGAGATATCGTCAGGTGTGCCGCGAGAAATTATCCAATGTCGCTTTTTTTTTTTTTTTTTTTTAAACATTGTCGGGCAAGGAAGGAGTAGGCAAAAAGTTCTCGACTGTGTGCAGATGAGCGAGGCATAGCAGGTGTTGCGTTCAAGAACTGCTCGGATTTCTAGCAATCAGCCATTTTGCTCTCCGCAACAATGTGGACCCCAGCACATCTACTGTTCATCATTTGACTCGTCAAGTGTCGATATACACAAAAGTGTCCTTCCCATTTTATCCATATGTGACGACCGTCAATCCTCCCTCTGTGTTTTATTTCAACACATTATCGAGGACAGCAAGGTGGGTGATGGCTAGAAATCCGAGTAGTTCTTGAATGCGATACGAGCAGCTATCTAGCGCCATGGCGCCATACAAGCTTAAACGTCATCTCCAAATGAACGCCTGTCGCTTCAGAACAAGTCGATAGACTATTTTGTTCGCCTTCGTGAAAACACAGAGAAACCCTTTTTTGAGAATAACTAGTACAAAGGTAAATAAGAAAGCCCTGAAAGCCAGTTACTTTGTTGCTAAATCCAAAAAGTCCCAAACTGTGGCAGAGACGTTAATACTACCTGCATGCAAAGCCATTGTAAGCAAGATGACCAGCCCTGATGTGCTTTAATACATTGCTCAAGTCCCCGTCTGATAATTCGAGTTATTCAAGCCTAACTGCTAAAAAAAATTAAAAATAAAAACAGAGAGAGACTGAGAGCTGTTGAAGATTCCTGCCAGTTTTTTGGCTTTGTGTTCATCTTAACAGGCTCAAGTTTCACACTGAGAAAGTATAAATACTGAGAAAGTATTTTTATAATTAGATATACTGTACAGAAAGTAATTTTGGAACCTTTTGGTGTGGTGTGCCGCGAGATTTTTTGCAATGTCAAAATGTCCCGTGACTCAGAAAAGGTTGAAATACACTGCTCTATTCATCCTATCTTGAGCTGTCGTCATTCAATTCAACCAATCTGAGCAGCGAATGAAGCCAATTTTTAGCCAATCACAGATAGGGGGTAGCCAGCGGTTGGGTACTGTGAATGGATAGGGATTGCTTCGGTTACAGAAATGGCGATTGAGCGGCTCCTCCGTTGCTAATTCAAATTGGAATGGACTTCCGAGTTTTTTTCAAGAGTTTTTTTTCAAGAAACTAAAGACAAACTCAAGCCATGACAAAGACTCGGCCAAAAGTCAACATAAAGGGATAGCGCTGCCAACCCCTGCAGTTTCACTGACTGACATCATTATCAGAAAATGTAACGGGTAAAAACGCCACTGTTTAGGTTAAATTTACGTTGAAGAAGTGTGCCCCCCCCCAAAAAAATGTAATGCCCCCCCTGTAATTTCTTTCTGCAGCCGGGTCGGTATCTGGATACACAGGTTATGATTCGATTAAAAAACAATATATTTTTAAGGCCGAGCGATTCGATACAGTTTAAGAACGATACGGTTCGATACAGAGTGAAAACGATACGATAGTAAACATTCGTCGTGCGTGTTCGTACAGTATTTTAAACATATAAAAAAAGACCACATTTCTAATAGCAAAATTAAACAACAAAAATTCATACCAATGTTATGTTTTATGAAAAAAAATAAAGCTTACTATATGTCAAGTTCAAAAATAGATCCTTAGGTAGACATTGCAAAATTACCCAAAAATAAGGAGAGAAGACACTCAGTTTTCTTGGCCAAGGAGAGCAAAATGTGACTCGTGAGTCACCAAAATTGATCTAAAGGAAAAAAATTACGCAATGATGCGGCCATGAAGCAAAACAGTTGTCATCCAGACCCTCTTTTTTCTCTTTGTAACACTTAAGCATTACACTACAACCTGGTATAGCAAGCAATAATCATTTACTGGTTATATAAGTAAGAAAAATATGGCAATATGTATTATTTATGGTATATATGAGCACAAGCAAATATTCAATCAACCAACCAAGCAAATATTTAATCAATCAAACCTCGATAATTACCTCAACACTATATGACGGTCATTTTGTTGGATGTGATTGATAATAAAACTTCAGTGACAGACAACAATAAAGCGCAGTAATTTACTTTTTCCTGGTGTTTTCAACACAATAGGTTAGTAATTGAAGTGCAAACTTTCAACGTAAACATCTTACAAGCAAAAAAATATTAACTGTATGAAGCAGCTCTGGAAAAAAAGAATTAAACATGCTAGTGTTATCATAAATAATAAATTATGCTTTACCACTGGTATAATTGGGGGAATAAAAACATGGCGTTTTAGACAGACAGGTCTATAATCATTACTTTAACCTTATACACAGCAAAGTCGTTCACTTATGCCTGTGCTTCCACATTTTTTATTCATCACTATCCACATCTTTATTGAAGGGCAGATGTTTCTTGAGGAAGATCAATTGATCCAGATGCTCATGTTTAAGTAGACTGCGTTTCGTGGAAACAATATGCCGCCCTTTCCACCATTGTCGTGGGTTATTTTTCAGGGTTATAAACTCACGATCGCTGTACCGCTTCACACTTCACATGAGCTCTAGCCTCTGTCCCAACCGAACAGATCTGGCTGCCTTCATCACTTCAAAGTCCGACTTGGGTGCGTTGAAAATCAATCGCTGCAGGTCGCTGGCGTGGTGCTCAAACTGTCCATTGGTTTAGCATGTTGCTTCGTTGCCACTACTAGTTTCGTTTTGGGCTGTGAAGAAAACGCTACGGAGGGTGCGTTACAGTAGTTTTGTTAGCTCTCGCGTTGTTATGACACGCCCGTGACAATCGGGTAATGACGGTGACTACTAGCGGTTCTGCTGAAATGCATGGGAAGTTGAGGCAACCACGACTGCGAGTGGTGCTTGTCCAAATTACATCATGCGTGCGGTCACAATCTAAGTGCGCTGTGTGGTGAACAGTGTTGGGCACGTTACTTTAAAAAAGTAATTAGTTACATTACTTATAGTAAAAGTAACTAGTTACCAAGGAAAGTAACTACTTCCGTTACTTTAAAAAGAACTTGTATGTCAAAGAATGTGAATTTTTTTTAGCAGTATTAGGCTCGAGCATTTACGTCACAGCAGCACGGGATCGTGCGAGATTTGCGACAACGCAGCCATTGCGGAAGCACGTCTGCATCACGGGACATTTAAACTCACCGGCAAATACAATTCAACTACGAGTGCCAGAGATGGAAAAATGAAGGGAAAACTTGCCCGTTCCATACAGAGACAAACTTGTTACCACGGCGAAGGACAGATATGCGAGCAATTATAAGGATGTGAACAATGTTGAACCTCACGAGCAAGCCGAACACAAATGGAATAAAGATTAGGCATGAAAATGGGTCAGGAGTTAAAAAGGTGAGAATGGTGTGGAGGAAATATGTTCCAGTACACTGTATACCCCAACAAAATATTGAGCTCTGTCGACCCACACTGTGTTTCGCAGGGCCGTGCAGAGACCGGTGGAGGGGCGGGTGCTCGTAGATCAAAAGGGCCACATGAACAAGTATTTAATACACCTTAAAAAAACAACTTCAATTTTAACCAGCTTTAGATAATAATTGGCTGCGACTGTGACATACTTTAATTGGGAGGGGGCAACAGTGAATAGAAATCAAAACTGTCATCCATACTTTTTGGCTGTGACTCAGTCAGTCTGCCTCTTTTCTTCCTTCAACCTCTGCATCAAAACGTCCTTCCTCAACTTGTTCATCTGAGAACAAACCACATCAGATGGTCACTGAGCCACCAACAGCAGTTTTCTCAAAACTATTATTTCATTATTATCCAAACAACTCTAGCACCTAATGATTAATAAAGCAATGACATAAAATCTTATAGAAAAATAACATTGTAATTGTGTTTATAATTGTATTTAATACCCGACTATCCTTGCAAACCTGTTCTTACCAGGTCTGCTATTCACCCAGCTGATGAGGTATCCACTGCCTTTAGCAGCCTCATCCAACTCCTTTTTTTTATCCCTCAATCTCCTTTCCCTACGAGGCATGTCTATGTAATGAAATATATATTTTTAAAAAACAACAAAAAAACATTCCCCCGTGGCTTTTAGTTTTAAAGCTTTCTTAATTTCTTTCTCTCTCAATAACAATGGAAGTAGATTTGTTTTTATTATTCAATCAAAAAACAAAGTTACTTCTATCAAAAACAAAGTTGCTTTAATCAAAATACAGTTATACTTTTAATCCCAAAAAAGTCACTTCAATAAAAAAAATTGTTTTTGATTGCAAAAATAAATTTGAGACAAAAAAAGCATTTGAAAACTATTTTTCTTGATTGAAACAAATTTTTCCATTGAAGTAATGTTGTTTTGCGTTTGGGCCACATTTTGGCTAGGACATTTGTGTTTTTATTATTCAATCAAATAAGTTGCTTGAAACAAAAACATATATATAAAAAGGATAACTTTGCACATGTGTCAATCACCGTTTAACAAAGCCTGAGAGGGTTTGAGTAGACTCAGTATGAAGCATTTAATAAAGCCAAGTATTTTCTTACTACTTGATTCTTGTTTAAAAATAATTCGATGGGGCAGTAACATGTTTAAAACTCACAACAAAAAAATGGGGGGGGGGGGGGGGGGGGCTACTTCGCGGTTTTCACTTATTGCGGCGGGTTCTGGTCCCCATTAACCGCGAAAAACGAGGGATCCCTGTATTTCTGAAGCAAGAGTCATTCCCACCACTCGGCCGTCAGCTCAAGTCCCAGCTGAAAATAACGCGTCTAAGGCGGACGACGGGAGTAAAGCGATGCGACCCCTCAATCCGAGAGCATGCTGCTTAATTTGACTCAACAGTGTGTTTCTTCGTTTATATTACCGCTAAATACACAAGCTTGACGCCAATTTAACGGGAGCTATTTTTTTTCATGGGAGATTTGGCTAGCTCTGGCAGTGTTCAACGCAAGCTGCAACGAATGGCATTAACTTTTTTATATCGCAAAATGTGAAAACGATTGAAACCATTACTCACCAAATTACATCTGCTGGCACATACAGGCAAGTGTGTATGCTGCGCTCTGGTCTGCCCCGGTGTGGATAAGGCCTGCTTTTTGTTTTCGCAGCTTTGCAATGCAACCAAAGGCTCGCCGAGCACTCCTTGTTTCACGTAAGGAGTGCGCGCGTTTGGAATAACGGCACGCAGCTTGGGCCGATGATTGGTTCTCGTCAGCGAAGCATCTAGAAGGATTTGCTGACTGTCCGTGTCATTTTTTTAAAGAACCGATCAGTTTACGTACTAAGTTAATCACATGATGATAATAATAATAATAATTAAATAAAACCTCCCAACCCCCCCTCCTCCCAAAAAGAATTTCTCCTCGGATCTACGCAATTCACGTAGGTCGCCCTTTTTGACTTCAAAACGGCGAATTTCGCCGAAAGGTGAGAGATTTTCATGCCTGACAGATGTCGACAAGCTTCCACCACTACGCGAAATGGACATCATGCTGTATTTAGAGTTTGGTGTATGTTACTACACTCACCAGCAATTCCGAAACCACAAATCGCTACAAAGCTACGAACAGTTTTGCTGCGGATGGGTGCAGGATCTGCACATTATGACCATAGTAAACGGCAACACCAGCTTTCTACAAAGGTAGGCAATGTGTTTACATTAGTCTGTGACCATGGATGTACAAATTTTTTGTTGCAGAAAATGTAGCCTAGTACAAATTCTTTGCCACTCTCTCACGTCAAAATATTACAGCTTTTTCATTTAGCAACGACAGGAATTATGTCTTATGAAGACAATGCACATGTATGCATGCTAGTTGTTTAGCTGTAGCAATAGCTAACAACAGGCCGACTTAGGGCATAAAGTTATCGAAATTTACATAAACAAACGAACTTACCGGAGTGGAAGTGCATAGAGCAAACTCTGTGTGAAACTGGAGAATCAAACGTTATGCCCTTCCTTCTGATCGAGGCCACCCATGCCGTTCTTCGACGTTTGGTAAGTTCAGATATGAGCTTTCCCTCGCCTTTTCTCCATGTACGGATCCGGAAGAAACTCAATGGTGTTCCGTCGAGCTGTACATTCTCCTTTCTGTTCGATCGGTTGTTGCAATTCTTTACCGCACAATAATTTCCAACCATTTTTAAAGAGCGACTTGTGTTGAAATGCCTCACTGTTTATGTTTCTCGCTTCCACAATGGCGATAGCGGCGGAAACCTCGCGAGTGCCACGTCATACGCTCGAGCCTAATTCGAGTCAGTGGAATTGAGAAGAGCAGACAGGTAGTTAACTTGTTAGGTGCTCCAGCAGATTCGAATTGCTTACCACAGATGTCGACAAAAGCTAAGCCCCGGGACATAAATTACACATTACATGCAGGTTCTTTCCTTTAATTTCGACAAACTTGAAATAGTGTCTATATCTCCACCTCTTAAAGGACAATTTTTCTTCTGAATGCGCTGCCATCCCGACCCTGTGCATCTGTTTGGCGTGTGTGTGTGTTTGCCGCACACGCTGTTCCGGTTTGCTTGTAAAATCACCGGCTCTGATTGGCTTACCACGACACATGACTCTAACCCTCAGCCAATCACAATCACTTCCAACGCATCTCTCAAGGGGCTGCATTTAGGTAGGCTCGTTTCCCGACAATTCACGTCACCATCAAAGCGTCTGCCGTCCTCAAAATGGAAGCAGAATTATTGCTGGCTGACAGTGGGAGATGGGAACGAGGCTAGCATCAGGTGTAGCAAACACAGAAACGTTACCAAACTTTGGAAACCATTGTCTAATTGAATGAGCAGGGACAAACAGCTTGGAGTCAGAAGTACGTGCTTATTTTTTAACCTTAATGCACCCTAAGTCTTGGATGACGAATCAACAGAGAAGAGAATCGACTCGACACGGCTGGTAGTTTCTTCGATTTATTCAGAGTAAGTAACGCACCGCTTTTGACTGTCAGTAACGGTAACGGCGTTGTAACGGCGGAAAAAGTAATTAGATTACCCCGTTACTGAAAAAATAACGCCGTTACGTAACGGCGTTATTTATAACGGCGTTACTCCCAACACTGGTGGTGAAAGACAAACGCAGCATATGAAGTAAATGCTAAATTATTATCATATAAAGCAATGCATTGAACTAGGCATTAGAAGCCGATTCTTGTGCTCGCTATAGCCGAATTCTATCTCTACTATCGGTTCATTGAATATCTAATGGCAAATTACTGTCGAATGGTAACTTTACTATCGATACAGCTGTATCTCTCACCTGTAAAACCAGATATCCGGTTGTATCGGTTTATCGTTCTCAAGCTTAATGGAAATGAGGTGTGTCCAGACTTTTGCCCTGTATTGTATCTTACTTATATCTTTATTTTTTAGAAAAAAAAAAAAAAAAAAAAGATGAAGTAAATGTTTTCATTAGCCTAAATTTTAATGTACATCCAAAATTGAGGTTTTGCATTTCGATGTGGGGTGAAAATAGGAGATGGAGTTTGGTGTCACTGCTATTTTTGTTAACTTTTATTTTGCAAATCATTGAGAAAAAATAAATTTGAATGAAAATCGTTTTTGTTTGTATGTGTTATAGGAATAATGCCAAAAGCAGTTTGGTCTGCATTTCAGTGGTTTTAGGAGGTTTGACACCCCCCAGCCCCTCCTTGCGACCTTCATTTCAGGGAGTTCCAGCAAGAAGTTCTAGCCACTTTCTCCCCTGTTGATAACTGATAAACTATAAATTCAGTAAGGTTATGACTAGGGTTGTTCCGATCATGTTTTTTTGCTCCCGATCCGATCCCGATCGTTTTAGTTGGAGTATCTGCCGATACCGACATTTCCCGATCCGATTGTTTTGTTTTTTTTTTTGCTCCCGATTCAATTCCAATCATTCCCGATAATTCTTCCCGATCATATACATTTTGTCAATGCATTAAGAAAAAAATGAATAAAACTCAAATACAGACATTCAACATACAGTACATAAGTACTGTATTTGTTTATTATGACAATAAATCCTAAAGATGGCATTTACATGATTAACATTCTTTCTGTGAGAGGGATCCACGAATAGAAAGACTTGTAATTCTTAAAGGATAAATGTGACTTAGTATATTGTGACTAAATATGGCCATCTAGTGTATTTGTTGAGCTTTTCAGTAAATGATACTTTCTTTCGTGTCGTTTTAAATTTCCCGTCTGAGTGAATCTATTACCACAAAACGTGCAGACAAAAGGCTTCTCTCCAGTGTGTGTCCTCGTGTGTTTTGTTAACGTTGACTTCGTAGAACATCTTTTATCGCAAATGGAGCAGACGAAAGGCTTCTCTCCAGTGTGTGTTCTTTTGTGTACATTTAAAGTTCCCTTCTGGGTGAATCTTTTACCACAAAATGTGCAGACAAAAGGCTTTTCTCCTGTGTGTGTGCGTGTGTGTAGGATTAAACGTTGATTGGTGGTGAATGTTGAATCGCAATGTGAGCAGGGTTTCCCACCCGCGCGTTCTTTTCCGTCTCTTTTCAGTGATGACTTTTTTAAGGATTTCGAAGCATCAAAGCCCACATCCTCCTCATCGGTGTTCAAGTCAGAAGACTGTGAAGTTACGTCGTCGCTGTCCGAGAGTGGCGCTAAGAGATCGTCCGGTTGCGATTGTCCCTCACCTTTTCTTATCAGGTATTGAAACAAGTTACTTCTCGCTAATTGCTCTGCTCTGCTCTCTTCACTTGGACCTTCATCCTCTTCACTCTTCACGCTACGAGTCATTGAAAACTTGGGGATTTTATCTTCCTGTTCTTCTTTAATGCTGGGGGTCTCTGGCTCTGCCTCCTGTTTATTGTACGGCATCACAGACTCCTCTTGTTCAACGTGGTGGGGATCGTACTTCTCTGGGTGAAAGTCTTCCACTGTGACATCTGCGGGACACAGAATTTAAAAAATCACGGTCTTGGGATGGAATGGCTGATATTTTATTTCTGTATAATTTTTCCAGTAGGAATTTGATGGTTTTCAGTCATGGTATGGAATGCCATCTCACACTTTGTGGATTCTGGGCTGTGAAAAAATATTAACTGTACGAATTCAGAAACTGCTGATCTACTGGGATTTTCACGCACAACCATCTCTAGGGTTTACAGAGAATGGTCCGAAAAAGAAAAAATATCTGTGGGCAGAAATGCCTTGTTGATGCCTGAGGTCAGAGGAGAATGGCCAGACTGGTTCAAGCTGATAGAAAGGCAACAGTGTCTCAAATAACCACCCGTTACAACCAAGGTAGGCAGAAGAGCATCTCTGAACGCACAGTATGTCGAACTTTGAGGCAGATGGGCTACAGCAGCAGAAGACCACGCCGGGTGCCACTCCTTTCAGCTAAGAACAGGAAACTGAGGCTACAATTTGCACAAGCTCATCAAAATTGGACGATAAAAGATTGGAAAAACATTGCCTGGTCTGATGAGTCTCGATTTCTGCTGCAACATTCGGATGGTAGGGTCAGAATTTGGCGTCAACAACATGAAAGCTTGGATCCATCCTGCCTTGTATCAACGTTTCAGGCTGGTGGTGTTGGTGTAATGGTGTGGGGAATATTTTCTTGGCACTCTTTGGGCCCCTTGGTACCCATTTAGCACCGTTGGAACGCCACAGCCTACCTGAGTATTGTTGCTGGCCATGTCCATCCCTTTATGACCAAGACGTACCCAACTTCTGATGGCTACTTTTAGCAGGATAATGCGCTATGTTATAAAGCTGGAATCATCTCAGACTGGTTTCTTGAACATGACGATGAGTTCTCTGTACTCAAATGGCCTCCACAGTCACCAGATCTCAATCCAATAGAGCATCTTTGGGATGTGGTGGAACGGGAGATTCAATTCATGGATGTGTAGCAGACAAATTTGCACCAACTGTGTGATGCCATCATGTCAATATGGACAAAACTCTCTGAGGAATGCTTCCAGTACCTTGTTGAATCTATGCCACGAAGAATTGAGGCAGTTCTGAAGGCAAAAGGGGGTCCAACCCGTTACTAGCATGGTGTACCTAATAAAGTGGCCGGTGAGTGTAAATAAGCATTAGAAAAGTACAACAATAAAGAAAAGTGGAAAATAGAATTTAAAAGTCGTGACCTCAAACCTTTCGGGAAACAGCATTGTTTTAATATGTCAACGCGACGAAACAAACTAGGATGTGCCATTTATAACAAACTATGTTATACATGGTGTTATCTTTAATATATTACTACAGGTAGGTGAATCAAGGAAATATAGACATTCTCTGGAAAAACAGTATTCTTGCTGTGAAAAAAGAAAAACCTAAATCCTCTTGCATTTCAATGTAAAATTCGATTTCTCGTGCAAACGCTAACACAAACTTTCACTCCACATGGGAAAGTTCCCTTCTGCCTAACAGTTTAGTTTTCAGTTGTCGCCTTAACACCTCCAAATGTAAAACTAGCATTTAAATGTTATAATGCAATGTCAAAATCAAACTACTACTTAGATATGCGATTTTATCCATTTTCCCATAAATATCCCAATTGCTGCTGTCAGTTCCATTGAAAACGACTACAGCGCTGCTTGTGCTTGGAACTACCCACACCCCACAGGAACCACGTGACCACCTCCGGCGACATTAAAGAGTGTCGTGACTCTCTTTATACGGCTCTGGTTTTACCGAGTGCGTATGCGTGTGTTTTGTTAACTCTTGCTTTGTACAAAATTTTTTACCACAAAATGTACAAAGAAAGCGCTTCTCTCCAGTATGCGTTCTTGCACGTGTCGTTACATCAAGCTTGTGTGTTCTTTCGTGTCGTTTTAAATTTCCCTTCTGGGTGAATCTTTTACCACAAAATGTGCAGACTAAAGTCTTCTCTCCAGTGTGTGTACTCGTGTGTATTGTTAACTCATACTTTGTACAAAATCTTTTATCGCAAAGAGAGCAGACGAAAGGCTTCTCTCCAGTGTGTGTTCTTTTGTGTACATTTAAACTTCCCTTCTGGGTGAAACTTTTACCGCAAAATGTGCAGACAAAAGGCCTTTCTCCTGTGTGTATACGAGTGTGTATTGCAAATCCTTGGTTTGTACAAAATCTTTTACCACAAAATGTACAAAGAAAGCGCTTCTCTCCAGTATGTGTTCTTGTGTCTGTCGTTACATCAAGCTTGTGTGTTCTTTCGTGTCGTTTTAAACTTCGCTCCTGGGTGAATCTTTTACCACAAAATGTGCAGCCAAAAGGCTTCTCTCCAGTGTGTGTACTCGTGTGGTTTGATAACTCTTGTTTCGTGCAAAATCTTTTATCGCAAAGAGAGCACATGAAAGGCTTCTCTCCAGTGTGTATTCTTTTGTGAACATTTAAATTTCCCTTCTGGGTGAATCCTTTACCACAAAATGTGCAGACAAAAGGCTTTTCTCCTGTGTGTGCGCGTGTGTGAATGATTAAATTTTGCTTGGTGGTGAGTTTTAAATCGCAATGTGAGCATGGAAAAGGTTTCCCACCTGCCCGATCTTTTCTCTCTCTTTTCAGTGATGACTTTTTTAAGGATTTCGAACCATCAACGTCAACATCCTCCTTATCGGTGTTATAGTCAGAAGACTGTGACGTTACGTCTTCACTGTCCGAGAGCGGGGCTAACAAACCGTCAGGTTGCGATCGTGCCTCTCCTTTTGTTGTCAGGTGTTGAAATGAGCTGTCGCTCGAAGGTTTCGCTACTCCGCTCTCTTTGCTTGGAACTTCGTCTTCTTCACTCTTCACACTGACAGTCATTGGAAACTTGGGGATTTCATGTTCCTGGTTTTCTTCTTTAATGTTGGAGGGCTCTGGCTCCTCCTCCTGTTTGATGTACGGCATCTCCGACTCCTCCTGTTCAACGGGGAGGGGATCGTGCTTCTGAGGGTGAAGCTTTTTCATCGTGACGTCCACGGGATACTGGAAATTGAAAAAAAAAATATATATATATATATATATATATATATATATTAAGGCTGTCAAAATTATAGCGTTAACGGGCGGTAATTCATTTTTTAATTAATCACGTTAAAATATTTGATGCAATTAACGCACAAATGCCCCGCTCAAACAGATTAAAATGACAGCACAGTGAAATGTGTACTTGTTGTGTTGAGTTTTGGTGCCCTCTGCTGGCGCTTGGGCACAACTGATTTTATAAGCTTCAGCACCCATGAGCATTGCATAAGTAATTATTGACATCAACAATGGTGGGCTACTAGTTTATTTTTTGATTGAAAATTTTACACATTAAAACGAAAACATGAAGAGGGGTTTTAATATAAAATTTCTATAACTTGTACTAACATTTATCTTTTAAGAACTACAAGTCTTTCTATCCATGGATGGCTTTAACAGAATGTTCATAATTGTAATGCCATCTTGTTGATTTATTGTTATATTTATTGGTATGTTGAATGTATATATCCATCTCTTTTCTTATCTTTCCATTACAACAATTTACAGAAAAATATGGCATATTTTATAGATGGTTTGAATTGCGATGAATTGCGATTAATTTTCAAGCTGTAATTAACTCGATTAAATTTTTTAATCGTTTGACACCCCTAATATATGTGCAGGTATATATATATATATATTATATATATAATGTCTCCCGCCTTGATTTTCAAGTTGTATCTTTTTTTACTGACACGAAGGCCTTGTTCAGACTGGCAGACAAAATCTGATTTTCAGCCCATCCAAATAAAAGGAGTTCCAAATAATCGATTATTAGATGCATCGCGATTCGACACGTGACGATTCGATTACGATTCATAAAGGTTTAAAAACGATGATTTTCCCTAATAACTTTTATGACAGCCGCTCGTAGCGGAACGAAATTCAAGACACGTCAGCTGCACGGACACCTTTAACGGACACACACACGTTATGATGGATGCTGCTGGTTACTGAGCGAGAGATTTACTCCTTTTCAAAATAAATTTGTGTATGAGACAGGCATGGACCTGGCGTGAGCACTTCATTGCGCAAGTAATTTCAGGGTCCCACCAGGATTGATAAATCTAAATTAAAGACTTTTAAGACGTTTTTAATGGCATTTCAACTGAAAATTAATATTTTTCTCACACCCATTATTTAGATCATATTAAATCATATTAATTAAATAAAGCACTGAATATCAAATTTAACCTCAATTACTAAGTGTGTTTGACAAAAGAATGCACATATATTGAAGATACAATTAAAACATATTTAAAGTAACATTATAAAGTGTCAGAATTTTTTAAACACACACACGCACACAATAATTATGGACAAAAAGAGGAGGAGGAAAGGACTCAGACCAGCCATCTTCTGTAACAGGCTAGCCGCTAGTGCACCTGCCAAGACCCCAGTGAACATGGCTAACTCATGAGTTAAAACGGCGAAATGTACATTCATTCGAAAGGCAAACCGAAATGTTTAAGCAGGTCCGCTGCCTTCGCACAAGGGCGTAGGTTTGCATAGGGACGGTAGGGACAAAACACTACCAACTTTACAGAATGCTCAAATTGTCCCCACCAACTTTTAACCAACCTTATTTGCATTATATAATTTGTTCAGTTATATTGGTCATTTATATTGTCTTCCCATATCTTGTATCGAATTGACCCTACCATTATCAAATGAATTATTTTCATTATTTTCCGACTTATATTTACCTCTTTTTCACTTGCTGAATGTGCCAGACCCCCCCCCCAAACGCACGTTCGATTGGCTGATGACATGACCCACCCCCGACACACACATACGCTTACACTCACACAGCCCTGAAAGTAATACATGTCGACAACATGCTGCCTCCTTCGAAGAGGAGGGATATTAGAAGTTTTTTTCGACCAGCAGCAGCCACTGTAAGTAATTTAAAAAGATGCCAATGTTGTGTTGGTGGGAAACACACCACTAATTTTTCTACTGAAAGTCCGACCTGCATTAGAGTTAGCATTAGAGATGTCCCGATCTGATACTTGGATCGGATCGGACGCTGATATGGTAAAAAAAATGCGCGTCGGTATCGGAACACAGAAAAATTCCGATCCAGACGTCCGATCCAGTTTTTCCCCGAAGTCCGGTCCGGGTTTTCCAGCGCACATAATCCATTTCAGTTTTTGCTTCGGTTTCCCTAAAATCCGGTCCGCATTTTACAGCACACCTTCAACACACTACATTTACATTACCGTCTCCCAATTTACCGAGAGACTTTATCGGTAAAAATGTCAGCTGTGTGGGATCATTTCACCTTAAAGGACGACAAAGACGAAGAGGCAGAGTGCAACATATGCCACAATAGAGTCAAGCGTAGTGGTAAAGCTGTAAGAGGTTTTAATACAACACACCTAATCAAGCATTTAGCGAAATACCACCACAAACAATATGAGGAGTATGTTAAGAAAACCGAAGACAAAAAGAAAGGTCCTACGCAACTAACACTGGCAGAAACTTTTGCTATGCGTGACAAATTGGCACTCGACAGTCCCAAAGCCCAGGGAATAACAAGAGTCATTGCCGAAGAATTCATTCAGGATGACGAGCCATTATCTCACGTGAGTAAAGACGCACCATCCAACACTTAGAACCACGGTACAACATGCCCAGCCGTCATTACATCCTTGAGCAATTCGGCCGTGGAAGATTCGAGAACGATTCACAAACATCCAAATTCCGATATCGAAATATGTCAAGTAAAGCGGAACCAATACACAGCGCTGTCTTCGGGACACAATGAGAAATTGACCGCATTGCGTCCCGAAAGTAAACATAATGCTTGTCATAGACCCGGGTAATGCCAATGCTCAACTCACGGCTTTAGCTCAACTCATGCCGCTGGATAAAAAACACAAGAATACCTGACTACTGCTGACAGCCACTACAAACGACATCAAAGTCGTTTTACTGGAGATAATAGATATCATATGTATATAGAACTAGATGCTACACGACAGACTCGACTGCGTTAGCAACACTGAAGTATTGAAAACCAGATGCGTTAGTAAACAGCCGCCATCTTAAAGCAGAAGACTTCCCTAGTAGGCTGTTGTGAACCTTCCAAGCGAACCTAATTAACTTTTTATCTAAAATACTCCTAAATTGGCAAAATCTTGACTTGAATCTATCTTCAAAACAGTTTTAAAACTTTCACATGTCGAAAGTAGACAGAAGGGAAATTATGGAATAACAGGAGCAATTTTAACAACTTTAACAGTTGATTCGCAAAATTAAATGAATTGAATGTAGTTTAAAGCTGCTGATACAGAATGGGGACTTGAGTATTTTATTTACTGTTTTAAAATGTTAACTTGATACTGAAATCATCATGTATTTAAACCTGAGAGGCTTTTTATACAATTTTTGTAACTAATGCACGAAACATTAAAAGCATCTAATAGCTTGGGGGATTTGGGGGATTTTCCACTGAGGTTGTTGGTGTGTTTTCCTTTTTTAAGACAGTTTACAATATTATTTGCACGTTTTACTGACTGACTATACCATTTCTGTTTGTTATTTATAATGTTTTGTGTTTGTCACTGAATAAACAGGTCAGTTTCTTGTTACCAACCGTTGTGTGTTATTCAAACTCACCTAATTCAGCTGGCTAGTTGTTATCAAGAGTACTAAAACCTTTTTCAACATAAGTCTGACAACTAAGTAAGCAGGCTAAATAACTCAACTTTAACACATGCTCAGATAGGTCGGTATCGGCCAGTATCGGTATCGGAACGGAAGTGCAAAACAATACCGGCATCGGATCGGAAGTGCAAAAACCTGGATTGGGACATCCCCAGTTAGCGTAACATTTAACTGTGTGAACTTGCTAAACTGCAAAACTTGGGTAGGAAGCCGCTATTTTTCCTCAAAGGCACGTTTGATTGGCTGATGACTTGACCACCATTTTTTTCTTGATTTAGGTGAAAAATGACCGACTTTTAGATGTATGGGCCTAATAAGAACACATGGTAATATATACTAAAAGTAAGTGGAAGAATCTGATGCATTTATCTGTTAACTAGCGTTTAAAACTCAAAACAAAATGAAAAAAATATTCGACTAGATTTAAGAAAATTGATCAGATTAAGACATTATACAATACAATTTGCACTTACAGATTTATTTTCCATAAATCATTTAGCCTATCAATTAATTAGGTTCTTATTGGGGAGAAATGTCCTGTTCCCAGCATAAAGTGTACATGAAGCTTATGCTGTTGTATTGTCCCTACCATTATTGAGACCAAACCTACGCCCTTGCCTTCGCATGACCCATAAACGGCAACCTAAAGTATCTGGATGTAACTTGAGCCCCTATCACAAATACTCCAAAAAAACGGGAATATCACGTGACTTAACCGTGCAGCAGTTGTGTGTGAAAACAATTTCCCGTGTCGACTGACATGGGAAGCAGTGTGCGTGAAAGCAGGCGTTAAATTCCCGGGTCACAGCAGATGGCTGATGACTGCGCTGACGTCAATAATGCGTCCAATAGCAGAGGGGCTTGTGTACTTATATCTGTGCTATCAGGCTGTTTTGGCAGATGTATACGGGTAGTCACCAGGTTAGGACGTTCAAGACTTGGGTGACTTCGACATTACGACGAAGAGTCTCCTCCACCATTTGTCACCAGTCTTTTTTTTTTTTTTTTTAAGTCACATAGACAGTATCTTATTGTACCTCACTTATTTTTTACTTTATTAACATGACATACTGTACGTCTAGGTACTGTATATGGCGGAAAACACTCAGGTGACGAAGTTCCGCTCTGAGACCCCCAATTTGGCAAACTTTCAAAATTGTTAGATATGCATCATTGGAAAGCTTAAAATCTCAATTTTCTAGGGAAAAAAAATTTAAACAGGAGGGCATTAAAAAAAAAAAAAAAAAAACAGCAAAGCCCTATCTGGAGGTGAGAGCACGCGAGAGCAGAATTACAAACGCCATGACTTTAATGAAACATTATTGCGTACTTACTTTGTTTCGATCCAAAAACTCCATGTAACATGTATCACCGAGTGTCAAGACACAGCTGTGAATGGCCACAGCCGGATTTTTTGGGGGATTTTATGGGTGAAACATGGTAATATAACAAGGGTCGCGATGCAGAAATCGCAGACATCAAGGAGTGGTCGAGATTTTCTTTTTCAAGTATTTACCCTTTTAAACTTTTTTTCCCCAATTTTTCTTTGTTTGGATCAATTATTTATCATCTAACATATCGGAGAAAATGCGACAGTAATAAAAAAAAAATACAATTAAGCGATAGTTATGAGGTAGATATCCGTGACTTTTTTTACAGACGCCATTTTTTTCATTGTGACATAATTTGTTTAAAAGTTTAAATATGTGAGTAAATAATAAAGTGGTTTTTTAAAAAAAAAAAAACGAAAAATGAGACATCAATGAAGGATTCTAAGCTAAAAACGACACACATTTTGAATAATAAACATAATTAATAACCTTTGTTTTATGGGTGGGTTCAAACAAAAGCGGTTGCGTGACGTCTAAACGGGGGTTTTCAGAGTAAAACGGACAAATTAAAAATAGTTCGGGGGCTTAATGTGCCATAAATCTGCTATGGCGGCATATAGACAAATTGTTCTATCAAACACAACAGTTGTTTTAGCTTAAAATACAGCAGTTTCTTTTAAAGAGGAGTGCAAGAGCAGAAACTGCTTTTTCAGTCTTGTCTGTTTTCCGCCATATATATATATACACACACACCGATGTATCACATATGCATTTCGGAAAATTTTGAAAGTTGGCCAAACTGAGGGTCTCAGAGCGGAACTTTGAGTCACCTGAGTGTTTTCCGCCATGTATGTATGTGTATATATACTAGAGCTGAAACGAATACTCGAGCAACTCCAGTTTAAAAACTGATCCGAGTAATTTTATTCACCTCGAGTATTCGTTTATTTTGACAGCTCTAAGCATCACGTTTTGCTCGGACTACTTTTAATGCGGGACAACCGTTGATGTTACGTGCGTAGAGGACGAAGCAAGAAAAAAACAAAAACAAAAAAACTTACTGCAGCAGACAGCCGCTACACACGACACCAACGTTGCAAAATACTTGCCCGCACGATGCTAGTTGGTAGCAGGTAGCGTCTGATGAGTCTCATAGAGATCACATGTACGTTGAACTAGATGCCAAATGACAGACTCGGCCGCGTCTGGGCAGCGTTAGTAAACCACCGCCATCTTAAAGCAGTAGAGCGCTAAGCGCTAATAAAGAGCGCTAAGCGCTAATAAATAAGATTAACGTTACAGTCACAAGCTCACGTAACGTTAGCCCTGCGGAGGGCTAGGTTTCTATTAATTATGACCACTGTCGATGCGTGGCTAACATGGCTTACATACAGGCTTTAACATAACATAGCATTGTGGAGTGATGAGGGTGTAAAATAAAAACTCAATAATGGTAACTATCAATTTTAGCTCAGTAGTCATTGCTGGATAAAACACCAAGTAGCACTGGTCCCTAATGTGCTCCAATACAGCCTGTATCTTACATTTATTTTGAACACTGCAAAAACTCAAAATCTTATCAGGACTTAACAGTTTAGACTAACTTAAAACTTAACTTAAAAATGGCTTGACACAAATAGAAATTCAATTGAAACGTGGGAAAAAAATCCTAACTTTTAAGTGATGTGTGTTACCAAGCGTAGCGGCATTTTTAGGTAAGATATATATATATTATAAAATCTAAAAGTTTTTTTGAGTGAAAGCAGTGAATTAAGTCTTTTTTTTATTTTAGTTACATCTGAGATGCAATTGTTGGCTGTTTTCAACAATATACATCGAAAATAAAGACATTGACTGAAAATGGTTCAAGATTAGATGAAATGTCTTGTTTTCTCATGTATATTCATAATTGCTCTTCACCTAAAAATATATTTGTTTTATCCGATTACTCGATTAATCGATAGAATTTTCAGTCGATTACTAAAATATTCGATAGCTGAACCCCTAATATACATATATATATATATGTGTATACATATAAAACATATGAACTTCCGGTATCGATATCAGATCGGGATCAAAGTATTTGGCCTTGGTATTAGATCAAATGCAAAATCATTTATATCGCCCATCCCTACTATTCAGTGGTAAACTGCCGAATTTTCCGTCACATCTTGGACAAGACCAGAATAGGATGGCATGGAGTGGCGAACAAAATAATGGTAAAGCAGGTCAGTAATGTCGTGATCTTACCCTCGTTATTCAGTTGCTTGTCGTGGTCTGGATTTCCTCTTCTCGTCTTCCACGGCTCTACTCTTTAGCTTGATGTTTTTGATTGCGTTGGCCTTTAAAATAAGTCGAAAAGCGTCTCATGCAATTAAACGTAATCACGCTCATGTTAACCAAGCGACCCCCCCTTAGAACAAAATTTTAAAAGTGGCATTCTGCTAAAGCAATCGAAATGCGTGAACGCGTCTTGGCTAGCGAGCTAAGCTAAGCAAAACGAAGTTATGCAAGCCTGGAAAGCTTCGACATAAAGCCAAACGACTTCCACTAAGCTGGACGTTTTAGTCCATTAAACTCTTACTTTGGTACTTACCTGATGAGAATACTTTGAAGGAGCTCGTTTGGTTAGGAGAAGAGAACACGGAAGAACGTCCAGTCCCTCTTCGCGGTTAGGTCAAGAGAGAGTTCTTCCGGAGCAGTAGTTCACGGAAAGTATTGACAAATCCGAGTAGAGATTTGTGAACGTCGCCCTCTAGCGGTGGCCGTCTTTGCTGGAATATTAACTAGTGATGGAAGTCAGGGTTGGGAATCTCTGGCATGAAGCCGATTCGATATGTATCTAGATACACAGGTTACGATTCGATTAAAAAACGATACATTTTTAAGGCTATACAGTTTAAGAACAATACGGTTCGATACAGAGTGAAAACGATACGATAGTGAACATTTGTTGTGTGTGTTTGTACAGTATTTTAAACATATAAAAAGACCACATTTCTAATAGCAAAATTAACAAAATTTCATACCAATGTTATGTTTTATTTATGAAAAAAATAATAAAGCTTACTATATGACGGTCATTTTGTTGGATGAGATTGATAAACTTCAGTGATGGACAACAATAAAGTGCAGTAATTTAATTACTAGAGGTGTGCATCGGCACTGCCCTTACGATTCGATTCGATTACGATTCGGAGGGCCACGATTCGATTCGATTCGATTCAAAGGGTCTCGGTTCGATTCGGCAATTCATCTTGATGCCTTAAAGCCTGGGATGCATTAAAATTCTAAAGCAAAGCATATTTTTCGTGAGGCAACACAAGCGGTCAGACATTAAACAACTCTTTATTGGCTCTTGTGTCACTCCTGGTTGAAGTCAAATGAAAATACTTATATATATATATATATATATATATGTATATATAAAACTGATCACAGCATTTAGTTAGTGCTTTGAATGAGACCAGGACTTTCTTTTTTTTTTTTTTTTTACACACAGTAGCAGCCTTTCACACAGTGCAACATCTGAACTCCTGTGCAAAATCAGTAAAAACAGTCACTGTATTTTAGTCACAACGACCCATCAATAAAAATTTTCAAGTAAATATTAAAGAAAACGACAGAAAATACTGTAGTGCAGCAGCATCTTTATCGCAATATCAATCCAGGGATCAGTTCAGTTGCAAACAAAACATCAACTAAATTGCAATGTAGAACAAAAGTAAAATATAGGCCTAGCCCACTATATATGTGCAATCAACTTAGAAATGCAATCAGTAACTACCACATAACAATAAAAAATAATGAATTAAAATGAAGTGCAGCAGCATTTTAGCAGCCATAACAATCTGTTTCAACACGAGGAAATATCAGTTTTTTGCAATTGAGAGAGCAGAGAGATAGTAGAGGTTAGATCGGGCCTAAAAAATCCAGCCCGACCCGACATGGCCCACTGGTATTGAAGCCCGACCTGGCTTGAAGTGACATACTCAACATATTTTTATGATCATTATAGAAGCAATTACACAACGAAATACCGCTGGGAAAGTTTAATATAAAAAAAACAAAAAACATGCGATTTTCCAGACACACAGAGAAGATTCAAAAGGATCACATTTGTGTTACCTTTGTGTGCATAAAAAAGTGTCTTTCGTAACAAATTCTCAGTTGGCAGGAAAAAAAAACGTTTTCTTAACGTTTAAATACCGTAATTTTCGGACTATAAGCCGCTGCTTTTTTCCTTCATTTTGAATTCTGCGGCTTATAGTCCTGTGTGGCTTATTTGATGATTTATTTGGGTTAATAGGTAACAATTTATTACAAAGCGCCATCATAACATTGTCATAAGACGGTCATTCATACTTATGACAGTATCATGGGCATTACTGAATGCTTATATCGTGAAGTGACATCTGGCAAATTATGTCACTAACTCCATTTATGTCCAGCTTGGATCTTTTATATCCATTCAAAAGTGAGATGATTTGCCAGATACCACTAAATGACATTTGTTATAAGCATTCATAGATGTTCATGACAGTGTCGTGTCATAATTATGATTGTCTAATGACAGTCATATGGCGCCACTGTCAAATAAAGTGTTACCAAATACCATAACTAGCAATTAATGAAACAACTGGAACAGTAACTGAAGAAATTATTCGCACAGGACATGAATTTTGACTGTTATTGACATCTGTAGCGCTGCAATGCATGCTAGAAGGCATGTTGGACAACAACAGTGTTGACAGCAGGTGGCAGCAGAGGTTGACTGTTTGACAGTGATGGCCAAATTAAGCTTATTGAAGCAATGAAGCTTTGCAGCCAGTTGGTTCAAAGTAATTGGTGTTATGCTGGTGTCAAATAAAGAATTACTGGTTAATAGTGCTGCAACGATTAATCGATTAACTTGAGAATTCGATTAGAAAAAAATATTCCAATTATTTATTGTTGCTTCGAGTATTCGTTTAATTAAATTGGCGTTGTAATGGTTTATTTTGAAAGTGTTTGCATTGTTTTATTGATTAGGGTGGATACACTGCCCTCCTGTCTGCCTCGTTTCACATGGCTGAATCCAACTGCTCCCTGTTAAGACCAACGTAAGCAAAGTTTTGCTTGAGCTAATTTTTTTTTTTTAATATATTCATAATTTAATTTATAGGTATATTTAGCCGGGTTTTTTTGGGGGGGGGGGGGGTGTCGGAACCATTTGGCTCAGCTCAGGTATTTTAAATTTTCATGTTCCTTATCCGATTACTCGATTTTTCGAACTAACTAGTCTATCAATTAATCGACTACTAAAATATTTGATAGCTGCAGCCCTACTGGTTAATATCTTTTTCGTGTAAATATCCCATAATAAATAAATACACCCATCCATCCATACATACATACAGGACAGCTGCGGCTTATAGTCCAGTGCAGCTTATCTATGAACAAATGCCGATTTTGTGCCAAATTTGGTGTGTGGCGGCTTATAGTCAGGTGCGCCTTATAGTGCAAAAATTAGGGTAGTCTACATATTTTTATGATCATTATGAAATCATTTACACAACGAAATAACGCTGGGAAAGTTTAATATGAAAAAAAAAAAAAAAAAAAAACATGCGATTTTGCAGACACAGAGGAGAAGATTCAAAAGGATCACATTTGTGTTGCCTTTGTGTGCATAAATAAAAGTGTCTTTCGCAACGAATCGTAACCGCCACAGCGGAGAAGGAGAAGAAAAAGTGGGCGGCGCCACTGCGTTCATGTGTGTCCACAAGCAAATGCACAATACAGAGAGCCTGCTCTTGGTTTTATCCTGTTTTTTTTTTTTTTAATAATTTATTTGTCCGGCGTGGCAGCCCGACCCGAACGTGAATGCTTAACATTTTGGGCCCGACCCGACCCGTTCAGGTTTGGGCACAAGCTCTAACCTCTAAGAGATAGGACATCACATAACAATGGCTGAAACGGAGAAAGAGGGAGCGAGAAAGATTATTGATGCACCTAAGACATTGAAAGCTGACATCTGGAGACATTTTGGCTTCTACGAGGTTGGTGGGAAACTTGACCAGAGTTATGCAGTGTGTAAAAAATGAAACAGGAGAATAATAATACAAATGGGGAAACCAAATCCGTTGCATCACAACCGACACAAATATGAATGGGATTAGAGGATTTGTTCTATATATTTTATGAGCGATAATTTATACATGTGTCCAGTCCTATATCCAATGCGTGATATGTTTTGTATTATAAGAGTATTCACTCTGGCCATTTCCCTCCTTTGCTTTGCCTGGGGTGGTGGGGTGGTCTCATCAGAGCCAGTCATCGTCCTCTTTCTTGATATCTCGGGACATTTAGGTGGCTGTGCGTGTATGGTGGCCAGGGCCGGCCCAGGCCATTTGGGGGCCCTGAGCAAAATAATGCAAAGGGGCCCATATTTTTGGCCCACCATTTTGTCACAGTGTACTGTGAAACCCATACATGCAATCCGACCCATACGTCCTTATTTTATATATTAATCAAATTTTGTTGCACTGCATACTTCAAACTTCTCACCCCAAATGATTGTCAGTGCTTACAGTAGATAGCGCCAAACCTTTTTCTAAAAGAGGAAAGAAAGAAGTTAAGGAAGAACTTTTATTTTTTTAAGCTTGTAATCAAGTATAAAACTCAAAAAGTCGAATTAAGCAAACTGTATTAAACAAAATAGAATATAAATTAGGGCTGCAGCTATCGAATATTTTAGTATTCGATTAATCGATGGACTAGTTAGTTCAAATAATTGAGTAATCGGATAAGGAACATGAAAAATTAAAATACCTGAGCTGAGCCTCAAACGGTATAAATTAAACGGTATAAATTAATTTAATTTTTTTTTTTTTAAAAGAGGATCTATGTACTACAATAGAATAATTGGCTTACTTAAATAGAAAAAGTCTGCTAGCTTAAGTGCTATAAAATGCTCAAGTTTTCTTTTTTTTCCTTTTTTTTTTTTTAACAATGCTCTTAACAAATGGTTTAGGTGTTTTTGTTTTACCACAAAAAAAACGCTAAATAATACCTATAAACTAAATTACAAATGCATTAAAAAAATTAGCTCAAACAAAAATTTAGCTCATGTTGGTGTTAACAAGGATCTTAACAGTTGGATTCAGCCATGTGAAAAGAGGCAGACCAGATGGCAGTGTATCCACCCTAATTAATAAAACTAAATGTAAACACTTTAAAAATAAACCAATACAACGCCACTTTGATTAAATACTTGAAGCAACAAAATTTAATTCGAATATTTTTTTCAAATCAAATACTCGAGTTAATCGATTAATCGTTGCAGCACAAATATAAAACAATTGCCAGATTGGTGGCCCCAAAATGTTCAGGGGCCCTAAGCAGCTGCATAGTCTGCGTATAGGCTGGGCCGGCCCTGATGGTGGCCACCGCATCTGCTTTCAGCAGCAATTTCTTAGCAAAACCTGATTTCATTTGTCCATAGTTCGAATAGCTTTCAGGTGCAAAATGCGCACCACACAAAACCTGGGTCTTCAAAATTAGCCCTCTTAGCATTGATGAACTTTACTCATTGTCTGCGTAGTCCAGCTCTCTCTCGCGTTCGGGAACTCATGGATACTGCATTGCGACAAATGGCTATTTGTACACCACATAGCATGACAGGTTTGAACCATTTTAGCGATTTTTTGATAAAACACGAACGCAACTCTCTCGTCGATAAACAATGATGGCACCTGCCTCGACCTTTTGTTTCCTTGCTGTGACGTCTCCGCCCCATTCGGCTCTTTCCGGGATACTTTCGGAAATGTTTGTAATTTTCGATCTATTCTTGATAATTGCTCATGAATGTGATTTATTTTTTTGTTAACTTTATTAATATTTGTTATCTTGCCACATAACGGTTCTAGTCCGATCACGTCATTTTCAAAGTATCGGAATCGGCAAAAAAATATCGGCCATGCCTTTTTTTAATATATTTTTTAATTAAATTGTTTTCTAATTGTATTTATCGTTAGACATAATATGTTACACTCATCCAGAGTCTTTAGTTTAGGCTTAAGGTAGGGTTATCAAATTTATCCCACTAACGGCGGTAATTAATTTTTAAAAAAAATGTATCATGTTAAAATATTTAACGCAATTAATGCATGCGTTGCACGACCCACTCATGCATTGTCGCGCTCAATCTGTAATGGTGCCGTTTTACCTATATAAAGATATAAAAGGCAGCGTAAAATGAGTAGAGTGAATTTTGGCAGCCTTTGGAGCCTTTTTTTCAATTGGCTAAAGCCTTACAATCCCTCTCCCTATGATTAGAAATATCATGGGAAGCAATGTGGGGAAGCAAGGTAGCAATTGATCTTTTTCTTAACACCTTATGTTATTTCCCAACGCAGAGAAGATATATCAATTGGTAGATTGATACGCACAGTCATGGTTCCACTTCCCATCATGCATTTGGGCATGGCTAGAGTATCATTTACTGAAAGCTCAACAAATACACTAGATGGCAATATTTAGTCACAATATACAAAGTCACAAGTCTTTCCATCCGTGGATCCCTCTCACAGAATGTTAATAATGTAAATGCCATCTTGACAATTTATTGTCATAATCAACAAATACAGTACTTATGTACTGTATGTTGAATGTATATATTCGTCCGAGTTTTATTCATTTTTTTCTTAATGCATTGCCCAAATATATATGATCGGGAAAAATTATCAGGAATTATTGGAATTGAATCGGTAGCAAAAAAAAAAAAAGCAATCGGATCGGGAAATATCGGGATCGGCAGATACTCAAACTCAACAACCCAAAACGGTTCTATTGATATCTCACAGCCCCTTAGTATTATAATACCCTTTAATTATCGCTTCCGGATTAACCTTTTAACCTGGTGTGTACGCACTTTTTTTAAACTCTTGCTTCCTACAAAATCTTTTATCGCAGAGAGAGCAGACAAAAGGCTTTTCTCAAGTGTGTGTTCTTGTGTGTATATTTAAATTTCCATCCTGGGGGGAGCTACTATTCTACAGTGCCCTCCATAATTATTGGCACCCCTGGTTAAGATGTCTTTTTTAGCTTCTAATATATATATATTTTTTTAATTCAAATAATATGGAAAAAAAGAGAAAAGTCCAACCTTCAATACAAGTGCATTCATTCAGTGGGGAAAAAAATCCCAAAAAGAAAAAATTATTTGACATCAAATAATGTGTGTCACAATTATTATTATTATTATACAACATGAAAGCTTGGATCCATCATGCCTTGTATCAACGGTTCAGGCTGGTGGTGGTGGTGTAATGGTGTGGGGAATATTTTCTTGGCACTCTTTGGGCCACTTGGTACCCATTGAGCACCGTTGGAACGCCACAGCCTACCTGAGTATTGTTGCTGGCCATGTCCATCCCTTTATGACCACAATGGACCCAACTTCTGATGGCTACTTTCAGAAGGATAATGCGCTATGTTATGAAGCTGGAATCATCTCAGACTGGTTTCTTGAACATGACGATGAGTTCACTGTACTCAAATGGCCCCCACAGTCACCAGATCTTAATCCAATAGACCCTACTCACGTGACATCACAGCCACGCCCCCGCGCCATGTTGTCCGTCTACTCGTCATGTTAATGCATTAGCACTTCGTAAAGTCCTCCTATTATGGCGTGTTTTTCTGCTCGTTAACATTAATAATCAAAATGGTGAAGTCGTGTGTGGCGGTCGGTTGCAAAAACAGAGAAGATAGACGGAGAGACTTGAAGTTTTACCGTATTCCGAGAGACCCGGAGAGGAGACAGAGATTGACTGCTGCAATTCGACGAGAAAACTGGGCTCCAAACGACTACCACAGAATATTTAGTAGTCATTTTATATCTGGTAAGATGCATTTAATATATATTTAGAGGGTTTTGGGCTGACAACCACAATTAAGATCATTGCTAGGCTAATCGCCGACAACATACACTCAGACGTGGTGAATGAACTAGCTGAAAATATATAATTATAAGGGGATAATAAGACAGTTGTCATACAATTAATTTACAATTTCACTATTGAGGTCAAAAGCCAAAAAATAAATTCAACTAGGGACAATCTGGAGTAGTGCTATCGCACTTCATATTTATTACATATTTTATATGTATGTAGTGAGAGTGCTATCGCTAAACCATATAAACATTAAAAGCCCGAGCTCCATTGACAAATGACATGATATACATGAGACTTGACAGTGAATGTTAGCAAGAACAAAAGATTTTGAATTGAAAATTTGGTAACTCACCTTCTCGAGCACATGATAGATTCCTGCCGAATTTTCGTGGACGAGGACCTGTTTCACCCAACCAGCAAAGAAGTATTTATAAGCCTCCAAGCTCTTAAAGTTTTTCAAACTTTCGTGAGAATAGGCTGATTTTTTTTGTGGACAAGATAGTTGTAAATATCAGGGTAGCAGATGTCAATCAAAGACGGCGAAGACAGCAGGTCGAAAAACATCGATTTGGGCATCAAATATGGATCTGGCGAATGGATAAACTGAAGCTTTTCCACATAACGCCTTTTATGCAACGCATCCAATGAGTTTACAGCGTCAGATAACACCGGGGCTTCCATGAATTGCTCTATAACTTGCAAAACTAATTGAAAACAATCAGAATAGGTCTAAAAAATACAGACAATATGGCGGTCGGATACAGCGATACGTCATTTTGTGACGTAGGTGAGTAGGGTCTATAGAGCAACTTTGGGATGTGGTGGAATGGGAGATTCGCATCATGGATGTGCAGCCGACAAATCTGCACCAACTGTGTGATGCCATCATGTCAATATGGACCAAACTCTCTGAGGAATGCTTCCAGCACCTTGTTGAATCTATGCCACGAAGAATTGAGGCAGTTCTGAAGGCAAAAGGGGCTCCAACCAGTTACGAGCATGGTGTACCTAATAAGGTGGCCGGTGAGTGTAAATAAGCATTAGAAAGTACAACAGTAAAGAAAAGTGGAAAATAGAATTTAAAGTCGTGACCTCAAACCTTTTGGGAAACACCAGTGTTTTTATATGTCAACGCGACGAAACAAACTAGGATGTGCCATTTAGAACTTGGGAACAAACTATGTTATACATGGTGTTATCTTAGATATTACCACAGGTAAGTGAATCAAGGAAATCTAGACGTTCTCTGGAAAAAAAAAGGATTCTTGTGAAAAAAAGAAAAACCCAAATCACATGTAAAAGTCAATTTTTCGTGCAAATGCTAACACAAACATGAAACTTTCACTCCACATGGGAAAGTTCCCTTCTGCGTAACAGTTTACATAGTTTTCAGTTGTCGTCTAACACCTCCAAATGTAAAACTAGCATTTAAATATGTTATAATGCAATGACAAAATCAAACTACTTAGATACGTGTGTGTGTTCTTGCATGTGTCGTTACATCAAGCTTGTGTGTTCTTTCGTGTTCTTTTAAATTTCCCTCCAGGGTGAACGTTTTACCACAAAATGTGCAGACAAAAAGCTTCTATCCAGTGTGTGTCCACGTGTGTTTTGTTAACTCTTGCTTCGTACAAAATCTTTTATCGCAAAGAGAGCAGACGAAAGGTTTCTCTCCAGTGTGTGTTCTTTTGTGTACATTTAAATTTCCCTTCCGGGTGAATCTTTTACCACAAAATGTGCAGACAAAAGGCTTTTCTCCTGTGTGTATACTTGCGTGTGTTGTAAACGCTTGCTTCGTACAAAATCTTTTACCACAAAATGTACAAAGAAAGCGCTTCTCTTTTGTATGTGTTCTAGTGTGTGTCGTTAAATAAAGCTCGTGTGTTCTTTCGTGTACTTTTAAATTTCCCTTCTGGGTGAATCTTTTGCCACAAAATGTGCAGAAAAAAGGCTTTTCTCCTGTGTGTGTGTGCGTGTGTCTTATTAACTGTTGCTTTGCACGAAATCTTGTATCGCAAAGAGAGCAGGCGAAAGGCTTCTCTCCAGTGTGGGTTCTTGAGTGAACATTTAAATTTCCCTTCTGGGTGAATCCTTTACCACAAAATGTGCAGACAAAAGGCTTTTCTCCTGTGTGTATACTCGCGTGTGTTGTAAACGCTTGCTTCGTATAAAATCTTTTACCACAAAATGTACAAAGAAAGCGCTTCTCTCCAGTATGTGTTCTTGTGTGTGTCGTTAAATTAAGCTCGTGTGTTCTTTCGTGTCGTTTTAAATTTCCCTCCTGGGTGTATCTTTTACCACAAAATGTGCAGATAAAAGGCTTCTCTCCAGTGTGTGTACTCGTGTGTATTGTTAACTCTTGGTTCGTACAAAATCTTTTATCGCAAAGAGAGCAGACGAAAGGCTTCTCTCCAGTGTGTGTTCTTTTGTGTACATTTAAACTTCCCTTCTGGGTGAATCTTTTACCACAAAATGTGCAGACGAAAGGCTTTTCTCCTGTGTGTGTGCGTGTGTGTATGATTAAATATTGCTTGGTGCTGAATGTTGAATCGCAATGTGAGCAGGGAAAAGGTTTCCCACCCGCGCGTTCTTTTCCGTCTCTTTTCAGTGATGACTTTTTTAAGGATTTCGAAGCATCAAAGTCAACATCCTCCTTATCGGTGATATCGTCAGAAGACTGTGATGTTACGTCGTCGCTGTCCGAGAGTGGCGCTAAGAGATCGTCCGGTTGCCATCGTCCCTCACCTTTTGTTGTCAGGTGTTGAAACAAGTTACTTCTCGCTAATTGCGCTGCTCTGCGCTCTTCGCTTGGACCGTCATCCTCTTCACTCTTCCTGCTAAGAGTCATTGGAAACTTGGGGATTTTATCTTCCTGTTCTTTCATGCTGGGGGTCTCTGGCTCCGCCTCCTGTTTAATGTACGGCATCTCCGACTCCTCCTGTTCAACGTGGTGGGGATCGTGCTTCTCTGGGTGAAGGTCTTCCACTGTGACGTCTGCGGGACACAGAATTTTTAAAAAATCATGCTCTTGGGATAGAATGGCTGATATTTCATTTCTGTATAATTTTTCCAGTAGGAATTTGATGGTTTTCTGTCTTGGCGTGGAATATCATCTCACACTATGTGGATTCTGGGCTGTGAAAAAATATCAACTGTGCGAGTGATATACTTTTCAAAGAAAAAGAAACCATCTAAATCCAAACACTGTTGGAAAATTAGTATGTGTGAATATAAAAAACGTATTATCCTAATAGCTTTTGTTACATTTTGTCCAAACAAGCACATTCATAGGCCTGTCCCGATAACAAATTTTAGTCGGCGATGTATTGACTCATAAATTATTGCCGATATGCGATATTATTGCCTGCTTTTTTTTAGCCTATTCAGCCACGGATATAGTGACAATACATCCGAATAAATCATCTATTCAAATGCAATAAATTGTTGTTCTTCTTGACATCTGAAACCACATTTTGATTAAAATTGGACGGACAGATTGAAGAGTGCCATGATGACCCAAATGATTAGCTTGATCCGGACCACAACTTCTACAATAGTATGTTGGATAACCGTAAATACTACACAGCGGACCAGTATAACAACTCCGTGGATGTGGACGGTAAGCTGAAACTTATTAATGGCAGGAGTCTCTACAAGAATTTTGAACACATTAAGGATTATCTACTAAAGATAACAACGGCTCTGACTTATTTGCACAGATATACAGTGGGGAGAACAAGTATTTGATACACTGCCGATTTTGCTGGTTTTCCCACTTGCAAATCATGTAGGGGTCTGTAATTTGTATCATAAGTTCTCTTCAAATGTGAGGGGAGGAATCTAATACAAAAAAACAGAAAATCACGGTGTATAATTTTTAAATAATAAATTTGCATTTAATTACATGAAATAAGTGTTTGATACATAACAAAAATCAAACTTAATATTTGGTACAGAAACCTTTGTTTGCTATTACAGATACCATACGTTTCCTGTAGTCCTTGACAAGGTTTGCACACACTGCAGAAGGGATTTTGGCCCACTCCTCCATGCAGATCTTCTCCAGAGCCTTCAGGGTTCGGGGCTGCTGCCGGGCAACATGGACTTTCAGCTGCCTCCATAGATTTTCTATCGGGTTCAGATCTGGTGACTGGCTAGGTCACTCCAGGACCTTAAGATGCTTCTTACACAGCCACTCTTTAGTTGCCTTGGCTGTGTGCTTTGGGTCGTTGTCATGCTGGAAGACCCAGCCACGACCCATCTTCAGGGCTCTCACTGATGGAAGGAGGTTGTCAGACAAGACCTGGCGATACATAGCCCCATTCATCCTCCCCTCAATACGGTGCAGTCGTCCTGTACCCTTGGCAGAGAAGCAGCCCCAAAAAAATGACGTTTCCTCCTCCTTGTTTCCCGGTTGGGATGGTGTTCTTGGGGTTGTACTCATCCTTCTTTTTCCTCCAAACACGACGAGCCGAGTTTAGACCAAAAAGTTCCATTTTGGTTTCATCCGACCACATGACCTTCTCCCATTGCTCCTCTGGATCATCCAGATGGTAAACTTCAGACGTGTCTGGACATGCACTGGCTTCAGCAGCGGGATCTTGAGTGCGCTGTAGGATTTTAATCAATGACGGCGCAATGTGTTTCCGATGGTTTTCTTCGAGACTGTGGTTCCAGCTCTCTTCAGGTCATGGACCAGGTCCTGCCGTGTAGTTCTGGGCTGATCCCTCACCTTCCTCATGATCAGTGATGCCCCACGAGGTGAGATCTTGCATGGAGCCCCAGAACGAGGCAGATTGGCCATCAACTTGAACTTCTTCCATTTTCTAATAATCGCTCCAACAGTTGTTTACCTTCTCACCAAGCTGCTTGCTTATTTTCCTGTAGCCCATCCCAGCCTTGTGCAGGTCTATTATTTTATCCCTGATGTCCTTACACAGCTCTTTGGTCTTGGCCATTGGGGAGAGGTTGGAGTTTGTTTGTTTGAGCATGTGAACAGGTGTCTTTTATACAGGTAACAAGTTCAAACAGGTGCAGTTACTTCCGGTAATGAGTGGAGAACAGGAGGGGTTCTTAAAAAATAACTAAGAGCTGAAATATTTACTAATTGGTAATGTATCAAATACTTATTTCATGCAGTTAAATACAAATGTATTATTTAAAAATTATACAATGTGATTTTCTGGATTTTTGTATTAGATTCCATCCCTCATAGTTGAAGAGAACTTATGATACAAATTAAAGACCTCTACATGGCTTGCAAGTGGGAAAAGCAGCAAAATCGGCAGTGTATCAAATACTTGGTATCCCTACTGTACATATTATAGTATTATTTCTGAAGTATGTGGGATTAGCTCCAGAAATCGTTATTTATATGACAAATGTGACGTGCTTTTAATTTTGAAATTTTCACCGGAAGTACGTTCGCTAAACTGCTGACAACTTTACATTCCACAAAAAGCACTTTTTGTTATTGTTTGTGCTGTCACTAATAGATATTTTGTTTTCTTCCATTTGCAAATGTTGTTAACCAGCGATTTTTCATATTTGAAGTATCATCTTTTAACAGCAAGTTTGCGTTTTGGAAAAGACTGCCAGTGATTTTCATGCCTGCAGGTGAAAGGCTTCTCTCCATTGTGTGTACTTGTGTGTCTGTTTAAAGTTCCCTTCTCAGTGAATCGTTTACCACAAGCTGTGCAGACTAGAGGCTTTTCTCCAGTGTGTGTTCTTGTGTGATAGTTTAGTAGTCTTTTCTGAGAGAATCTTTTATGGCAAACTGAGCAGGGAAATGGCTTTTCGCCAGTGTGTGTCATTGTGTGTTTCTTTAAACTTCCATTTCCAGCTAACGGTTTACCACAAAATGTGCAAACAAAAGGCTTCTCTCCAGTGTGTGCACTTGTGTGACGCGTTAATTGTCCCTTCTGGGTGAATTTTTACCACAAAATTTGCAGAGAAAAGGCATTTCCCCGGTGTGTGTACGAGTATGTGTTGTTAACGCTTGCTTCCAAGAAAATCTTTTCCCCAGCGTGTGTCCTTGTGTGACTTATTAAAGGGTACGTCATGCCCTGGGAAAATGTTAATATTCCATCATTTATCCATAAATGCATGCCTTTTGTATTCATATCATGCCACTTTGTGTAATTACACACAAGAAAATGAGAGAAATTTGGCTCGATTGTCAAGCTAAAACGACCGGCGCCCGAGATCTGGCACATTGTGTGCGTGACGTCACGACAAGTGAAGAGACTGCCACCGGCCACTAGGGGGGCAGCGCCTGTCTGCATCAATATAATTCCTTCTAGTGAGGGGAGAATTAGCATTGTTTTGAGCTGTTTATGCTGATGCATTGTGTTCGTCCTGCACATATTCCAAGTTCCCTCATCAAGAAACACCCTTCGTTGTCAATAAAAGAGAATTCAGAATTGACAGTGAGGGGTGTTTCTTCAACAAGAAAAAGGCTCAGTGCTTTAATACTGAATGGCGGCGATGATGGCAGACAATTTCGTTTCTAGTTTCAGCAACGAACCCGACGTAGAAGGACGTAACGAATGTTCATCTAATGGTGACGAGGAGAGTTACGAAGCTTTAATCAGTGTTTTAGGTTACCAATTTGAGCCCAAACGAACGCCAATGCAGCGTAATGAAACGGTCATTGAGGGGAGCAATGACACTGATGAAACATCGGCAGCAGATCGTGTGGAAAACACCAATGATTTGTTTTGCATTTCTTTTTGTGAAGCTGATACACCGTGACTGCAAAATAAAGGAATGCATAGAATAATTATCATTTATTGCGCTATCATAGCTTTTCGCTCTGCCAACAGATACAAATATGAATGGGATCAGAGGATTTGTTCTATATATTTTACGAACGATAATCTATACATGTGTCCAGTCCTGTATCCAATGCGTGACATTTTTTTTATTATATAAGTACTCACTCTGACCATTTCGAGCTTGGCTGCTCCCCTCCTTTGCTTAGCTTTAGCCTCCTTTACCAGTCATCGTCCTCTTTCTTGATATCTCGGGACATTTAGGTGGCTGCGCGTGTATGGTCGGCACCGCATCTCCTTTGAGCAGCAATCTTTTAGCAAAACCGGATTTCACTTGTCCATAGTTCGAGAAGCTTTCAGGTGGAAAATAACAGAAAACCGTGCCGGAGGCTGGGTCTAGAAAATTAGCCCTCTTTGCACGGACGAACTTTACCCATTGTCTGCGTAGTCCAGCTTTTCTTTTCGCGTTCAGGAACTCATGGATACTATATTCCGATAAATTTTTACACCACATAGCACAGCAGTTTTGAACCATTCTAGTGATGTTTGGTCAAACAAACCCGAACGCTACTCTCTCGTCGATAAAAAACAATGGCACCTGGCTCCGCCTCGACTGTCAATCACTTGTCGTGACGTCCCCGCCCCATTCGGCTGTTTTCGGAACACTTTCGGAAATGCTCGTCATTTTCGATCTATTTTCGATAATTGCATTTGAGTCAAAGTCTTTATCCTCATCATCACTGTTAAAATCAGAAGAGTGTGACGTTAAGTCGTCACTGTCTGAGAGCGGGGCTAACAAACCGTCAGATTGCGATCGTGCCTCTCCTTTTGTTGTCAGGTGTTGAAATGAGCTGTCACTCGAAGGTTTCGCTACTCCGCTCTCTTTGCTTGGAACTTCGCCTTCTTCACTCGTCACACTGACAGTCATTGGAGACTTGGGGATTTCATCTTCCTGATTTTCTTCTTTAATGTTGGAGGTCTCTGGCTCCTCCTCCTGATTGATGAGGGGATCGTGCTTCTGAGGGCGAAGCGTTTTCATCTTGACGTCCACGGGACACTGGAAATTGAAAAATATCACGTGATTTTCAAAAGTCAAGCTTTGCTCAGTCTCCCGCCGTGATTTTCATGTTGTATATTTTTTTTACCGACACTAAGGCCTTGTTCAGACTGGCAGACAAAATCTGATTTTTAGCCCATCCAAATAAAGGGAGTTTCAAATAATCGCTTATTAGATGCATCGCGATTCGACACGTGACGATTCGATTACGATTCAAAAAGGTTTAAAAACGATGATTTTCCCTAATAACTTTTATGACAGCCGCTCGTAGCGGAACGAAATTCAAGACACGTCAGCCACATACACACACGCACACACAACGTTATGATGGATGCTGCTGGTTACTGAGCGAGAGATTTACTCCTTTTCAAAATAAATGTGTGTATGAGACAGGCATGGACCTGGAGTGAGCGCTTATGTGCGCAAGTAATTTTTTAGAGCAAGAGGGGGAGGAAGATAGTTCGTTGCTGCTTGTCTTTCAGATGTCCAGCAGTGGTTTCAAGTCATGTCAATTGAAAAATGTCCTGAGTGTGTTGGTAAGAGTCTTGTGCGTCTATAAGAGGTGAGTCCACGAACCCTCTTGTATTGTTAAGCTTTTATTGTTGCCGTTTTTGAGATGTTACCAGTTAGCGTCGAGCGCTAAGCTAATTAGCTAATGCGCTTACGTGTATTTCATATGCAGGATGGTAAAACCATGGTTAAGTACAGCAGTAACACTACAAACATGCGAAATAGTACAGAAATACGTGAAAACAAAGTATATTGGTTAAGTCTGATTTTTAATGACACTGTTTCCAGAAAATATGGAATTTATTTGACCCGTGTAAATTTTATTGTATTGCTGAGAGAAATAAGTACTGCCTTAAAAATGGTTAATGTTTTGGCACTCGCTTGTAAAATAAATAAATAAATAAAAAAGCAGCTTAAGGGCAGCTTTTTGTTGTATGGCCATGTTTCCATCGTTCCCGTTGAATCATTAGGATATTTTAAATAAATAATGGACATAAATTTGTTTGGCTACTTTATAAATTAGTAAAGTACAATGCATCGATAATTGTGATACCCGTGATCATCGTCAATACTAGGCCTGAACGATATATCGTTTAAACATCGCCATCGCGATGTGCGCATGCGCAATAGTCCCATCGCAAGGACGTGCGATAGTTTTTTCATTTCATTTTTTTTAATCCACAAACGTTTGTTTTGAGGAAGGAGAGGGAAGGAGAGCGCACAGCTTCTCTTTCCCTCCAGCAAGTCATCGGCTCCTCCCCCTCCTCCTGCGACAGCGGAGTGGAGGGAGGAGGGGCCGAACAGCAGAGCGGAGGGAGGAGGGGCCGTTCTCAAAGTGAAAGCAACCAAGCAACACGTTAAAGTAAGACCGTCTCCAAAAGGAGTTTTGGAAGTATTTTGGCAAGAACAAGACTATAAGGGACAAAAAACAGCCCTGTCGACAGTGCCTCGCCGTGGTTGCCTTAACAAGAAGTAATCTGTCGAACATGTGGTACCATTTAAAACGCAGGTATCTATGCATTCCTGCTACGAGCTTCCCATCAGAGGCTTTTTAGTACAGGTGGGAACATTGTTACGTGCCAACGTTCTTGTCTCAAGCCTGCAATAGTGAATAAACTTGTAGTCTTGGCCAAAAACCTATGAGACCCAGTTGAGAATTGCTGAGCAAGGAAGGTGGACGATATGCAGACAAATACATAACACAGCTGCAGAAATGTCTTTTCTTCTTTTTATTCATGTGACAGCTGTCAGGAAGGCAGGAAATTTGGGAGTTAAAATGGTTCTGTTATTCATCAGTTATTTGCAGTTAATCAGTTCAATTATTTACAAGTTCAATTGAGTTTCTGTTTCTTTTATATTTAAATTTATTGTAAATCGTATTTTTCAAATAACTATATATAGTACTGCTGCACATAAAGTTTTGACACTTAATATTTTTGTTTAAATATTTTTACAACTTTGTTGCCGTTTTGCAGTTTTATATTGTAATAGTTTGTGTAAAATACTCAGGGGACTAATGCACTTGCACTTTTATTAGTCAGATTTAATATTTAAGTTCAAATATGTTGACAACTGTTGTTTTACTGAGGTTATTTATTTATTGTTATAGTTTGTGAACAACTCTTTTGTTTGTCATATTTAATATTTTTGTTCAAATATGTTTACAGTACAACTTTGTTGTTATTTTACAGAAGTTTTTATTTATTGTTATATTTTGTCAAAAACATAGGGGACTAATGCACCTGCTCTTTTATTTATCATTGAATGTATTTGCTGCTGTTGAAGTGTAAAATATTGTGTTCAATAAATGATCTATTTTGTGCAGACATGGCTTCCTGAATCCCTTCATACAGCAATCTTCATCATTCACAAATGAAACAGTATTATATGAATACACTGTGGTCACAGTGTGTCATGTAAAGTATTTCCAAACAGCTATTCAAGTCATCTAGTGAAAATTTCTTTAAAAAAAGATATATATATATATTTTTTTTTAATATCGCAATATAATATCGCAATATATTGCAAACCTAAAAAAAATCGCAACAATAGTTTTTTCCAATATCGTTCAGGCCTAGTCAATACAGTGATAATCGTTCGATAATCGAATCGTAGCACCCTGAATCGTAATCAAATCGAATCGTGGGGTGGCTAAGATGGCACACCCTTAATCCAAATTGTAAAAGGCGTTTCAAACCAGCGGCAGCCTAGTGTGAATGGTATAGCGGCAACCCATTCATTATATATGTGTAACAGGACTTCTCGGCAAAAGTGAGCGGTGGAAAGCAGTCCTGGGCGGAACGGGAAGCTTGACTGAATTTACGCCGAGAGGCGAGGCCCAAAATAGAGCTTTGCTTTTTTACAGAGCACCACCGCGCTGACGTCAACAATGCATCCAACAGCAGAGGGACAGGCGAACTTCTATCAGTTCTATGAGGCTGTTTTGGCAGATGTATACGTGTAGTCCCCGGGTTAGGACCTCCTTGACTTGTGCGATTTCGAATTTATGACGCCGGAGTCTTGTCCGCCATTTGTCACCGGTCTTTTTTTAGTAATATAAACAGTACCATACTGTACCTCACAGTATCCTATATTTTACTTTATTACAGTAATATGACATGTACTGTCCTCACTATAGAGCAGGGCGGTAAACCGAAAATTTACCGTCACCGAAATTCTTCACGATGACAGACGTAATTTTGACCATGTCAGTAAATTCGGTTATTTAATAAAACAATAAAATATAGTCTTTTCATCCCGCTTTGACTCTGTGTTGTTCAGCTATGTTCATTCCCCTTTAAGAAAGCAGACAGTGTGCTTACGTATGGAGTCACATGGTTTTCAGGAAGCCAAACAAACAGAAGCCCGGTAGGCTAACGCTACAAGTAAACGGGATGGAGTCGGGCTTAAGTTAGCTTCGCCAAAGTTTCACCCGACATTAAGTAAACTCTTGGCGGATTAGGGCTTTCGCCCGCTGTCCTCCCTGGCTCTCACGATATCAGGAGAGGATGCTTTCAGTGCTTTCTTCTGGTAGCCAAACCACAGGCTAACGCTAGCGGCTAACAGCGGCTACAAATGAACGTGAAAGAGTCGGATAGCGGCTCTAACGTTGTCGAAACGGCTGAAATTAATGAGTGTACTGGGCACGGACTTCATGTAGAAATCATCATGTCGCGTTATTTGGCATCTCTGTGCGATTTCTCTGAAAGCTTTCATGATGGTAAAGCACTCAGCATAAAGTATAATCCAACAGTGAAGCCCATATACAATATATGACAGTTTAATGACCACAGCTATTTTTCTGTATGTGTTTAGTTTATTTTGCCATCATAAAACCTTAAATGTTTCATTGGCATCAGAGCAATACAGCTTTAATCTGGTTGTGTCTGTGTGGGGGTGCATGTATTAAAAAATGTTTCGGGAAAAAAAAACCAAAAAAAACGAAACCTTGACGTAAACACTTGTGTTGAAAAATTATGTCACAGCAGCCATTATCAAAAAGTTGTCTGAAGTGTACTGTTAAAGCTGCAAGTCATTTGTGTTAGAATGACATGTTTGCACAGTCGTCATATTGATTTTTATAATGTTGTACATTTTTCAAGTCATACAAACTGTTATAAATGTTCACACTAGAATTCTTGTTTACAAGATTTTTTTTAATACTTAATGTTTAGACTGCATGTGCAATTGTTAAATTGAAAGCTGGTTAAATAAATTTAACGAGAAACGGTTAATTTGTATTCCATGCATTGATTCAAATTTTCAAATCATAACAGTCCGCTTGGCCGAATTTATCGTCATTTATCGTTATCGAGGTAAATCTGCTCAATTTATCGTGATACGTACTTAAGGCCATATCGCCCAGCCCTACCTCACTATACGTGAAGTTGTTTAGCTTTACAGAGAGCAAACAAAGTTTTTAACGATGATTGACAGGTTTGTAGCATTGATCTGGTCAGAAATGCCTCGGTAGCTCTACGATCAAAGGCACAAATGTGTTAATCATCGCTAAGCTTTGTACACAGTTTGAAGTGAGCTGTGACAACTCATTCGTTGTCTGAGTGAGACGCTATTCCCGGGAGCGGGAGAGTCAAAGCAAAAAAAAAAAAAAAAAACTTTTTCGGTGTCAGATCGGGACTCCATATCGGCAGATTCTCAAAATGAGGCTCTCTGACTCGGGTGCAAAAAATATGCAATTGGGAAATTCCTAGTATTCATATAATAACATTTAATCCAGGCTAACAGTGTTTATTTGTGAATGATGAAGATATGAAGATTGGTGTTTATAAAAAGAATCCAGGAAGCCATGTCACTGCACAATTGCTGTTTTTATGGAGAACCCTATGCGCACATTGTGATGGCGATGACGAGCGCTCACTCAGACATTTTATCTCAGTGCTAAAACTGTGAAAGCATTCCTTGGAGAAAGACTCATCCAGTCAATGATATAGCCTGCAAATAGCCCAGATCTCAACCCTATTGAAAACCTGTGGTTGAAATTGGAAAAAAATGGTCCACAGCAAGGCTCCAATTGCAAGGATGTTCTGGAAACTGCAATCAAAGAGAGTTGGCACCAAATTGATGAAGAATACTCATCAAGTCCATGCCTCAGAGACTGCAAGCTGTCATAAAAGCCAGAGGTAGGATTACTTAAATACTAGAGACATGTTTTGATTGTTATTTCTATGTTTGTTTCTCATTATTCCATTTTTAAAATATATTTCCCTGTACTTGCTCTATAAAAGTAACATTTACTGACCACCACAATGTTTTTAATTCATTTCTTTTAGTGTTTCTGAATGCTAAAGAGTTGCACTTTTGAACTACCGTATTGGCCCAAATATAAGACGGCCCTGATTATAAGACGACCCCCTCCTTTTCATGACTCAAGTTTGAAAAAAGACTTTTCGAACACCAAATTAATTTTTATACAGAAAATAATTACAGTACATCCAAAACAAATGATTATAACAATAAAATTGAGAGAAAAAGCATGTTATTTTGCTTCATTCAAATCTTAATATCTGAACATTTAAATATATGCAAACTAAATTGCAATCACATTCGTAAATGAATGGCTTCTGGTTTTTGAAATGCAAATAAACAAATCTAGTGCTGACACGATTCATCGATTAACTCGAGTATTCAATTAGAAAAAATATTCGAATTAAATTTGGTTGCTTTGAGTATTCATTTAATTAAAGTGGCGTTGTAATGGTTTATTTTGAAAGTTTACATTTAGTTTATTGATTAGGGTGGATACCAGTGGCCCAGTCTGAACAGTAAGGATGGGAATCCAAATCCGATTCCAATTCGGAACCGGTTCCGAGTGTTTCGAGGCCTCGACATCACAATGAAAAAGCCTTAACAATCCCTTTAACGATTCCTAAAGACGCGTATTGCGTCGTGACGTGTCTTGTTGTCCAGACGCATCAAACTAGCATGGCGCCAAGAGGAAAGAGTGTGAAAATGAAAGGTTACGACGGGTAAGCACGAGCATTGCAGCCATAAACATAACAATGACAGCACGTAGGTTCAAACGCTCGAAAGTGTGTCTTCACTTCACGAGGAAAAATTACAACAAAGCGACTTGCAGTCATTGCAAGGTGGAGATAACTGCATCGGGAGGGAATAGACTGCACTGTCCTCACCGAGACAGCTATACAGCTAGCTAAACTCCGAAATGTCGATACAGAAGACGTTGGTATAATTTGCTGACTTTATTCAACCATCACTTGAAGAGTGAAACTAAAAATAGAAATGAAACAAATCAATTTCGTCCCCGATAACAAACAGGTTTGCATCAACGTAAATCAGCGATGATTAGCTGCTAATAACAGTATGGTTAGCATTCGTTCGCTAGCATTAGCACATCGTTCAAACCACTACACAACTGGATTTAAGTGTCCGATCGCGAGTGGAAACACAACAACACAAAAGATGATACATACAGGCGTTGCCTCTGTAGATATTAACATTAACAAAGAACGTAGGCTCGTAGAAGTGCTTCCCTCTCTCACTTCGCACGCTCACTCGCTTGAATGCGGCATTTCTTCGGGTGCCCAAACTGCGGCCCGCGGCCCAAATACGGACCGCCTCCACATTTGGTCCGGCCATTTTGAATTTTTTTTTTTTTTCTTCAATCGTGTTATTTATTTCCTGGCCTTTTTCCTTGAAGAATTCAGAGCGGGTTATTTGGTTATTATCTATTTAATTAATAGTGTTTTTATTATTAATTATTATTATTATATTATTATTTATATTTTATTTACTTTCATTCCGTGAAGAATCCAGAAAGGGTTATTTGACTGTGGCTTTCTGAAAAACAATAATTTTTTACATTTATGCACTTCTGCAATCGTCACACTTTTTTTGTTACAAACTGACCCCGGCCTTCATCAGAGAAGGGAAAAGTTATGTGGCCCTCACAGGAAAAAGTTTGGGGACCCCTGCTTTAACACATATTGCCAAACGCAGAACAACAACCTATCTCCCAATATATACCAATATTTTTTATTTCTATTAGATAAATGTTTCAGTAAAATGTTACACATTCTTGTGTATTTGCCACTTATTGCCACAGTTAACATTGAGGCTTTGGGCCTCTTTTGATCTCGTTGTGAGTTTGTAAGGTTGTGAGTTCTGATTAAACAAACTCGATGCCAATCAAAACGTTTGTTGTTCTTTTTCCCCAAATTAGAATCGATAAGAGAATCGATAAAGAATCGAATCATTAAGCAATATCGATAATGGAATTGGAATCGTAAAAATCCTATCAATTCCCATCCCTAATGAACAGGCCCGGATCCGATTTGGACACTTTCTAAAACTCGGTGTGAACTGCCAGTCGTAAAAATTGGATTTGAGGACGAAACAGATTGGAATCAGATATGCTTACAGTCTGAACGCAGCCTAAGAACTCTTTAGCTGTAGATGCAGTCAATGCACTTTATTATTAACACCTATCTTTCGTCATCTCTTTCACTGCCATTATTGTTAAGTCATTGACTGCCATTGACGGGCATAAACGTCCATTCAGTTTGAAGGAGGAGGGACGGCAGCGAATGAACGAAACTGCCAGCTTCCCAGTTCATTGGATTGGACATCGACGACTGATGAACTAATTGAAATTCCCAACAGAAGGATGAGAATAGCTTGTTTCGCTGTAGATTATCCTTAAAATCTTCCCTGACCCATATATCAATAATTGTAGTATCGCCATATTGTGAAATTATCCTTCTCGTGAGCTTTGTATGGCAAGTCAGGTAAAGGAATTTTGCTCTACAGTCACAATCACTGATCACGGTCACATCAAATCAAGCATAAAAAGTATAACAACTGATGTTGTGATCTTACCCTCATTTTCTTGTGTTTTTTCAGTCGCTCGTCGTGGCCTGGATTTCCTCACCTGGTCTTCCACGTCTCTACTCTTTAGCTGGATGTTTTTGATTGGGTTGGCCTTTAAAACAAGTCGAAAAGCGTCTCGAAAAATTAAATGTAATCACTCTAATGTTAACCCTTAAAATAAAATTTACAATTCGGAAGTGGCATTTAGCTAAAGCATTCGAAATGCGTTCACGTGTCTTAGCTCGCTAGCTGAGCTAAACAAAACAAAGTTATGTAAACCTGGTAAGCATCAACATAAAGCCAAACGACTTCCACTAAGCTTTGAGATAGGACGTTTTAGGGCACCAGATTCTTACTTCGGTACTTACCCGATGAGAATACTTTGAAGGAGCTCGTTAGGTGAGTAGGGAAAACGAAAGAACGGCAAGTCCCGGTTAAGTCTAGAGAGAGTGCTTCCGGAGCAGTGGTTCACTGAAAACATTGACTCTAGCGCCCTCTAACGGTAGCCGTCATTGCTGGAGTATTAACAGACCTTAGTAGCAGGCTTGCAGCCCAGCATCAATCAATGTAGACTGAGGCTTGATGTCTGCAATGAAACTTGAAGCATGTGATGGCAGTCTGCAGAAAAATGATTGAATCAAACAGATATGATGATGTGAAGTATGTTAATGAAAAGTGCACCCTTAAAGAACCAGCATCTAGATTAGGCAACTATTATGAAGTCCAAAGTGCAATGCATTGTGCAAACAAAAGAAATAGTACATTCCTTGTATGGATCCCAAATGAGTAGGTTATCATATATATATACATCATGGCTAGATCATTGTATATCAACAGTGGATGCTCACACGTCACTGGCACAGATGGAAATTCTATATAACATGTCTACCTCAGATCACATCCCTGTGAAGATGGTTATAAGTTTTGCTAATGTCCCGAATACTGTTAAAGCGAAGAGAAATTTTAACCCAGATCTGGTAGTCTGATCTTCTCTTTCCAATGATGACATTACTTCCTATACTTCCGACACCGATGTACTGCTGAGCAACTTAAATCTGCCCAAGCAAGCAGTCATGTGTAGAAACAATAACTGCTGTGATCCCAATCATAAAACAGATGTCATGGAAATGTATAATCACATTGTGTCAGCACTACTTGCTGCCAGTAAACCCCTTAGTACACATAGGAGGAGGAGTAGAATTAGGCCTGGCTGGAACACTTATGTCGCTGAATTTTATGCAGAAGCCTGTGAAGCTACCAAAGCCTGGGCTTCGGCAGGTAGACCCAGGCAGGGCCCCATATTTGAATATAAGAAGTGTACGAATGCAAAATATAAATACGCACTACGGTACATCAAAAAGAACGAACAAACATTGAGGGCAGACTCCATGGCCAAGAAGTTATCTTGTAACAACACTAAAGCCTTTTGGAAGGAGGTGAGGCTTGCAACTAATTGCAAACCCTGCTTACCTTGCTCGATTGATGGCTTCTCGGGAGCTAATGCAATAGCTGCTTTCTGGCAACAGCATTACGAAAATCTTTTTAACTGTGTACTAACGGAACGCTGTCAAGTGAACAATGTTGAAGAGGTGTGCTCAATTAAGACCCATGAGGTCTTTCACGTCATTAAAAACTTATCAGTTAATAGGTCCACAGGTATGGATTCTATATCTGTCGAACATCTTATGCATGCTAGTCCGAGGCTAGTTCCACTTCTTGCACTCTGCTTTACTTCCTTTATGGTTCACGGTTGTCTTCCTGACTCTATGATGTCGGTGATGCTGGTCCCTGTCATCAAGGATAAAGCAGGGCAAGTAAGCAGCTCGGACAATTACAGACCTATCGCCCTTGCTAGTGTTCTCTCTAAAGTATTTGAACTCCTCATGCTGGAGAGAGTTAGTACATTAATAAACTCTTCAGATAACCAGTTTGGCTTTAAACCTAGGCATGGCACAGACATGTGTATTTATGTTTTAAAAGAATTGATCAACACCTATTTGAGGAAAAACTCGTCTATGTTTATGTGTTTTCTAGACGCTTCCAAAGCCTTTGATCGTGTAAATCACGGGAAGTTGTTTAGGAAATTAAGCCAAGCGGGGGTTCCCAATGACATCATAAGAATTCTTTTATATTGGTACACTCATCAAACTATGCAGGTTAAGTGGGACGGCTGTATGTCTGCCCCCTTCCAAGTTACCAATGGGGTCAGACAGGGGAGCATTTTGTCTCCAATTTTATTCAATTTTTATATGAATGACCTGTCAAAACTATTAAATAAGTGTAGAAATGGCTGCATGGTTGGTGGCTCGGTGGTCAACCATCTAATGTATGCAGATGATTGTGTGCTACTTAGCCCAAGCTCAGCAGGTCTACAGCAGCTACTCAATGTGTGTTCCGGGTATGGGGAGTTACACAACATTAAATACAATGAATCAAAGAGTGTCATTATGATTTTAAGAACCAAAGAGGACAAACGGTTGGTTTTCCCTAATTTTAAGTTGTCTGGTCAAGTTTTAAAGTCCTGTAGTCAGGTAAAATACCTTGGTCATCTGCTCACGGACACTCTGACTGACAACGAGGACATATTGCGACAGTGTCGCTCATTATATGTCCAAGCCAATGTTCTCTCTCGAAAATTTGGTCCATGCTCTGATGAGGTCAAGCTTGCCCTGTTCAAGGCTTATTGTACTCCCCTCTACACTGCGCATCTGTGGTCAAATTACACTAAGACAAGTTTTCAGAGACTGCAAGTGGCATACAATGATTCTTTGAGAATCTTGCTGAAAAGACCCAGATGGTGCAGTGCCTCTGAAATGTTTGTATCTGCTCGGGTGAATACTCTCCAGGCCCTTCTAAGGGTGCTAATGTTTAATTTTATTCAACGTTTAAAATGCTCTGAAAATGTGATTGTCTGGGGTCTGACAAACATTTTACATAGTTCTACTCGCTGCTTGTCACTGTTCGGGAAGCACTGGAATAGGTGCCTTTTAAAACTGGGCCAATAGATGGCCTAATTTTTGTATCACTGTAGTTTACCTTCTTTTATTGTTATGTTGTTTTTAGTTTTGTATGGTTTGTTCCCTTGTATTGTGTGGTTGTGGCTTGGACCTTGAGTCTGTTAATAAATTTATCTATCTATCTATCTATCTATCTATCTATATATATATATATATATAAATCAGATTAAAGTGTTATTTTATTTGATGTTGTTCACTGTTGAAACATTTATTACATTAAAGAAAAGTCTTTTTTGTTATTTCATATTTGATCACTCAAATCTCCTCTGCCATATCCCAAAAATGCGCGTCACCTTCTTGCTCATGAATCTCCATTTCCGATTGGCTCCTTTGCTGGGCTGTGGGATGGGCTGCGCTGTACCCCCCCCACCACCTCCCCGGGCTAGCTGGGTGGGAGTCGCGGCCTTGGCTTGGCGTCTGCGTGGCTGTTGCGTGCTTAGTGGGGCTCGCGTGCGGCGTGATGTGATTGGGGGCGCTCGGGTGGCGATTTGGAATTGGCGATGGGGCAACGTAGGGTCGGTCGCCAACAGGCTTACACTCACAAGGGATTCACACAATTACTGGGTTCTAGATCACAGAGCTGATTTGTGTCCACTCTACCCCTTTCAATCACTTAGCTTATAGACTCCCCACCCCTCTCCCCCTCTTTCCTGGTCAACAGGCCCCCCACATGGTGTCAACCGGAAATACATCTAGCTGACGATAGCACCAACATATTAGTAGTTAGTGTAGGCGAGGGGTGTCCAAACATTTTGCAAAGGGGGCCAGATTTGGTGCGGCAAAAATTTGGGGGGGGCGACCTTGACTGACGTCCTTTATGTCAAACAATATATTTAAGCAAATTTTAGCGATCCATTCTGTGTGTCACATTTGCTTTATTATTTTTTTTAATTAATAATTTCAACAATCTCGCAACTAACTTTTGTGGCGTTCTCTTTCGACTCTCGGGCTCTTGCGAAATACTGCTCCTGTGAAATTAAACTAGCTTCAAGTTGCTTCAATTTCTCGCTACGGATCTTCCCTGTAATCTTGTCGTACATGTCAGCGTATCTTGTTTGGTAATATCGCCTCACATTGAACTCTTTAAAAACAGCAACTGTCTTTTTGTAAATGAGGCATACAGTTGTTGCGTATTTTAGTGAAGAAACAGTCCAATTTCCACCTATCCTTGAAGTGTCGGCCGTCGCAGTCAACGTTCTTTTTTTTTTTTTTTGTTGATTGTCGCCATTTTAAAAAATTTGGAGTAACGGCTACACGGGGTAATGTTGCTTAGAGTGCTGCTGCCATTTCGTGGGTAAATGAGGAGCAGCATTTAGTGTGAAAGATACTTCATATGCTAGTAGCAGTACTGCTGACCAATTTATTAAGTCTGTGTGTGGGCCAGACGTTATTAATTTTATGACAGATGCTGGGGGCCGGATGAAATTTGTCCACGGGCCGCATTTGGCCCCCGGGCCGGACTTTGGACATGTCTGGTGTAGGCGTTCAATGTATTTCTTGTTGTGTTTTTCTTTCTTCTCGTGTTTTTTTTCTGTTCCCCCATAACCCCTTCCTGTTCGCTGCTTCGTCATAATAAACGAGGTATGTTGAATGGGAGTATGTCATACTCTCAGTGTGAAACATTAAAACAGTTCAGAGCAACCGAGTACTTAGACTTCCATTCTCTGTGTCAAACAGCTGAACAGGACAGGTTTAAAAAATAATAATAAAAAATGTTCACAAAAAAGGAAGTCAGAAATGAACAAAAACGTTGAATAATAATAACAATAAAAAGGTCAAGTAATTCTAGAACTCATCAGATTGGAAAATATTACAATGCACTCGACCAGGGGTCAGCAACCCGCGGCTCAAGAGCCACATGCGGTTCTTAAGCATTGCCGTAGTGGCTGGAGCTTTTTCAGAAATGTTGAAAAAAGGCAAAAGATGAGGACGGAAAATGTATATTTTGTGTTGTTTGTTTAGGAGAAAAAAATATGACACAAACATTCTTTTACTTCATTCATACTGTATGGAAGTTAAACGAGGCGGTATCGTACAACAGTAGTCACATTGTGTATCATTCTTTATAGGATGCACTTCAGGGAAAATTTAATCGTGGAGGCTCATTATCTATTTGTAGCCATCTTAGTCCTTTTGATAGTATGCTAATATAGATACATACAGCATGTATTACATTCATCATAAGGATAATAAAGGCTTTTAATTTTTGGTGGCTCCAGACATATTTGTTTTTTTGGTCCCATATGGCTCTTACAATATTTTGGGTTGCAGACCCATGCACGAGACTAATCTTCCCTGAAACTATTGAAGTGTTGTTGCTCCATTTGCAACAATAGGGAAGAGCAGCATCAATGTATTTCAAATGAACACAGTGAATAAGTAAAATAGCGAAATGCAGTAAGAAAGATATGGAACAGCCTCAACAGCAAGAGAAGTAGCCCAACTCATTCAAATAAAAGGTATCAAGAATATTGACTTGGTCTGGGGAAAAAAAGGACCTGCAAAATCATTGCTATATTTTTTTTCAAAAGCGAAATGGAGTTAGGAATTTTGAATACTTTTTCCATTGTAAATACGTGATAGAAATCTCAATATTTTCCCACACACTGCAATTGAAAGCTTATCCCCCAATGTTGCTCCTTATGTGCGATTCTCGATGTCCTTTGTGAGTGAATCTTTTCCCACAAACTGAGCAGAGAAAAGGCTTTTCTCCAGTGTGTGTGCTTATGTGTTTCTTTAAATTTCCCTTAGGGGTGAATCTTTTACCACAATCAAGGCCGAGTTATGCTTCCGCGTCAGACCTGCGCCGTCAAGGAAGACCTGATTTACGACACTGCGCCATAGCCTGACGTGTGCCTATTGAATTTTCAAACCCTAGCGTCACGTCGACGCATATGACGTGGCGGAAATGGACTGTGATTGGTCCTCAGGCTGTTGTTTCCGGTTCAGCGCGAAATCACCTCCGTTGTAGAATAGAATAAAAAATTATTTTTCTACACGCAAAAATGGACTAAGCCAACGGGAGTGTCATCGAAGAGGCAGTCTCATCAATACATCATAAAGATTGTCAAATGGCAAGGTCAGCGATTGAATAAAAAATGGAAGAACCACCGAGACGTGTGTGTTCGGAATCGAGTGGCCACGCGAAGCGGTGACCCAGTCGGCCAAACACTGCCAGCTTTTTATCACTTTATGTCGTATTTTTGGTTGGTTTGGCACTTCATCATTTATTGTGTACATATGTTTGCTGGGAGTCTGTGACTTTTTTACGGGTCACGCTTTGAGTATCTAAAGAATAAAACACAGGTTTGGTGCCAAAAGAGTTGTTTTGATGTTTATTTTTCAACAACAGACAGTTCACACACGATACATCACCACTGATGAGAATGCCTTGGTGCTTTTATGATAATATAAACATCAAGGCTTCCAATGCAGCTTGGGAAGTTCCACTGACGCCAGAAATCTGCTATGGCTTCCTACTGTCTGGTTGAAGAACACGGCCAACAAATCAGGCTGGAGGGCCTTGCAGATCTTGGACAAAACGCTGGATGCAGTGCTTGACGTCAATTTGAAGCTAGCAGCCACAGCTAGCTGGTTTCCACCCGAGGCTAGAACTCTCTATGCGGCATCAAAAGTTGGACAGACCGCCTCGAAACAGTCTTCTGCGTCGCCTGTGCCTCAACATTTGTAGGATGAACATTTATTCAACGTTGATGAGCTGAAGATCCACATTCAAGCGTTCCGTCTTGCATTTTTTTTTCTCCGTTAAACTAGACAATAGGAAGTCAACTAGGGCAGCAGCTATCGAATGTTTAAGTAATCGACAACAAATTCTATCGATTGAGTAATCGGATAATTTTTAATTTTTTTTTTTTTAGGTAAAGAGCAATTATAAATATACATGAGAAAACAAGACATTTCATCTAATATTGAACCATTTTCAGTCAATCAGTGTCTTTATTTTCGATGTACATTTTTGAAAACAGCCAACAATTGCATCTCAGATGTACTCTCGGATCATAGAAGCAATGCCTCACATCAAAGTAATCCGCCTTAGGTGCGCTATTTTCAGCTTGAACTCCTCAAGCTGAGTCCGATGGCTGGCTGGAGTCCTAGTGGCCATTGTTGAAATTCGCCCCCCCCGGCCCAGACGCACCCGCAGACAGCACCAACCAAAACAAGTGCCGCTCGGCTGACGCTGCCCCGCGTGCGCCCGCCAGGAAGGCCAAATCTTGCGCGTCCTCTTATTTTAACCCTTTGTATTGACTCCATGTTTCAAAAGCTTGAAGAACACTCACTGAAAACAGGTTGACAATTTATTCGTCGACAATGGTAAAAACAAGGCAAAAACAGACGACGGAGGGACAATTCTGGATCCAAAACAAGGCTATATGTTTCCGGGCAGAAAAAATCTGTCTTATCTCAGTGTCCAGTCTTTTTAAAGTCTTTGCTGAGGCGGGCCTTGTCGAAGGCGTTTCTGGGCGTTGCTTTTGGGTCATCCCCTCTGTGGCCGGTTTTGGGCGGCTTAGGTTCGTGCGCGGATTGGGACGCCCGCTATCAACTTTGCTGTCCGGGCTGGTTGTACTTGTTTTAGGACAAAGCGCTTTGTCCTTGGAGTTTGCTGGGAGAGCTGATTGCCAGAGTTGGTGTGTCAATCTTGTGATAAGACAGCATTGTGTATCTCTTCTATTTCTTCTCATTAAACTATGGTGTTCTATTTATTTTATATTAGTAGTGTAGTCCTACCGTAAATATGAAAATGATATTATTTCCTGATTAATTATATTACGTGTGTTAGAGTAATGCAAACAGTTAGACGGTGCCTACGAGAACCTGTACCATATTCAGAGGATGCGCTAGACTTTTTCGTTGTCTGTCATTTTGACTGACAGGGTCATAAAAATCTGGTCATAATCTATTTTTACCCGTCACTTAAATTTTTAAAATGATGATAATGACATTGTGGTGACCCTTTGTTTGGCATAATTCACCTTCCATACTTGTGTGTCCATTTGGCCGAGCGCGTTACCGGCTACGACAGTCACGTGACAGGGACACTTAAGGCTCAAACACACCAGCAACGTGAACGTCGCGTCAACGATCCCGCCGCGATAATGCACCAGTGACACTCGGCGTCAATTTCCATAGGACACGTTTCACGAGCAGCGCGTCTGTGGAGCGGCTCGATCGGTTCACGCGAGGATTGCAAGATTGCGCGAGAATAGCGGGTATTTAAAGGTAATAAAACAACAACACTTTGCCTATCAGACCCCGCGAATTGGCCAGCTTTCTTTTTGAAACAAGAAAAAAGTCATGTGCTAATGCAAAAAGCAATCCCAATGACAAAGATTTTAACATTTTTTTTCTTATGAACATTTTTCTAAGCTTTATTGATGTTTTTTCTCAAGTTAAAGCACCACGCAGGAATTAATTTAATTGTGTAGCAGGATTTGTGTATTATTCGTATTAATTGCAGGTGTTTTAGCTCATTTCAGTTTATTTTATTTATATAGTGAGTTACGATTGCATATTATTTTGAAAATCGACCGGATCCACCGTTTTTTTACACGAGTGACTTCCGGCCTGCCCGATCCTACCTAGTAGTATTGACGCAGGGGGGGGCTGTGTCTCGCGTCAAAAAACAAACTGCTGTTCTTTTCGCGTGCGTCGCGTTTAGCGCTTCTGGGACCCGTCTAACACGCGGACGCACTGCGACTGGTGTGCATTGGCTGATTGACTTTAACGGCTGCGTTTCGAAGCATAACCGCGGCGAGATCGTTGACGCGATGTTCACGTTGCTGGTGTGTTTGAACCTTTAAGAGCCGCGCGCGGTCCCCTCACTATCCACTCGCTCTCGCTATATGATTGGCCGAAGAGTCGAAATGCTCTCCCGTGAAATGCCTGTTTAAAAATGTTCCCGTTGTTACTTCTTGCATTCGCTTATAAGCGCCCATTTAAAAAGGAAAAGCGATGGATGATACTACACACACAGCGTATTATTAACAAATGTTAAAGTTGTATAATCATATAGCGAGAATAAGGACAAGCGCAGGCCCCCGCGAGGGGAAATTAATATTCTGTCCGAACAAGCTTAACAGAGAATCCACACCGTGCCATCACACATCAAGCAGATGAATATGTAACTTTTTCTCCGCAGTGACAAAAACAGCTGACTGTGGCCCCAGTATTAGGTAGCCTACCATATGTAGCATATGGAACAATGAAATTAACAGTTCACCTGCTGTGGCCTGAATGTAGTCTCACACTTTCCTCCTGGTGCGCATGGACTTGAATTGCGTGCCCGCTTGTGCAGTCCCTGTTTTTTCACCTCTTTTATCAACACCATCGTCGTTTTGGGGCTTTTTGAAGAAACTTCGGACACTCAGTTGCCTTGACATTTTTCAGAGTAAGGCCAACGACGTCACGCATCAAGAGAGACAATAGCTAATTAATATGCTCACTTGCAACCCTGTGGTCATGGGTGTGAATTGCAACCGGTCAAAATGACGGATGCACTTCAGTTTTTTCCGTCACCGTTTTAAAAAATCGGCCAACGACGGAAAATATTCGGTTAACGCGACCCCTGCATATGTATGTGTTAGACTATATATGTGTTAGACTAATGCAAACCATTATATTGTGTGTGCGATGACGGTACCTTTTTCCTTCACCATTATTCGTGATTCATCATGCTTTTATGCCATTGGCGTAATCACTGGTCACTCAAACATGTCGGAAGTAGCAGCGAAATTGGATCTTTGTGTCAGAATGATTCAACAGCGAAATTGGATCTTTGTGTCAGAATGATTCATTTAAAACGTTATACTTAAAAAAAAAAAAGTGCTTTCAAAACCTTTAGTACTTCAAATAAAAAAATGAGTTCAAAACTTTTTGCTCTCCATAAAAGTGAAACTTGAATAAAAAAACAAAACAAAACAAACAAAAAAAATATATATATTTCAAATAAAAAAAAATGTATAATTTTTTTAGGGAAGATTAATTTTATTTTTGAAAATGATTTTGATTGAAGCAACTTTTTCTGGGATTGAATGATTTAGTAACAAATGTCCTACCCATAATATGGCCCAAACAAAAAAGGTTTGCTTCAATCACAGAAAACAGTTTAAATGAAAAATTCAAGTCTCAAATATTTTATCGCATTCAAAAACTTTTCTTCTATGATGGAATTTTTAAAATTTTTCGACTGAAGTGATTTTTCTTTTGAAAATATTTTTTTTGTTTGAAGCAACTTATTTTTTGATTAAATAATAAAGGCCCAAATGCAAAACTACATTACTTCAATCAAAAAAGTTGTTCCAATCAAAAGAAAAAAATTCAATCAAAAAAAAAAAGTTTTCAAATGCATTTTTTTGAGTTTCAAATGTATTTTTTTTGCATTCAAACATTTTTTTTATTTAAGTGACTTTTTAAAATTGAAAATATATATTTTGATTGAAGCGACTTTTTTTTTTTTGACTGAATAATGACACAAATCTACCTCCATAGAAACCTAGCCCTCCGCAGGGCTAACATTACGTGAGCGAGTGACAGCGAGCGACATCTTATTTCTTAGTGTTGAGAATCTACTGCTTTAAGATGACGGCTGTTTACTAACGCCGCCCAGTCTGTCTTTCGCATCTAGTTCTATATAGATATGATATCTATGAGGCGCATCAGATGCTACCTGCTACTACCGTAGCATCATTCGGGCGTAGTTTTTATCAACGTCGGAGTAGTTTGTAGCGGCTGTCGGCTGCGGTAAGGTTTTTTTTTTTATTATTGCTTCTTCCTCTACGCACGTGACATCATCGCGTTGTCCCGCATTAAAAGTATTCCGGGCAAAACATGATGCTTAGACCTGGCAAAATTAAACGATTTCCCGAGGTGAATAAAATTACTCGGACCAGTTTTTAAACTCGAGTTGGTCGAGTATTCATTTCAGCTCTAAAGTCAACAAGCATGCCCCAAAACCTTACAAACATATCGCCACATCTGTCTAGTGGCTTGGTGGTGAATTACAGAGCAACGCATCACCTGGCTGGAGAACCATCAAATGTCGAATGACGTCGTAGTCACTGCGCAGTCACTGCAACGCGGGAGCATAGCTCAGGCTTAAGTGCAGAGAAAAGGCCTTTCTCCAATGTGGGTGCTTGTGTTTTTTTAAATTTCCCTTCTCGGTGAATCTTTTACCACAACAAGTATAGACAAAAGGCTTGTCTCTAGTGTGTGTACTAGGGATGTCCCAATCCAGGTTTTTGCACTTCCGATCCGATGCCGATATTGTTTTGCACTTCTGATCCGATACTGGCTGATACCGATACAGGCCTATCTGAGCATGTGTTAAAGTTTAAAGTTATTTAGCCTCCTTACTTAGTTGTCAAACTCATGTTGAAAAGAGTTTTAGTACTCTTGATAACAACTAGCCAGCTGAATTGGGTGAGTTTGAATAACACACAACGGTTGGTAACAAGAAACTGACCTGTTTATTCAGTGACAAACACAAAACATTATAAATAACAAATAGAAATGGCATAGTCAGTCAGTTTACAATATTATTTGCACGTTTTACTGTCTTAAAAAAGCAAAACGCACAAACAACCTCAGTGGAAAATCCCACAAACCCCCCCAAGCTATTAGATGCTTTTAATGTTTCGTGCATTAGTTACAATCATTGTATAAAAAGTCTCTCAGGTTTAAATAAATGTCTATTTCAGTATCAAGCAGGGGTCGCGTTAACCGAATATTTTCCGTCGTTGACCGGTTTTTTAAAACGGTGACAGAAAAAACTGAAGTCCATCCGTCATTTTGACAGGTTGCAATTCACACCCCAGACCACAGGGTGGCGAGTGAGCATATTAATTAGCTATTGTCTCTCTTGATGCGTGACGTCGTTGGCCTTACTCGGAAAAATGTCAAGACAACCGAGTGTCCGAAGTTTCTTCAAAAAGCCCCAAAACAACGATGGTGTTGATAAAAGAGGTGAAAAAAGAGGGACTGATGCAGTGGAGGATGACAACGAATCAAGTGTATCGCCGGTTCACCCCTCACTGCGGCGAGCAGTTGAAAACACCGCCAATTACCAGGAAGGGCAGAAATGGTAACACGGTGAAAGCGGCATAAAGCCAAAAAAGCGGACCAGACTAGCCAGAGTCTGAAATTATTTCAAGGAAAATATGGAGGGTGCCACCACTGTGTCAACTCTTTTTGCTAAGCTAAGCTCGCATACCACGGGAGCACGTCGGCTATGAACGAACACTTGACGCGCCGTCACCCAGGTGTATTTCGGAAGACAACAGGAAACAACAAGCTAGCGGATTGTAAGTCCATACAACTTTCTAACGATTTTTAAAAAAAAGAAGTTGCCTTTATGTGCGTCGTATCAACGTGCATTTTTATTTAATAATAATAATAATACATTAAAAATATATATACAGTATATATATAAAATGGAATTATATAATATTTTATTATTCTTAAATGTATTAGGATCATGGTCCCACTTGGGGGAAAAACAAAAAATATATGTAAATAAATATATATATATCCTGTATATACATAATACAATAAAAACATATATGGAAACACAGTACTGGCCTGCTTACTGTAATCCATGACTGCACTAATGTTAGTTACTTTATATTATAAAGTATTATTGTATTGTTGTGTATATACATATAGTGACTGCATCAAGATATATTCATTTTAAAAATTTAAGTGACGGGTAAAAATAGATTATGACCAGATTTTTATGACCCTGTCAGTCAAAATGACAGACAACGAAAAAGTCTAGCGCAACCTCTGGTATCAAGTTAAAATTTTAAAACAGCAAATAAAATATTCAAGTCCCCATTCTGTATCAGCAGCTTTAAACTACCGTACATTCAATTCATTTAATTTTGCGAATCAACTGTTAAAAGTTGTCAAAATTGCTCCCGTTATTCCATAATTTCCCTTCTGTCTACTTTCGACATGTGAAAGTTTTAAAACTGTTTTGAAGACAGATTCAAGTCAAGATTTTGTCGATTTAGGAGTATTTTAGATAAAAAGTTAATTAGGTTTGCTTGGAAGGTTCACAACAGCCTACTAGGGAAGTCTCCTGCTTTAAGATGGCGGCCGTTTACCCAATGTTGCTGACGCAGTCGTGTCTGTCGTTTTGCATCTAGTTCTATATACATATGATATCTATTATCTACAGTTAAACGATGTTGACGTAGTTTGTAGCAGCTGTCAGCAGCAGTCAGGTATTCTTGTTTTTTTATCCAGCGGCATGAGTTGAGCTAAAGCCGTGAGTTGAGCATTGGCATTACCCGGGTCTACGGCAAGCATGATGTTTACTCTCGGGACGCAATGCGGTCCGTTTCTCATCGCGCCGTGTATTAGTTCCGCTTTACTTGACATATTTCAATAATCGGAATTTGGATGTTTGTGAATTGTTCTCGAATCTTCCACGGCTGAATCGCTCTGCGTCTTTACTCACGAGAGATAATGGCTCGTCATCCAGAATGAATTCTTCGGCAATGACTCTTGTTATTCCCTGGGCTTTGGGACTGTCGAGTGCCAGTTTGTCACGCATAGCAAAAGTTTCTGCCAGTGTTAGTTGTGTAGGACCTTTCTTTTTGTCTTCGGTTTCCTTAACAAACTCCCTATATTGTTTGTGGTGGTATTTCGCTAAATGCTTGATCAGGTTGGTTGAATTAAAACTTCTTACAGCTTTACCACCACGCTTGACTTTATTGTGGCATATGTTGTGCTCTGCCTCTTCGTCTTTGTCGTCCTTTAAGGTGAAATGATCCCACACAGCTGACATTTTTACCGATAAAGTCTCTCGGTAAATTGGGAGACGGTAATGTAGTGTGTTGAAGGTGTGCCGTAAAATGCGGACCGGATTTTAGGGAAACCGAAGCAAAAACTGGAATGGATTATGTAAATTGAAGCACTGGAAAACCCGGACCGGACTTTTAAAAAAACTGGATTGGAAGTCTGGATCGGAATTTTTTTCGTGTCGGCCGATCCGATACCGATGCGCATTTTTTTGCCCATATCGGCATCCGATCCGACTCTGCTTTTCTAAATTAAATCTTCTGAGAAAATCTTTTATCGCGAAGTGTGCCGGTGAAAGGCTTGTCTCCAGTGTGTGTACTCTGATGCTTTTCTAAATGAGCCTTCTGAGAAAATCTTTTAACGCAAAGTGTGCAGGTGAAAGGCTTGTCTCTAGTGTGTGTACTCAGGTGCTTTTCTAAATTAGCCTTCTGAGAAAATCTTTTATAGCAAAGTGTGCAGGTGAAAGGCTTCTCTCCAGTGTGTGTGCGCTTATGTAAATCTAAATTAGCCTTCTGAGAAAATCTTTTACCGCAAAGTGTGCAGGTAAAAGGCTTCTCTCCAGTGTGTGTGCGCTTATGTATTTCTAATTTAATTTTCTCAGAAAATCTTTTATTGCAAAGTGTGCAGGCAAAAGGCTTCTCTTCAGCGTGTGTGCTTGCGTGTTTGTTCAATCCTCCCTTCTCGGTGAATCGTTTACCACAACGTGTGCAGACAAAAGGCTTTTCTTCAGTGTGTGCAGTACGCGTATGTCTCGTCAACTGATACTTTCGACCAAATCTTTCCACACATAGGGAGCAGGCGTAAGGCTTCTCCCCAGTGTGTGTTTGCATGTGTCTGGTCAACTGGGACTGAAAATAAAATCTTTTCTCACATAAGGAGCAGGCGAAAGGCTTCTCTCCAGTGTGTGTGTTTGCGTGTCTCTTTAAATTTCCCTTCTCGGCGAATCTTTTACCGCAACAAGTGCAGACAAAAGGCTTTTCTCCAGTGTGTGTACGCTTATGATTTTCTAAATGAGAGTTCCAAGAAAATCTTTGATCACAAAACGAGCAGGGAAAAGGTTTCTCAACCACGCATTCTTTTGTGTCCCCTTTCATTGATGACTCGTTTAAGAATTTTGAAGCATTTTGGTCAAAGTCATTATCTTCCTCATCAGTGTTAAAGTCAGAAGAGTGGGACGTTACATCGTCGCTGTCCGAAAGCGGAGCTAAGAGGCTGTCCGGTTGAGACACTCCTCCTCCTTTTGTTGTCAGGTGCTGAAAGGAGCTGTCACTCGAAGGTTTCGCTGCTCCGCTCTCTTTGTTTGGACCTTCATTTTCTTCACCCGCGCGTTCTTTTCTGTCTCTTTTCAGTGATGACTTTTTTAAGGATTTCGAACCATCAAAGTCTTTATCCTCATCATCTGTGTTAAAATCAGAAGAGTGTGACGTTACGTCGTCCCTGTCCGAGAGCGGGGCTAACAAACAGTCAGGTTGCGATCGTGCCTCTCCTTTTGCTGTCAGGTGTGGAAATGAGCTGTCGCTCGAAGGTTTCACTACACCGCTCTCTTTGCTTGGAACTTCGTTTTTTTCACTCTTTACACTGACAGTCATTGGAAACTTGGGGATTTCGTGTTCCTGTTCTTCTTCTTTAATGCTGGGGGTCTCTGGCTCCGCCTCCTGTTTGATGTACTGCATCTCCAACTCCGACTCCGGTTTGACGTGGAGGGGATCGTGCTTCTCAGGTTGAAGATCTTCTACAGGGATGTCTGTGGGACACTGGGTGAGAATTATTATTTTTTTTTTAATCACGTAATTTTCTCAAATCCAGCCTTTGTCTTGATTTTCATGTTGCATATTTTTCACCGACACAAAGTACCCATTAGCTGTACTAGATACAAGAGGTGGGAATCTTTGGGCACCTAAAGATACGATTACGATTCAGAGGCCCCCGATTCGATTATAAATCGATTATTGATTTTACCCCCTCGCGCTTTTAATCCGTTGTACAAAATTGTTAAAAAATCCTCTCAGGCTAAACCCAACTAATACTTCATTATCAAGTTAACAGTTAACAGTTAAAAACAGTAAATATTCAAGTCTCCATTCTGTATCAGCAGCTTTAAACTACATTCAATTAATTTAATGATGGGAATCAACCGTTAAAGTTGTTAAAATTGCTATCGTTATTCCATAATTTCCCTACTGTCTACTTTCGACATGTGAAAGTTTTAAAACTGTTTCTTCATTTAAAGACAGATTCAAGTCAAGATTTGGCCGATTTAGGAGTATTTTAGATGAAACGTTATTTAGGTTCGCGACAACAGAGCCTTCTAGAGAAGTCTACTGCTTTAAGATGGTGGCTGTTTACAACGCGGCAACTACTAAACGGCAAGTCTGTCATTTCGCATCTCGTTCTTTTTATATGTTTTAACACCGCCATCGTCTGTCATTTTGCATCTAGTTCTACATATATGAGATACCATGCCCTCCATAATTATTGGCACCCTGGTTAAGATGTGTTTTTTAGCTTCTATTTTTTTTTTAATTCAAATAATATGGGACCTTAATGGAAAAAAAGAGAAAAATCCAACCTTCAATACAAGTGCATTTATTCAGTGGGGGAAAAAAATCCCACATAAAGAAATAATTATTTGACATCAAATAATGTGTGTCACAATTATTAGCACCCCTGGTGTTCATACTTTGTACAACCCCCTTTTGCCAACAAAACAAGGTCTGGGGACTGGGATGGCCATGGGAGGAGCTTAATTTTGTGTCTGTTGTAAGAGTGTGACAATATCTCGATACAGCGATATATCGCGATATTTTGCAACCCGATCGGTTATCGATATGCTCCCGCCAAGCATCGATACTTTTATTTGACATATTGGCCATACAATGGAGTATGGATGCTGTAAACTGCTCAATGTTTGTTGAGCAATTCCTTGGCGGTCCACTGGGGGCGCTCAACAGTGTTCCAGGCTTGAACTGGGACCGTGTGCTTTGGTCAGATGATCATGAATGCTTTGAAATACCAGGGCATTTTAAATCAAAATCTGTTGCCCTCTGCCCGAAAGCTGAAGATGGGTCGTCACAGGGTGTGTCAGCAAGACAATGACCCTAAACATATGGCCAAATCTACACAGAAATGGTTCACCAGACACAAAATCAAGCTCCTCCAATGGCCATCTCAGTCCCCAGACCTTGTTTTGTTGGCAAAAGGGAGTTGTACAAAGTATTGACACCAGGGGTGCTAATAATTGTGACATATTATTTGATGTCAAATAATTATTTCTTTATGTGGGATTTTTTCCCCACTGAATAAATGCACTTGTTGGATTTTTCTCTTTTTTTCCATTAAGGTCCCATATTATTTGAATAAAAATAAAAATTATTAGAAGCTAAAACACATCTTAACCAGGGGTGCCAATAATTGTGACATATTATTTGATGTCAAATAATTATTTCTTTATGTGGGATTTTTTCCCCACTGAATAAATGCACTTGTTGGATTTTTCTCTTTTTTTCCCATTAAGGTTCCATATTATTTGAATAAAAATAAAAATTATGAGAAGCTAAAACACATTTTAACCAGGGGTGCCAATAATTACGAAGGGCACTGTATCTATGATAGACGTATGTGTCTAAGTTTGTAGCAACTAGCAACTGGGCGTTGTTTGAAGCAGCTGTTGGCCGCAGTCAGGTATTATTGTTTTTTTTATCTAGCGGCATGAATTATACATGATATTTACTCTCGGTCCGTTCCTATTTGCGTCCTGAAGACCGCGCTGACTGTGTTTTAGTTCAGCTTTACCTGGTATAATTCAATAAACGGAATTTGGATGTTTGTGAATCGTTCTCGAATCTTCCACAGCTTAATCGAGAATAATCTAAGAATCGAAAATTTCGCATGCCTCTACTAGAAACGCATAAAAAAAAAAAAGTTACTTTATTAATGCCATTGATGATGATATAATTGATAACTCATTAGCTGCCAATGACGGCACTAGACGTCCAAATCATTTTGACCTGGATGGGTGAACGAATTAACATCTACTCTAGCGGCACTGAAAGATGAGCATTCACAGCAAGTCTTTTGTGGGCATTTATTGGTTACTTCCTGTTAATTTTGAGTCACTTATATTCATTTGGGGGACGTTCTTGAGTCACTTCCTTTTCAGCAACCAAAAATCAACAAGTTGTTATCCGTCAATGCCCCATCATCATTAAGTCTGATATTGCATGAAGAGTAAAACAAGTAATGTCATAATCTTACTCCCATTTTCTTGTCTTTCAGTTGTTCGTCGTCACCTGGATTTCATCTCATGTTCCACGTCTCGACTCTTTGACTTGTTTAGGATTGCGTTAGCCTTCAGTCAGTATTTGGTGGCATCTTTAAAACAAGTCAAGAAGCGTCTTACACAATCAAAATTAATCACTCAAATGTTAAACGAGCAACACCGCTTAAAATAAAATTTACAAATCGAAGGTGGGATTAAGCCAAAGCAATCAGAATACGTTAACGTGTTTTAGCTAGCGAGCTAAAATAAACTAAATTAGGTGAGCCTGGGAAGCTTCAACATAAAGCCAAACGACTTCCACTTAGCTTTAAATTGGGACTTTTTAGTCCACTAAACTCTTACGTGGGTACTTACCAGATGAGAATACTTTGAAAGAGCTCGTTTGGTTCGGAGAAAAGTACAGGAAAGAACTGCAAACAAGGATGGGTACACAAACGTTGCGTCAAGTAAACCGGAAGTAAAAACTGAAACTTCAGTGTAATATGTTGAAACGTTTGGAACCAAAAGTGCTTCGATAACTGGACTCCAAAAATGTTTAATCAATCCGATGAATTTATCCGAATTTGGGTTATAACTATTAATAACTCAATTTTGAGGGCTCAGAACTTTTTTTTCGTAAATCTATACGTTTAAAGTTCGGTCTTTGTCCAACTTCCTGTCGTGCTTCCGCTGCACTTCTTCCATCAAGGAACAAAACAATGAACTCGCTTCATTTCAAAGCATTCAAGCTTTCCCAGGCTCGCTTGGTTGAGCTTTTCTCGCTAGCCACGATCCCTATTTATTCCAAAAGCACAAAAGAAGAAGAAAACGAGTAGAAGAGCTGTACATGGATGTGAAGAGAACGGCCAGGAGTGCTCGCTGTTGACAAAAAGCCTCCACTCAAAGCAGATTGGTTAACTTGATTTAAATATAATAAAATAATAGGGAATGGGACGTACTACGTCATTGTTTGGACGCGCCTCCATGCTGGCAATATGATTCACTTCCGGGTCGGCAGACTCAATGCGGATTGTAACGTGTGGTCGTGCTAAGCTAACTCTTTCGGTGTTTTAGAAAGAAATTATGGGTGTATATTGTTGTGTTACCGGGTGCAACAGCTTCTCCTACGACTAAAAAAAGGGCGAGGAAAACTGGACTCACTTTTCACCGTTTTCCTGCATGGAGGACCAAATATCAGATCACGAAGGCACGACTGATGGCTGGATTGCAGCGGTTCGTCGGAAAAGCATTTCTTATGATCATATTTCTGCTGGAATGAGAGTATTCCCCTCATCTCTACTCTTGTAAGTTGAACGATTTATCGGTTTTGGTTTCAATACGTTTTTTTTTTTGGTGTGTTTTTTTTTTTACTGTTGTGTAAATCTGCCTCGGTAGCAATGCTAACCTACTCCTCCTCACCTACCTGTTGTGTTACTAGGAAAACCTGCATATGAAATGCTGACAACACATCCCGATTGGTCACCATATCTCTTCTTGGGTTATTCTGAGGTCAAGCGCACCACATCGGAGCGTTATGAGAGGTTGGAAAGGCGAAGAGTGCACGCTGAAACTTCAGTTTGCTCTGCTCTTACAAACACGATCCCAAGTGTTGTTGTGAAAAGTCAATAAAATATGAATACCAAAACATGACTTGAACAACTTCTTGACAAACTGTAACTGCTTGTTGTTTACTTCAGGTCTTCATAATAAACAGGTGTAATAATTACAAAGTCAGGTGACTTAATTTTGTTATTCTATTTGGAATATGCATTGACAATTTTTGGACAGTGTTGTAGACAAGAACTGGGACTGATAAGTTGCAATAGATTTATTTCAAGTAATGCAATTTCTCCAATACGATATTTTAATTGACAGTTTAAAATCTTTAAATTAGTGCAAACAAGGCCCACCCTCTGACGGTGGCAGCAAATATTGTATAATTATAAGTAATACACAAATACAAGATCACAATAAACGTGTCTTTGTCAAAGCAGTTTAAAACACTATTTACTGGCCTTGGGTAAATTGCCAGACAGGATAAATATGTGCTTTAAAGTTCTTGCATTTCCATTTTAAGTATTGCAAGTACTAGTCTCCAACACAGTATTTGAACTGACAGTTTAAAATCCTTTTAGTACAAAATGGCCCACACTCTGGCAGGGGGCAGCAAATATTATAATACATAATACATTATAAAAAGCTATATACTATATAAATACAAGATCACAACAAAACCTGTATTTTTTCAAAGCAGTTAAAAAACATCCAGTGGCCTTAGGTAAATAAAGGTGTAAAAATATGTACTTTACAGTTCTTGCATTTCTATTTTAGGTATTGCAACTTTTCCAACACTATTTGAATTGACAGTCTAAAGTCTCCATAAGTGCAAATAAGAATATTATAATTTAAAAATAATAATAGAATATATAAATTCAACATTACAATGAAACGTGTCTTTGTCAAAGTGGTTTAAAAATAATAATAATAATACGTCACTGGCCATAGTTAAATAGCCAGGCAGAATAAAAATGTGCATTACAGTTCTTGCATTTTCACAAGTTAAAAGCCCGCAGTTCATCGACGAGAAGGGCAGACCCAGATGGCGTCTGCAGCAGGGGCTTGTTTGAGTCCGACACAGGACAAATGGAACCACTCCATTGAACAAATTTTCTTTGTCAAATGATCCAAGAAGAGAGATGGTGACAAATCGGGATGTGTTGTCAGCAGGTTTACCTAGGAACACAACAGGTAGGTGAGTCGTAGTAGGCGAGCATTGCTACCGAGGCAGATTTACACAACGGTGTAAAAAAAGAAAAACGTATTGAAACCAAAAGTGGATAAATCGTTCAACTTACAAGAGTAGAGATGAGGGGAATACTCTCATTCCAGCAGAAATATGATCATAAGAAATGCTTTTCCGACGAACCGCTGCAATCCAGCCATCCGTCGTACCTTCGTGATCTGATATTTGGTCCTCCATGCAGGAAAACGGTGAAAAGTGAGTCCATTTTTCCTAACCCCTTTTTTTGTCGTAGGAGATGCTGTTGCACCCGGTAACGCAACAATAAGCACCCATATTTTCTTTCTAAAACACCGAAAGAGTTAGCTTAGCACTACCACACGTTACAATCCGCATTGACTCTGCCGAACCGGAAGTAAATCATATTGCCAGCATGGAGGCGCGTCCAAACAGTGACGTAGTACGTCCCATTCCCTATTGCATATGGCGGAAAACACTCAGGTGACTTGAAGTTCCGCTCTGAGAACCCCAATTTGGCCAATTTTCAAAATTGTCCGACATGCACGTGTGATACATCATTGGAAAGCTTAAAATCTCAATTTTCTGCAGGAAGAAAAATTTTGAACAGGACGGCATTTAATTTTTTTTTTTTTTTTTAACAGCAAAACCCTAACTGGAGGCGAGAGCACACAAGAGCAGAATTAAAGACGCCAAAATTTTAACGAGATATTATCGCATACATACCATGTTTCGATCCAAAAACTCCATGGAACATGTATCTCCGAGTGTCAACACACAGCTGTGAATGGCCACAGCCAGTTTTTTTTTTTTTTTTAATTTTATGGGTGAAACATGGCGATATAACAAGTGTCGCGCTGCAGAAATCGCAGACAACAAGGAGTGGTTGAGAGTTTGTGTTTCATATAGTTACCCATTTCAACGTTATTTTTCAATTTTTTGTTGTTTGGATCGATGATTTATCATCTAACATATCGGGGAAAATGCGACTAACAAAAATAATACAATTAAGCGACAGCCATGAGGTAGATATCCGTGACTTTTTTTACAGATGCCAAATTTTTCATTGTGACGTAATTTGTTAAAATGTGTGAATAATTTTTTAAAAGTCGTTTTCTTTTTTAAAAACTAAATATTAAACATCAATTAATGATTCTAAGCTAAAAATGACATTTTCAATAATAAATATAATTACTTACCTTCTTTTTATGGCTAGGTTGAAACAAAAGCGGTTGTGCGACGTCTGTAAACGGGGGTTTCAGGGTAAACCGGACAAATTAAAAATAGTTTGGAGGCTTAATGCGCCATGAATCTGCTATGGCAGGATATAGACATATTGTTCTATCAAACACAACAGTTGTTTTGGCTTAAAATACAGCAGTTTATTTTAAAGAGGGGTGCAAGAGCAGAAACTGCTTTTTCAGTCTTGTCTGTGTTTTCCGCCATATATATATATATATATATGCGGCGGAAAACACTCAGGTGACTTGAAGTTCCGTTCTGAGACCCCCAATTTGGCCAAATTTCAAAACTGTCCTATATACAGTGGGGAGAACAAGTATTTGATACACTGCCAATGGGTTTTCCCATTGACTGTGTATGAAATACTTGTTCTCCCCACTGTACATGTGTGTTACATCATTGCAAATCTTGAAATCTAAATTTTCTGGGGGAAGAAAAAATTTGAACAGGAGGGCATTAAAAAAAATTTAAACAGTAAAACCCTAACTGGGGGTGAGAGCATACAAGAGCATAATTAAAGACACCATGATTTTAACAAAATATTACATATTTTTCGACCTAAAAACTCCATTTAGCATGTATCACAGAATGTCAACACACAGCTGTGAATGGCCACAGCCGGATTTTTGGGGGGTTTAAGTGAAGATCTGGTTTGTTATTTTGGCCTGGGCTTACCCTGATGGCAAGCTTCTTCTGATTTTGTACTTTTGTATTCATTGTGGTTTGTCTTTGTAAAATAAATTGTGTCCACTTGTAAGCGTGTCACTGGCTCGTTTATGCTGCGTCCTAAGCAAACCTTTAATTGGGACGTAACAGTATTTATAAACTCAAAAAAACGTTCAAACATGCCTGGTTGCACATCTTTTTATTCCTGCCGTCAAAGGATTATGTCATGAACTTTTTTCCCAAAAGTTATATTTTTGAAAGTGTGATAACCAGCCGAAGTTGAATTTCAAATGGCAAGTATGGAAAATGGCACACATATCTTGATTACTGATAAACTATAAATCTCAGGAAGGTTCTGACAACTGATCGTAAAAATTGAACATCTTAGCTTAAATTTGACATAATGCACGTCATTTACGTTCCAAAAATGGCACTTGTTGACAATATTTTCTAAACAAAAAACAATGTCATGAAAAGTGAAAAGCAACATTTCCTATTCATTTCAATGCCATGAAACTTCATCTTTTACATCTGGGAGGGTTCTGAACTTGATAAATGACTTCTTTCATTACCTTCTTGGAGGGGATCAATGCCATTGTTGATCAAATTATCTTTCCCCGAATCCATGTCCTCTTTCTGGGGACTCATCTTCAGACTCAGCATAATTCACTGCTTCTACTCACATGCTCGCGACCGGATTATCTTCTACCGGTGTTCTAATCCCCTTCTACCCCTGCCTTGTCGTTGTGCTGGCATTTTGCCGATAAAATTGAGAAAAATGTATTATTCCAACAAAGACGTGGTATGAAACATCACGCATGCAAGATGGCGGCCACTTACGCAAACTTCAACTCACTAATTCCAAGCATGCTCAGGAAAACTCATTCAAGCCCCTTTCACACATATACACGGTAAATTCCCGTGTAAGGTGAAGCGGAATTTAGCGGTGTCATGGCTTTCACACATGAGGAAATGTCCTGTGAAAAAAAACGGGTTGTATGAGTGAAATTGGCTCGATTTATCCCGTGTTGGCATCCCAGCGCTCTTTCTGCGGGGAGGGCCTCAGTGGGTGCGGGTATTTGTTCAAACCCATCACGAGGAGAGCCTTTCTCCTATCTGGTTTCTTACAAGTGCAATCGATTGCAGTCAGGTGTTTGTTTCAGCTGAAACGTCATTGGTTAACCTGTCTGTGTTGAACCAGTTTGAACAAAAACCAGGACCCACTGCGACCCTAGGCAAGGCAAGGCAAGGCAAGGCAAATTTATTTACATAGCACAATTCAACACAAGGCAATTCAAAGTGCTTTACATCACATGAAGATCATAAAAATCACATTTAAATCAATACAACGTAAAAACCAAGACAAACAAAATCGGAAATAAAATTATAAAGATCGCATTCAATCACAAATAGAATAAAAATAGATATAAATAAAACAAAAACTACTACTACTAATAATAATTGAAATCAGCAATGGAGATAAGCACAAGAAGAATAGAAAGCAAGCAGATTGAAAGATACAGACAGTTATGGATATGCAGTGCTAAAAAAAAGCGTTTTCAGCCCTGATTTAAAAGAGCTAACAGTTTGAGCATACTTCAGACGTTCAGGTAACTTGTTCCAGAGGTGAGGAGCATAATAACTAAATCCTGCCTCACCCTGCTTGGTTCTTGTTCTTGGAACACGCAGAAGACCGTTTCCAGATGACCTTAGGGGTCTGGATGTCTCATAGGAATCTAACAAGTCAAGCATGTATTTTGGTCCAAGGCCATTAAGTGTTTTGTAGACGAGCAGTAGTATTTTATAGTCTACCCTTTGACTCACTGGAAGCCAGTGTAGCGATTTCAAAACCGGTGTAATGTGGTCCAGCTTCCTTGTATTTGTGAGGACTCTGGCTGCAGCATTCTGTACTGGCTGCAGCTTCCTGACTGATTTTTTTATCAAGACCCGTAAACTTACCGTTGCAATAGTCCAATCTGCTGAAAATGAATGCATGCATAAGTTTTTCCATGTCTTGTTGAGTCAGAAGCCCCTTAATTCTGGTTATATTTTTTTAGGTGGTAATAAGCGGCTTTAGTGACGGACTTTAGATGGCTATCAAATTTTAGGTCTGAGTCAATAATTACGCCAAGGTTTCGGACTTGATTTGTAGCTGTAAGTGACATTGTGCTAAGTTGCCTGCTTATCTTTGACCTTTCCTTTTTTGGCCCAAAAATGATCACCTCTGTCTTCTCCACATTTAACTGGAGAAAATTCTGGCACATCCATTCATTACTTTGATGAATGCATTTACTCAGGGAGACTAAGGGACTATAATCACGTGGGGACACAGAAATGTACAGTTGTGTGTCATCTGCATAGGCGTGATAGGAGATGTCATACTGTTCCATTATCTGAGCTAACGGAAGCATATAGATGTTAAATAAGAGTGGTCCAAGAATTGACCCTTGAGGGACTCCACACGTGAATTTGGTTCGTTCTGACTGATAGTTTCCGATTGACACAAAGAAATCTCTATCATGTAAATAGGATGTGAACCACTGAAGAATAGTGTCAGTAAGCCCTACCCCCTGTTCCAATCTGCGGAGTAGAATGTTGTGATCAACCGTGTCGAATGCGGCGCTGAGATCCATAGTAACAGAACAGATGATTTGCCTGCATCGGTATTCCGACGAATATCATTTAGGACTTTGATAAGCACGTTCTCGGTGCTGTGTTGTGGCCGAAATCCAGACTGAAATGAGTTAAAAAGATTGTTTTGCATCATAAAAGTCTGGATCTGTTCAAACACAACCCTTTCGATAATTTTCCCCAGGAATGTCAGATTTGATATTGGCCTGTAATTGCTAATGGTTGAGGCATCCAGATTAGGACCCTAGAGCAGTATTTTTCGTATTTTTCAACCTCTTTTGAGTCACGGCACATTTTTACATTGGAAAAAATCTCGCGCCACACCACAAACCAAAAATGTTCCAAAATTATTTTCTGTCCAATATATTTTTTAAATAATTTCAAAGTATGTATAGTTACTCAGTGTGAAACTTGAGCCTGTTTAGATGAACACAAAGTCAATAACCTTATTCTTCCAACAGCTCTCAGTCTCTGTTTTTATTTTTTTACAGTAGTTAGGCTTGAAAAAGCTCAGAATTATCAGACAGTGGGGACTTGAGTAATGTCTTTAACCTAGGGATGTCCCGATCCAGGTTTTTGCACTTCCGATCAGATGCCGATATTGTTTTGCACTTCCGATCCGATTACGATACCGGCCTATCTGAGCATGTATTAAAGTTTAAAGTTATCTAGCCTCCTTACTTAGTTGTCAGACTCATGTTGAAAAGGGTTTTAGTACTCTTGATGACAAATAGCCCACACAATGGTTGGTAACAATAAACTGACCTGTTTATTCAGTGACAAACACAAAACATTATAAATGACAAACAGAAATGGCATAGTCAGTCAGTAAAACGTGCAAATAATATTGTAAACTGTCAGTGGAAAATCCCACAAACCCCACAAGCTGTTAGATGCTTTTAATGTTTCGTGCATTAGTTACAAAAAAATGTATAAAAAGCCTCTCAGGTTTAAATAACAATTTCCGTATCAAGTTAACATTTTAAAACAGTAAGTAAAATACTCAAGTCCCCTTTCTGTATCAGCAGCTTTGAACGAAATTCAATTAATTTAATTTTGCTAATCAACTTTTAAAGATGTTAAAATTGCTCCCGTTATTCCATAATTTCCCTTCTGACAACTATTGACATGTAAAAGTTTTAAAACTGTTTTGAAGATAGATTCAAGTCAAGATTTTGCCGATTTAGGAGCGTTTTAGATAAAAAGTTAATTAGGTTCGCTTGGAAGGTTCACTACAACAGCCTACAAGGGAAGTCTCCTGCTTTAAGATGGCGGCTGTTTACTAACGCACCTAGTTTTCAATGCATGTGTATGTCGCTAAATGCGTGATTAGGTTGGTTGTATTAAAACTTCTTACAGCTTTACCACCACGCTTGACTTTATTGTGGCATATGTTGCACTCTGCCTCTTCGTCTTTGTCGAAATGATCCCACACAGCTGACATTTTTACAGATAAAGTCTCTCGGTAAAATGGGAGACGGTAATGTCGTGTGTTGAAGGTGTGCCGTAAAATGTGGTCCGGATTTTAGGGAAACCAAAGCAAAAACTGCTTACCGATTATGTACATCTGTAAGCTGGAAAACCCGGACCATATTTTCAAAAAAACTGGATCGGAAGTCTGGATCGGAATTTTTCCGTGTCGGCCGATCCAATACCGATCCGCATTTTTTTGCCCATATCGGCGTCCGATCAGATCCAAATATCGGATCGGGACATCTCTACTTTAATCACAGCAGGGCCGAACATCTCGCAGACAATGGCTTTGCAGGCTGGTAGTATTATTGTCTCCGTCACGGTGTGGGACCCCAAAAGTCCTTGTTGCCCAACGACCGCCCCAAAACATCACTGCTCTAGAGGATCTCTGCATGGAGGAATGGGCCAAAATACCAGCAACAGTGTGTGAAAAGCTTGTGAAGAGTTACATAAAACGTTTGGCCTACGTTATTGCCAACAAAGGGTTCATAACAAAGTATTGGGATGAACTTTTGGTATTGACCAAATACTTATTTTCCACCATGATTTGCAAATAAATTCTTTGAAAATAAAACGATGTGATTTTCTGTTTTTTTTCCCACATTCTGTCTCTCATGGTTGAGGTTTACCTAGGTTGACAATTACAGACCTCTCTAATATTTTCAAGTGGGAACTTGCACAATTAGTGGTTGACTAAATACTTATTTACCCCGCTGTATATGCTTATGTTGGGGTGTGTGTATACTATATATAATCTTATTGGCTTCCTCCACTTTCTAATTATTACTCTCCTACTCACCTTGCTAGTGGAGGTCTCTACCCTGTCACCCTTTTTGCTCCTCTGCTCTGATTCCTACAGGTCAATAAGGTGGTGGATTGATATTTTTAGTGTATTATTATGACTATCCACTGATGATAATCATACGTAAATGAGCTCACCTCCTGTACTCAATACTCATCTATGCATAAAGTAAGAAACACAGCTGATGCTCCAGAAGGAAGTCAACCCAAAGATAGTGGTAAAAACAGTGCACACTTAACTCTACTAGGACCTTTACAATGCATTTCAGGCTAACTAGCGAGCAGCAGCTAAGTAGCAGCGTTATTTATTCTATAGCTGGGATGTAACCTTTGACCGCAAAACAACAAAGGTCAAATGTGCGCAGAGATTATCTGTAGTGTATATGACAGGTTTTTATTTATCATATCAAACACTGAGCATTTGGTTTATTAATTAGATGTGACTTTGTGCTGTTAGCTGGAGCTGTTACTACCAGCTGTGATAAATACTCACTTTCTTGAGAAAAACAACATGTGTCTATCTTTCATCCATCTACTCACGCTATGCTTTTATGTGTGCGGCAGAGGTACACAGAACACAATGCCGGTACAAACTGGGAAACAGGAAAAACGAGGACTGGATTTTCAGTGATGGGGTTTTCGATACGAACAAGTAGAATGGATTGGTTAATGACGCACTGATGGTGCTCTCTACCTTACTCTATGAAGTGAGGGGAAACAGACAGATTTATGATCACAGTTAATAAAGACAGGTTATATGATTATTGATTTAAACTAATATTCTGTCAACTTCATCGTGAATATGTCAGCATTTTTTTTTTGAAATAACACCAAATTATTAAGGGGGGATTGAAGGGTATTACAACACCTGGGGAAATGCTAATATTCCATCATTTATCCATAAACGCATGCCTTTTGGATTCATATCATGCCACTTCGTGTAATTACACACATCGCAACACCAAGAAAATGATAGAAATTTGGATCGATTGTCAAACTAAAAGGACCCGCCCCCGAGATGCTGGAAATCTAGCATATTGTGTGCGTGACGTCACTTTCGGGAAACAGCCGGCTCAGTGCTTAGTACTGAATGGCGGACAATTTTGTTTCTACTTGCAGCGACGAATCCGACGCAACGAACGTTCTTCTAATGGTGACGAGGAGAGTTATGAACCTGTTTTAGATGTTTTGGGTTATCAATTTGAGCCCAAACGAAAGCCAATGCAGCCTAATGAAAGGACCATTGAAGGGAACAATCACACTGATGAAACACCGGCAACAGATCGTGTGGGAAACACCGAATGGTTTGTTTTGCATTTCTTTTTGTGAAGCTGATACACCGGGACCGCAAAATAATGTATAGAATTATCATCATTTATTGTGCTATCATAGGTTTTCACTCTGCCAACAGACACAAATATGAATGGGATTAGAGGATTTGTTCTATATATTTTACGAGCGATCATTTATACACGTGTCCAGTCCTATATCCAATGCGTGTTTTTTTTATTATAAAAGAGTACTCTGGCCATTTCGAGCTTGGCTGCTCCGCTCCTTTGGTTAGCCTGGGGTGGTGGGGTGGTCTCATCAGAGCCAGTCATCATCGTCCTCTTTCTTGATATCTCGGGACATTTAGGTGGCTGCGCGTGTATGGTGGGCACCGCATCTGCTTTCAGCAGCAATTTCTTATCAAAACCTGATTTCATTTGTCCATAGTTCGAATAGCTTTCAGGTGTAAAATGCGGACCACACAAAACCGTGCCGGCGGCTGGGTCTGCAAAATTAGCCCTCTTAGCACGGACGAACTTTACTCACTGTCTGCATAGTCCAGCTCTTTTTCTCGCGTCCGGGAACTCATGGGTACTAAATTGCGACAAATGGCTATTTGTACACAACATAGCATGACTGGTTTGAACCATTTTAGCGACTTTTTGATAAAACACGAACACAACTCTCTCGTCGATGAACAACGATGGCACCTGCCTCGACCTTTTGTTTCCTTGTTGTGACGTCTCCGCCCTATTCGGCTGTTTCCGGAATACTTTCGGAAATGTTCGATCTATTTTCGATAATTGCTCATGAATGTGATTTATTTTTTTGGTTACTTTCTTAATATTTGTTATCTTGCTACATAACAGTTCTTTTGATATCTAACAGCCCCTTTGTATTATAATACCCGTTAAGAATATTAATAGGCCTAACGACGCCACTGCTCCGGTGTATTATAACACAAATTAGGGCAGCTCGACGGCGCAATGGCACACAGACACGTTAAGGACCTAGCGACGCCAGTCCCCCAGGCCATGAGTCCACAACTGAAATGGCGATGCAACCTACTACGAAGCTGCGCAACCTTGAGATGAACGTTCGTCGGGAGTCAGCAAGGAACAAAAACTGCGACGAGGATTAAGTCAACAAAAGGAGTGTGGCGGACACGGCCTACCATCGGTCCTCAGCTATTCCCTATCTTCTGGATCGATTCAACTGAATAAACTAAGTACTAAATTATGAACTAGTCTACTGGATCTAATCAACATAAAGAGCACATCGATCGACTATGGACTATTGGGAAAATGAACAATCAGAGGGGATGGTTATTATTTAAAAAAAAAAAAAAAAAAAATTGTGATTATTACGAAATCTGAATGTCCAAAATTCGATATGTGATATTTTCTGCGTCCTTTATTGTATACTGGGGACGGGTTTCAATAAGCTTCGGCTTCTCCCGTCAGCCCTTTTCTTTTCGGGTTGAATTAATTGTAAACACATATAAATGCTGTATGTTTCTTTGGATTTGTCATGCCTGAAGGGAAAATAAATAAATAAATAAAAAATTAATTTAAAAAAAACAACTGAAAGGGCCAATCAGCATCAGTTTAAAACCCCCTTTTTAACAACACAAAAATAAATTGCATACGAATATCCAACAGCGCTCTGCACGGCGGCAGCTTAACAGCAACAAACAATAATATGGCTACAATGCAAGCATTTCTCAGCCTACCTATTTGAAGACAGCCAAAGTGAATAGAACTTTAATCATATTCATTTATGACCTCAATTTAAATTTTAGAAAATTTTGTTTTTGTCAAAAAAATCTACATTTAAGTTATAGTATGTTCTGTCTGATTGCATCTAAACAAAACATGTTGAAAGCACGTTGTAGTATTTTGGGTGTCAAATTATCCCTCTTGGAGGACGTTTCGCCAGTGTAAGATATTTTGGCAGAACACCGGTAGCAAGCAAGGTGTCAGGTGGTTACCATGCTATTTACAAAAAAAAAACAAAAAACAAAAACAAAAAAAAAAACCTTTCCAACAAATGCCGTAATTTCCCGAATATAACGCGCACTTTTTTCCCCCCAATATCAACTTGTAAAATCATGGTGCGCATTATAAAGCGGTACATGGATGGAGACAGAAATATATATATATATATATATATATATATAAACTGATTTTTTTTAATTGACACGGCCACGTTGTGTTGAAGAAACGTATGCGGCGACCCGTTGCCGACCATTACGGTTCGTGACGTTACCATTTTGTTTTGGTAATACTTCACTCTAATCGGCCGAATAATTTCATCTGTGTTAAATTCTGCTTTTTTCACTCTTTGTAAAGCACAGAATTTAGTTTCTTGAACTCATTTGAGTCAACGTTTATTGCAGCTCCGCAACTCGGACGATAACAAACGTAACAACACACAGGAAGTGTGTGTCCGTCAACTATATCTGTCCATCGGGAAACTCAAACCCATATAACAATACGGTAGTTCCTATTGTTACGGTCGTGTTGACAGCGATGAGCTCTCACGGATTTCCGACTTAAACGTTCTCACTTTCATTTTACCGTATCAATCCAAGGAAGAAACATTTATTAATCATGATGAAACGAGCAAGTTATACAGCAGCCTTTAAAAGAAAAGTCACATGTTTTGTTTTCTCCTATATTCGGGTAAGTTGGAGAAGTTGTCAAATCATATTATTACCGTAAATATTGTCAGTTTATGGTAATGTTTTGAACTACCAATGTTCTATGCTTGTGCTGTGTTTCACCAGTCAGTGAAATGACATTTCTGTATCTGTACACGAGCTGTTTTCTTGTATTCTTCTATTTATTGGTGCTAAAACTAGGGCGCGCGTTATAAACGGGGAAAATAATTTCCCCTAGATTTTACAAGTAAATTTGGGGTGCACAATATACACGGGTGCGCCTTATATTCGGGAAATTACGGTATGTATTAAATCAATTAAATATAGTGATATAAGCTATGATTTCAATGTTTTTTAATAAAAAGCAAGATTCTACCAAAACACTTTTTTCCCCCCTATCACCAGGGGGTGCTGCAGCACCCCACTTCCCACGCCGCTGGTTATGGCCCACAGGAATCAAGGGGACGTCGGCATCCTCAATAGTGCGGCGTGGAGGGTAATGAGTTAAGAGGTTTTTACAGCACACAGTGCAAGTGCAATGTTTCTCCCTGGTGTGTGTTCTTGCGTAGTCATTTAATTCTTTCTTCTGGGTGAATCTTTTACTTGGTGTGCATGCGTGCGTGATTTGTCAACGTTTGTTTTGTAGAAAATCTTTTATCGCAAAGAGAGCAGACGAAAGGCTTCTGTCCACTGTGTGTTCTTTTGTGTACATTTAAATTTCCCTGCTGGGTGAATCCTTTACCACAACATTTGCAGACAAAAGGCTTCTCCCCAGTGTGTGTCCTCGTGTGTTTTGTTAACCCTCGCTTTGAACAAAATCTTTTATCGCAATGAGAGCAGACAAAAGGCTTCTCTCCAGTGTGTGTTCTCGTGTGAACGTTAAATTCTCTTTTCGCGGCAAATGTTTTACCACAAATTGTGCAGACGAAAGGCTTCTCTCCAGTGTGTGTTCGCGTGTGTTTTGTTAAGTCTACCTTCGTACAAAAACCTTTATCGCAAAGAGAGCAGACGAAAGGCTTCTCTCCAGTGTGTGTTCGAGTGTGTCTATTTAAACTTCCGCTCCCGGTGAATCTTTTACCGCAAAATGTGCAGACGAAACGCCTCTCTCCAGTATGTGTCATCGCGTGATTTGTTAACGATTGCTTCGTAAGAAATCTTCTATCGCAAAGAGAGCAGACAAATGGCTTCTCTCCAGTGTGTGATCTTGTGTGTATTTTTAAATATCCCTTCTGGGCGAATCTTTTACCACAAAACGTGCAGACAAACGGCTTTTCTTCAGCGTGTGTTATCTGGTGTCTTGTTAACTGTTGCTTCATACAAAATTTTTTATCGCAAATAGAGCAGGCGAAAGGCTTCTCTCCAGTGTGTGTTTGTATGTGTCTTTTTAAATGTCCCTTCTGGGTGAATCTTTTACCACAAAATGTGCAGAGAAAAGGCTTTTCTCCAGTGTGTGTATGCGCGTGTATGATTAAATTTTCCTCGGTAGTGAATGTTATATCGCAATGTGAGCAGGGAAAAGGTTTCCCATCCGCGTATTCTTTTGCATCTCTTTTCAGTGATGACTTGTTTAAGGATTTCGACGCATTTTGCTCAAAGTCAGCATCCTCCTCGTCGGTGAAGTCAGAAGAGTGTGATGTTATGTCGTCGCTGTCCAACAGCGGCACTAAGACGTCATCTGGTTGCGATCGTTCCTCAATTTTTGTTGTCAGGTTTTGAAACAATTTACAGCTTGCTAGTTTACTTGCTATGCTCTCTTTGCTTGGACCTTCATCTTCTTCGCTTTTTACACCGACAGTCATTGGAAACTTGGGGATTTCATCGTCCCGTTCTTCTTTAATGCTGGGGCTTTCTATATCTGCCTCCTGTTTGATGTACGGCATCTCCGACTCCTCCTCCTTAACGTGGAGGGGATCGTGCTTCCCCGGGTGAAGATCTCCCACTGTGAGGTCTGTGGCACACAGGATTAAAAAAAAAAAAATCACGCTCTTGGGACGGAACAGCAGATAGTTCATTTTTGTATAATTTTTCCAGTTGGAATATGATGATTTTGGTGTATTTTTTGGCCTAATATTATGATAAGATAGGTATGGTTACAGTGGAGTAATGGGACAAAATGTCATCTCACACTGTGTGGGTTCTGGGCTGTGGAAAAGTATTAACTAGTGAAATATTTTTCAAAGAAACCATTTAAAGACCAAATGTGAAGTAAGGTTTGCCAACCATGTTTTTGAATAATATCAATGGCTAAACAATTATAAGCATATTTTCATTTTTTTAACGCAACCCTTCCAGATTCTTTGTTTAACCCATAGCAACGCCCTTGACAACAAAAATGCTTTTCTTCGACAATCTTCGGAAATGACGTCACACCGAGAACTGCGAGGGAAGTCCGCCATACACACAGTATTGTTGCATTGCTTCTCGGTAAGATGCCACGGCGGTGTGTGGCGATGTTTTGTTCTCACTCAAACGAAAAGTTGTATGAGTGGCCAAAGGATAGCAGGGCACGTAAATGGACATCTGCGCTCCTGGCTTGCTTGTTTTGACACACATGGTAAGATTTGTGTAGTTATCTTGCCATGAGAGAACATGCAATGTTGCCGTAGCATTTAAAGGTCTGTGCTGAGTAATCATCACACACTAAATTTAACTCGTAACATTAGCATAGCGTTCACATTAGCTTTGAAATTTAGCATGGTGAGTGCGACTTAAGCGCTCAACTTTTTTGACATTCAGTTCCTGGCTTCCAAGTGGGTTTAATTCATTGAAAATGTTATGTTTTCCCGCGACGTAATATCCCGAAGTCGGCCGTGCTCCTTGTCGACACTACAATATGTACTCGTCTGTCAGAACCTAATGAAGAACACATTTTGAAATGACTAAAAATATGACTATTTTCATCCAAAAAACTAAAAACAAAAAAGCACTGCCAAAAACAATGCTATTGTTAAAATTTATTGTAAGCAAGATACCATAGTCGTCTTTATTCAACACAACTCTACAATTAACGCAATAATACAAAGAGTACTGGTATATACAACCCATATTTTTAGAACATAGCTCGAAAAAACAGTTCACAGTAAAAGAAGTCAGTCATGAACAAAAATGTTTGATAGTATTAATTTAAAAAAAGTCCAATAATTCTACAATGAAGCAGATTTCAAATGATTACAATGCACAATACGATTAAAGAAATCTTCCCTAAAACTATTCAGATAAAGTTTAAAAATTGGATAAACAACAACAAAAAGAAGGGAAGCATTAAAGCAGGCCCGGAGTGGCTAATCGGGAGGACCGGGAAAAGTCCCGGTGTGCCAGCCTGGGTTTGGGCCGTTCGTAAATATACATTTTTTAAGGAAGCTGTCAGTTAACTCATTAGTAACGGCATTAACGTAACCCCCATCTCACCCTCTCACACGCTCAGGATTAAATCAATCTTGAATTGTGTCCATTTAGAAAATATCCGATTGAAGGGAGAAAAACACTTGTGACCCGAACTGGATCCACATATATAACAATAACTGCCTTTGAGAGTTACTGACTGTGTATTGCTGCTTTTGATGTGTATAAATTCGAGAACAATTCACAAATGTCCAAATTCTGATTATTGAATTATACCAGGTAAAGCGGAAGTAAAACACAGTCAGCGCGTTCTTTGGGACGCAATGACGAACGGACCGAAAGTAAATATCATGTTCAACTCATGCCGCTAGATAAAAAAAACAATCATACCTGACTGCGGCTGACAGCCGCTACAAACAACGCCCAGTTGCTAGTTGCTACAAACATACGGCCACAGTAGATATCATATATATGTAGAACTAGATGCAAAATGAAAGACGATGTCGGTGTTAGAACATGTATTATTGAACAGAGATGTGAAATGACAGACTTTCCAGCGTAAGTAAACAGCCGCCATCTTAAAGCAGACCTCTATAGAAGCCTCTGTTGTAGCGAACCTAATTAACTTTTTATCTAAAATACTCCTAAATCGGCAGAATCTTGTCTTCAATCTATCTTTAAATGATGAAATAGTTTTAAAATTTTGACAAAAGTAGACAGAAGGGAAATTATGGAATAACGGGAGCAATTTTAACAACTGCAACAATTGATTCACAACATTATATTAATTGAATGTAGTTTAAAGCTGCTGATACATAATGGGGACTGGAGTTTTTTATTTACTGTTATTTTTGTATATTTGTTTACTGGTATATGTTAACTTGATACTGAAATAGTAGCTTGGTTAAGCCTGAGAGGATTTTTGAACAATTTTGGAACTAATGTAAAAAACATTACACAAAAGAGGGGGGTGCATCAATAATCGTTTTATAATCGAATCGGAGCCTCTGAATCGTCATCGTAATCGAATCGTTAGGTGCCCAAAGATTCCCAGCTCTACAAGTCAATACATGCATCTGCAGGTTCCATGAGAAAATTAAACAGGGTTTAGCAAGGATTATAAATATTAGAGCGCTTATTACACATATTCATTTTGACTTTTTTTTATAAATTTGAAAAAAAAAGGTTTCATTAAGATCTTATTTTTCAAATTTTGTGATTCTCTGACAATTGCTTCATATTGCAGGCATTAAAGTGCATGTGACACGAAAAAGCATGTTTATTACATAATAGACGCGGTATTTTATGCCCCTGAATGATATGGGCCGCTTGGATGTGTGTGGAAGCGATCGCTATATTTTATTTAGTTTTTTGAATCCCGCGCCATGAAAATGAGTGACTTCCGGCTTCGGTCTTGCATTGAGGAGGAGGGCGCTGTGACGCGTACGGTAGAAGACGTCCTCTTCACGCTACAGTGTACTGTTGTGTATGAGGACGAAGGATTCAGCTGATTTTGCGGAATAATACGTTTATTTTTCACATCGCGCCAGCCAAACGGCTGCAGAAAAATCATTCTGTATGAGGGAGAGGCGTATGCGCCTTTTTGGAGTTTCAAAAGGTTCCCATTCACCGTGGATATTTACTGTGGGACCATTGGACTTACGAGGAAGTGAGTAAACATCTTGTTTTGTATTATGTCAAATACGAATACACTACAAACTTCCTTTAAATGAAGGACTACTTATGTTTGATCATTGATAGGCATGTAAAAAGCTCTTCTAATGCTCATTAGCAGCAGCACGTTAGCTGCACAACAACTCCAGCCACCCTCCTCCGGGGAACGAACTGTAAATTGCTCTCCGCCGGGCGGTTTGCCGATCCGCGAAGACAATCGACAACTGGGTCGTCATGTCAAATAATCCAGGATAGTTATGAGTGATTTTCCGCTTTGAAGACTTTGAAACATCACTCGGTTTGGTTTAGCATGTCGGCTAGCTGTCAAGCCTTCTGGTTTGTTTACATTCTCCGAAGCCGGGGAAGGGAAATGACATATGTCCGATTTAGGTGTCATAAAATATCGTTCGGGAGGTGCGACAGTAAAGGTGAAGTCGACAGTTTTGACCATTATGGAATAATTTTGCCATGTCGTCCTGAATAAACGCATTTTTATTATTTCATATTCCATTTAGCACAAGACTTATTTGTCACGACCATGCCATTTATTTAGCAATTGGGGAAAATACTTGGATAAAAAGAATATCCTGTAAAAATATTGAAGTAAAGAGACAGAAACAATGACATTTTGCTGCTCTCTTTGTCGTGTTTTCCTCGTTGTGAATAGCTCCCCCTCGACGGGCTGACTGGTCCTTCTCAAGCCATTTATATAGCTATTGGGGAAAAATACTTGGATAAAAAGAATATCCTGTAAAAATATTGGAGTAGAGAGACTGAAACAATGACATTTTGCGGCTTTCTTCGTTGCGTTTTCCTCGTTCTGAATAATTCCCCCTCAATGGGCTGAATAGTAAAACCGATGAGCCCAGTCTACCGCTGACGTCATCCACCTGTTGGGGATGCTAAAGCCCTATAATGGTAGGCGTGGCTAACCGGCAGATTAAAAGACTAATTTCTCGTCATCTGTGCTTTGCTAAATTGTTGTATATAGTCCAATCGTCTCAAAATATGATTCTAATTCACATAATAATGCCATTTAAGACTTTTTTTTCTCGTGTCGTATGCTCTTTAAAGGGATCATTTCGAAGTAGCGCTCTAACTTGAGGTTAGGTTTTGGCTATTCTACCCACCTCTGCTTATACGTATCTCTTTCCAATGCTAAATCTGAATATACACAATGAACCCCCCCCCCCCCCAAAAAAAAGCTACACCTCGACTTCGCAGATTTCAATTATCACTGGGGTCCTCATTAACCGCGAAAAATTGTGAAAAGCAGTAAGACCTAAGTAAATTACATGTGAATTTTTCCGTGATTGTTTAAATCTTCCTTCCGGGTGTATCGTTTATCGCAAAGATTGCAAGCGAAAAGCTTCGCTCCAGTGTGTGTATGTGCGTGTCTGCTTAAATTTCCCTTCTCACTGAATCGTTTACCACAAATTTTGCATACATAAGGCTTTTCTCCAGTGTGTGTTCTTGTGTGCTGGTTTAGTTGTATTTTCCGAGAGAATCTTTTATGGCAAACTGAGCAGGGAAACGGCTTCTCTCCAGTGTGTGTCATTGTGTGTTTGTTTAAACTTCCCTTCTCAGCGAATTGTTTACCACAAAATGTGCAGAGATAAGGCTTTTCCCCGGTGTGTGCACTTGTGTGACGTTTTAATTCTACCTTCTGGTGGAATCTTTTACCACAAATTGTGCAGAGAAAAGGCTTTTCCCCGGTGTGTGTACGCATGTGTGTTGTTAACTGATGCTTCCAAGAAAATTTTTTATTGCAAAGTGTGCAGGGGAAAGGCTTTTCCCCAGTGTGTGTCCTTGAGTGACTTATTAATTCAACCTTCACAGTGAATCCTTTACCACAAAATGTGCAAAGAAAAGGCTTCTCCCCGGTGTGTCTACGCACGTGTGTTGTTAAGTGTAGCTTTTGACGAAATCTTTTATCGCAAAGAGAGCAGGCAAAAGGCTTATTGTGTGTACTTTTGTGCTTGTTTAAATCTGCCTTTGTGAAGTAGCTTCTATCACATAGTGAGCAGACAAAATGTTTCTCTCCAGTGTGTGTTTTAATGTGATTGTTTAGCAGTTTTTTCTGAGAGAATCTTTTATGACAAACCGCGCAGGGAAATGGCTTTTCTCCAGTGTGTGTCATTGTGTGTATGTTTAAACTTCCCTTCTCAGCGAATCGTTTATCACAAACTGTGCAGACAAAAGGCTTCTCCCCCGTGTGTGTCTGCAAGTGTTTTTTTAAGTTTTTTTTCTGAGAAAATTTTTTATCACAGAGTGAGCAGGTGAAATGCTGCTCCCCAGTGTGCGTTTTAATGTGACCGTTTAAGTCTGCTTTTCGAGAGAATCTTTTTTGGCAAACTGAGCAGTGAAAAGACTTTTCTCCAGTGTGTGTCACTGTGTGTTTCTTTAAACTTGCGTTCTCGGCAAATCGTTTACCACAAGATGTGCAGACGAAAGGCTTCTCCCCGGTGTGTGTGCGCATGTGTCTGTTAATGTGCTGCTTCCAAGAATATGTTTTATCACAAAGTGAGCATGAAAAAGGTTTCCCAACCGCTTTTTTGTCTCTTTTCAATGATGACTTGTTTAAGGATTTTGAAGCATTTGGGTCAAAGTCTTTATCCTCCCCATCAGTGTTAAAGTCAGAGTGTGACATCCCGTCGTCACTGTCCGAGAACGGCGCTAACAAACCGTCAGGTTGCGATCGTCCCTCTCCCTTTGTTGTCGGGTGTTGAAATGAGCTGTCGCTGGTAGGTTTCGCTGCTCCGATCCCTTCGCTTCGACCTTCGTCTTCTTCACTCTTCACGATGACAGTTATTGGAAACTTGGCGATTTCATTTTCCTGTTTTTCTTCTTTAATGGGGGTCTCTGGCTCTGCCTCCTGTTTGATGTACGGCATCTCCGCCTCCTCCCGTTTCATGTGGAGGGGATCGTGCTTCTGAGGGTGAAGCTCTTTCATAGTGACGTCTGCGGGACACTGGAAACGGAAAAATATCACGTGATTGGCTAAAGTCCAGCTTTGCTCCGTCTCCAACCGTGATTTTTATGTTGTTTATTTTTACCGACACTAAGGACTTGTTCAGACTGGCAGCCAAAATTGGATTTTTAGCCCATCCAAATTGTAAAGGCGTTTCAAACCAGCGGCAGCCTAGTGTGAAGGGTTCAGCGGCAACCCAGTCATTGTATATGTGTAACAGGTAGGCCTGTCGCGATAACAAATTTCAGTGTGCGATAATTTATCTAATAAATTATTGCGATATGCGATATTATTGCGCCACCCCCAATTTTTCTTTTTTTAAACAAATTTACAATAACAGTGAGACTACAGTATATATTAATAGATCAAGTACACCCATTTAAACGCGATAAGAAATCACAACTAAAAACAATAGACCATGCCTCTTAAGTAAAAGACAACAATAATAATGCCGCACAGAAACAGAATAAATAAAATGTTTTTCAAGAAAAAAAAAATACAATTGCAGGTAATAACTTAAGCACTAGAGCTGGGAATCTTTGGGCACCTAACAATTCGATTACGATTCGGTGGCTCCGATTCGATTATAAAACGATTATTGATGCAACCCCCCCCCCCCCTTTTTTTTTTTTTAATGTTTTGTACATTAGTTCCAAAATTGTTCAAAAATCCTCTCAGCCTAAACCAAACTACTATTTCAGTATCAAGTTAACATATAACAGTGAACAAATATACAAAAAGAACAATAAATAAAAAACTCCAGTCCCCATTCTGAATCAGTAGCTTTAAACAGCTTTCAATTAATTTAATGTTGTGAATCAACCTTTACAGTTGTTAAAATTGCTCCCATTATTCCATAATTTCCCTTCTGTCTACTTTTGTCAAAGTTTTCAAACTATTTCATCATTTAAAGATGGATTCAAGTCAAGATTCTGCCGTTTTAGGAGTATTTTAGATAAAAAGTTAATTAGGTTCGCTACAACAGAGCCTTCTAGAGAGGTGTACTGCTTTAAGATGGCGGCTGTTTACTTACACCGGAAAGTGTCATATCGTATCTCTGTTCAATAATACATGTTCTAATACCGACGTCCTGTTTCATTTTGCATCTTAGTTCTACTTATATATACTGTAGCCCTATGTTTGTAGCAACTAGCAACTGGCGTTGTTTGTAGCGGCTGTCGGCCGCAGTGAGGTATGATTGTTTTTTTTTTATCTAGCAGCATGAGTCGAACATGATATTTACTCTCGATCCGTTCCTCATTGCGTCCCAAAGACCGCGCTGACCGTGTTTTACTTCCGCATTACCTGGTATAATTCAATAATCGGAATATGGATATCTGTGAATCGTTCTCGAATCTTCCACGGCCGAATCGCGAATAATCTAAGAATCGGAAATTTCGCACGCCTCTATTAAGCACTTATGCAAATGAAAACTTTTCCCCTCATAGCTTCTGCAATGGTGTTCCATAGGGATGCAACGATAGTTAAGTCACGGTTCGGTACGATTTTCGATATGGGGGACACGATTTTCTATCTGATTCAATACATTTCATGCTCTGAAAAAAAAAAAAAAATTGTTTTGTTTCGTTATTTTTTTTTTTTGCAAACGAGCAAAAATTAAATTGCCATCATATAAACATGTATTTTAGTGCATAATATCTATGTGCTTACTTCTTACTGACCTGAAGAAATTTAGTATAAAAGTGCTGAGAACAACCTTTACTGTTTGTAAAGTGAGGCGGGGCACACTTGATTGCTACAGCTCTCTCAGCAGCTAGGTTTACTACATAAGCAAGCCATCCTATTTGTGGTCACAATCCATTTGTGTCACGTACTGAATTAACAATATTTGCAGCATTATCTATGGTCACTGGTATGGATTGATTTGGCCTTCTTAACTTCCATTCAATAATGGCGGTTTATAATTCATCGATGTAGTACAGGGGTGGGCAAACCGGTCCTCGAGGGCCGCAGTGGGTCCTGGTCTTTGTTCCAACTGGCCCAGCACAGATAGTTTAACCAATGCGGTTTCAGCAGAAATGAGAAGCACCTGACTGCAATCGACTGATTGCACTTGTAAAACAGCAGATTGGTGAAAAGGTGTCCTCTTAATGGGTTGCAACAAAAACCCGCACCCACTGCGGCCCTTTGTGGAATAGTTTGCCCACCCCTGATGTAGTATACGGACTACAAGTCCCATAATCACTCTGGGCTCACGTAGCCAATGGCACGGGACGTAGGACATCTAGTAGGACATAAAGTTAGCAAACGCCACAGAAGTCACGTCTGCTCATTACTGCACAACACCAGCATATGACAATCGACTTTCATAAACAGGACGAGTTTGAAGCACAGCGCTCTTAATTTGCCACTCAAATATCCGGTGTAGTGCCGAAAAATAGCCGCCCCGAGTGAAATGTCACCCCTTACTGGAGCGCCAGCACGTCAACAACACCGGCATGCCGGAGAAAAGGGATCCAGTCTCTGCACACTTGCACACCCTGCAATAGGACGATTGCGCATGCGCATATTGTGATGTTCAAAACATATACCGTAATTTTCAGACTACTAACCGCTTTTTTCTCGGATTTTGAATCCTGCAGTTTATAGTCCAGTGTCTTTTATTTGTTGATTTATTTGGGTAAATAGTAGAGGTGTGCAAAATTTCCGATTCTTAGATTATTCGCGATTCGGCCGTGGAAGATTCGAGAACGATTCACAAACATCCAAATTCCGATTATTGAAATATGCCAAGTAAAGCAGAAGTACGACACACTCAGCGCGCCGCGCGGTCTTCGGTACGCAATTAGGGACGGAGCGAGAGTAGCTAAACATGCTTCTCATTACCCGGCCCCTCGGGTAACGCCAATGCTCAACTCACGGCTCTAGCTCAACTCATGCCACGAGATAAAAAAAAAAAACAACAACATACCTGACTGCTGCCGAAAAGCTGCTACAAGCCACATTATGTTACGGTAGATATCATTTATATAGGACTAGATGCATTGTAGCTTCGGTATCGTTACCAGCACATCTACAAAAAACTAGATGCGGGCGTTAGTAACGGCCGCCATCTTAAAGCAGTACACTTCCCTGCAAGGCTGTTGTTGCGAACCTTCCAAGTGAACCTAATTAACTTTTTATCCAAAATACTCCTAAATCGGTAAAATATTGACTTGAATCTATCTTTAAAATAGTTTAAAAACTTTTACATGTTGAAAGTAGACAAAAGAGAAATTATGGAATAACAGGAGCAATTTTAACAACTTTAACGGTTGATTCACAACATTAAATTAATTGAAAGTAGTTTAAAGCTGCTGATATAGAATGGGGACTGGAGTTTTTTTATTTACTGTTATTTTTGTATATTTGTTTACTGCTATATGTTAACTTGATATTGAAATAGTAGTTTGGTTTAGCCTGAGAGGATTTTTGAACAATTTTGGAACTAATGTACAAAACAAATTAAAAAAAAAAAAAAAAAAAAAAAAAAGAGTGGGGTGCATCAATGATCGTTTTATAATCGAATCGGAGCCTCTGAATCGTAATCGTAATCGAATCGTTAGGTGCCCAAAGATTCCCAGCTCTAGTAAATAGGTAACAATTTATTTGACAACCGCATTATAAGACTGTCATAAGACAGTCATAATTATGACATGACACTATCATGGGCATTACTGAATGCTTATGACAGATGTCATTAAGTGCCAGCTGGCAAATTATGTCACTAACTCCGTTTATGTCCAGCTCGGCTCTTTTACATCCATTCAAAAGTGAGATAATATGCCGGATAACACTACGTGACATCTGTTATAAGCATTCATTAATGCTCATGACAGTGTCATGTCATAATTATGATAGTTTAATGACAGTTTTATGGCGCCACAGTCAAATAATGTGTTACCAAATATGATAACTAGTAGGGGTGTAACGGTACATAAAAATCTCGGTTCGGTACGTACCTCGGTTTTGAGGTCACGGTTCTGTTCATTTTTGTACCGTAAGAAAACAAAATGCAAAATATAAATGTGCTAGTTGTTTATTACACACTTTTGTGCTTTCAACAATAGGAATATTAGCCTATACAAAAGCTAGAATTCTGCTCAAAAAGTAGCAGGTATTTAAAGATAATAATCCAACAACAATTTGCCTTTCAGACCTCGCGTATTGGTTAGCTTTCTTTCTGAAAGAAGGAAGAAAAAAAAGAGGTCCTGTGCTAAAGAGAAACGCAATCCCAATGACAAAGATTTTAACATGCAAATGAAATGCCTCAATGAATCATTTTTTTTCTTCTTATGAACGGTTTTCAAAAGCTTTATTGGTGGATTTTCTCAAGTTAAGCAGCCACACAGAAATCAATAAATTTAATTGTGTAAGCAGGATCTGTGTATTATTGTTATTATTTAACTACAGGTGTTTAAGCTCATTTCAACTGATTTTATTTGAATGGGCTGTTATTTTATTATGTGTTCATATTTTACAAATGTGATGTAGTATTCATTTATATTGTATATTTTATGTTGTAAAACTTTAGTTCCTATGTGAATATTAGTTCCTACTTGTTTTGTTGTAGTAGGAGGGTTTTGGATTGAACAAATTGTTGGCTATTATTATAGGGGAGAAGACAGCAGTAAATCAACAAAGACAAGTCAACTGTGCCCCGATCCACCACTCAAGAGATCTGATTGACTCAAAAAGTGGGTTACGATTGCATCTTAGTTTGAAAATCGACCGGATCCACCGTATTTTTACACGAGTGACTTCCGGTCTGCCCGATCCTAGCTAGTAGTATTGACGCAGGACGGCTGCGTCGTGCGTCAAATAATAAACTCTGCCGTTCTTTTCGCGTGCGTCACGTTGAGTCGCTTCTGGGACGCGTCTAACACGCGGCCGCACTGCGACTGGTGTGCATTGGCTGATTGACTTTAACGGTCACGTTTCACTGCGTTCTCGCGGTGGCCACGTTGTTGCGCCGTTGACGTTTCTGGGTTATATACTGTCCTACCGTGTTGGTCCTCATTATAGTAGAGAAGACGGAGTAAATATAATCTACACAAAGAAACTGTAACCCGATCGACTCACAGCCTCGAAAAGTAAGGGTTACATTTAGAGCTGAAACGAATACTTGAGCAACTCGAGTAACTCGAGTTTAAAAACTGATCCGAGTAATTTTATTCACCTCGAGTAATCGTTTATTTTGACAGCTCTAAGCATCACGTTTTGCTCGGACTACTTTTAATGCGGGACAACGCGCTGATATATAGCATATTTCCTCCACACCCTTCTCACCTTTTTAACCCCTGACCCATGAAGAGGGCCCCTGGATATGTTCGCCTTAGGCTCCAAAACTGCCAAGTCCGCCACTGGTGGCGACTTATAGTCAGCTGTGCCTTACAGTGTGATAATCACGGTACAGTGCAGGCCTCGTTGCATTGATCGGAATTTCATGACGCCAAACTCTACACGCACTGGGTGAAACCTTCGTTGCCACAGCAACCCGTCAGAAGGGTCAATAATGTGTTCCAGTCTGAACAGGCCCAATTCCGATTTAAACGCACAAAAAAAAAATGTGTGAAATGCCGGGCGTAAAAATTGGATTTGAGGACAAAACAGATTGGAATCAGATATGCCTACAGTTTCAGCACACCCCAAGAACCCTTAAAATAAACTTTATTGCCAACCCCCATCTTTAACTGCGATTAATGATAGAATTATTAACTCATCGACTGCAATTGCCATGAACGAAATTCCCAACTTCCCTGTTCAAACAGATTGGACGTCTACAAGTAATGAACTCACTGAAATTCACAGCAGAAGGATGAAAATAGCTTGTTTCTATGTAGAATTACCTAGAATGATTTCCTGACCCTTGTATCGCCATATCGTGAGATCATCATTAATCGCGAGCCATGAATGCCAAATCAGAGAATGGAATTATGCCCTAAAGTCACAATCACGGTCATATCAAATTATTCTGATATTGGATATAAGAAGTAAAACAACTGATGTCGTGAGCTTACCCTCATTTTCTTTTGTTTTTCAGTTGCTCGTCGTGGCCTGGATTTCCTCTCCTCGTCTTCCACGTCTCTACTCTTTAGATTGATGTTTTTGATTGCGTTGGCCTTTAAAACAAGTCGAAAATCGTCTCATACGATTGAACGTAACCACTCCGATGTTTACCGAGCGACCACCCCCGTAAAATAATACAAATTCAAATCGGAAGTGGCATTCAACTAAAGTAATCGCAATGCGTTAGCGTGTCTTGGCTAGCGAGCTAAGCTGAACAAAACGAAGTTATGTAAGCCTGGAAAGCTTCAACATAAAGACAAACGACTTCCAATAAGCTTTGAGATGGGATGTTTTAGTCCACTAAATTCTTACTTCGGTACTTACCCGATGAGAATACTTTGTAAGAGCTCGTTTGGGTAGGAGAAGGGAACACGAAAAAACGGCAAAACCCGGATGGTCAAGAAAGAGTGCTTCCGGAGCAGTGGTTCAGAGATTTGTGGACATCGCCCTCTTGCGGTGGGCGTCATTACTGAAGTTAACAGACCGGATAGCAGGCTAGCAGCCCAGTATCAATCAATGTAGAGCAGGGGTCCCCAACATTTTTTGCACCACGGACCGGTGTGATTTGGGTCTTTTTTTTTCACGGACCGTTGTTCTGTCAAATTTTGCACCCTTACATAATTTTGCTTCCAAAGCTTTTGTGGCGGTGAGAAAAGCCCTCTTTTATATTCAGTTAGGACTCTCAACACAGATACACAGACAGTGGTCTCTTAATGTTTTGGTTACAGTGGTATGAACAAGTTTCAGAACCTTTTGGTATTTCTCACATTTCTGCATAAAATCATCAAATGTGATCTGATCTTTGTCAAATCACACAGATCAAAATACAGTGTCTGCTTTAACTAAAAAAGCCCAAATATTTATGGATTTTCATATTTTAATGAGGATAGCATGCAAACAATGACAGAAAGGTGAAGAATAAGTGTGTGAAGCCTCTGCCTAAGGAGACTTAAAGAGCATACGACAGGAGAAAAAAAGTCTTAAATAGCATTATTATGTGAATTAGAATCATATTTTGAGACGATTCGACTATAAGCAACAATTTAGCAAAGCGGAGATGACGAGAAATTAGTCTTTTATCCTACCGGTTAGCCACGCCTACCGTTATAGGGCTCGAGCGTCCCCAGTAGGTGGATGACGTCAGCGGGAGACTGGGCTCATCGGTTTTACTATTCAGCCCATTGAGGGGGAATTATTCAGAACGAGGAAAACGCGACGAAGAGAGCCGCAAAATGTCATTGTTTCAGTCTCTGTACTCCAATATTTTTACAGGATATTCTTTTTATCCAAGTATTTTTCCCCAATAGCTATATAAATGGCTTGAGAAGGACCAGAGGGCCCGTCGAGGGGGAACTATTCACAACGAGGAAAACACGACGAAGAGAGCTGCAAAATGTCATTGTTTCTGTCTCTTTACTTCAATATATTTACAGGATATTCTTTTTATCCAAGTATTTTCCCCAATTGCTAAATAAATGGCATGGTCATGACAAATAACAGTCTTGTGCTAAATGGAATATGAAATAATATAAATGCACTTATTCAGGACCACATGGCAAAATTACTCCATAATGGTCAAAACTGTCCACTTCACCTTTACTGTCGCACCTTCCGAACGATATTTTATGACACCTAAATCGGACATATGTCGTTTCCCTTCCCCGGCTTCGGAGAATGTAAACAAACCAAGAGGCGTGACAGCTAGCCGACATGCTAACCCCATCCGAGTGATGTTTCAAAGTCTTCGAAGCGGAAAATCACATATAACTAGCCCGGATTATTTGACATGACAACTGGGTTGTCGATTGTCTTCGCGGATTGGCAAACCGCCCGGCGGAGAGCAATTTACAGTTCGTTCCCCGGAGGAGGGCGGCTGCAGCTGTTGTGCAGCTAACTTGCAGCTAATGTGCACGAGGAGAGCTTTTTACATGCCTATCAATGATAAAACGTAAGTAATCCTTTATTTGAAGAAAGTTTGTAGTGTTTACTTTGTAATCGCTGTATTAATATTTGACATAATACAAAACAAGATGTTTACTCACTTCCTCGTAAGTCCAATGGTCCCACAGTAGTAGGGCTTGGCCAATATCCACGGTGAATGGGAATCTTTTGAAACTCCAAAAAGGCGCACACGCCTCTCCCTCATAAAGCAAGATTTTTCTGCAGCCGTTTGGCTGGCGTGATGCGAAAAATAAACGTATTAATCCGCAAAATCAGCTGAATGTGTATGAGGACTAATCATACACAACAGTACGGCTGTATAGTGAAGAGGAGTCCTTCTCCCGTACACGTCACAGCGCCCTCCTCCTCAATGCAAGACCCAAGCCGGAAGTCACTCATTTTCATGGCGCGGGATTAAAAAAACTAAATAAATATAGCGATCGCTTCCACACACATCCAAGCTGTCCATATCATTCAGGAGCATAAAATACCGCGTGTATTATGAAATAAACATGCTTTTTCGTGTCACATGCACTTTTCTCATTTTCTCCCAAAGACTCTGGAGTTTTTGGAGTTTTTCCTTGCCGACATGGAGGGTCCAGGACACCAAAAATACCCAGGACTTGGATTTATTTATTCATCTTTGTTGCTTCATTTGCTGTTTCTGATTGTGTATCATATTGCCTCTGCAAAGCCCTTTGAGACAACGTTGTTGTGATCCAGGGCGATACAAATAAAATTGAATTGAATTGAATTGAATTAAAGAGCAATTGAAACCAATTTTCACCAAACATTTTAAGTCAGGTGTATGACCAATCACTGATGAGTGGTTTAAAGCTTCCCTGCCCACTATAAAACATACACCTGGTAGGAAATGTCTTGATGAGAAGTATTGTCTGATGTGCATCATGGCTCGGTCAAGAGCTGTCTGTAACCCTGTGATCAAGGATTGTTAATTTGAATAAAGCCGAGAAAGGATCCAAAACCATCTCTAAAAGTCTGGATGTTCATCAATCGACAGTCAGAGACGCTGTCTACAAATGGAGAGAGTTTGGCACTGCTGCTTCTCTCCCAAGGAGTGGCCGCCCACCAAAGTTGACGCCAAGAGTTCAGTGCAGAATACTCAGAGAGGTAAAAAAGAACCCTAGAGTGTCAGCTAAAGACTTACAGAAATCACTGGAACAGTCCAATATCTCTGTGTACACATTAACTAAATGTAAAACTATGGCCAAGAATGGTGCTCAGGGCCTGTACAACTTACAATCATTAATGGAAGGATGAATTCAAAAGTTTATTAGGATGTTTTGCAGGAAAACCTGGGGTCATCTGTCAGGCAGTTGAAGCTAAAAAGGGGATGGATGTTGCAACAAGACAATGATCCAAAACACAGAAGTAAATCAACTTCAGAATGGTTTCAGAAGAACAAAATACAAGTTCTGGAGTGGCCAAGTGAAAGTCCAGACTTGAACCCCATTGAGATGCTGCGGCATGACCTAAAGACAGCGATTCATGCCAGACATCCGAGGAATCTGACTAAACTATAGCAGTTTTGCAGGGAAGAATGGGCCAAGATTAGTCCTGACCGATGTGCCAGACTGATCTGCAGCTACAGCAAGAGTCTGGTTGAAGTTATTGCTGCCAAAGAGGGGCCACAAAATATTAAATTTGATGGTTCACTTAATTATTTTTCCATCTTCTGTCATTGTTTGCATACTATTCTCATTAAAATATGAACACATATAAATGTTTGTGTGGTTTTGGTTAAATCAGACACTGTTATTTTATTTGTGTGATTTTGAAAAAGATCAGATCACATTTGATGGTGATTTTATGCTGAAATATGAGAAATTCCAAAAGGTTCAGGTAGTTTCTCATACCACTGTATATAAATATATATTACATATTATGTATAGTAATTATTACATATGTGATAGTTACTTATATGTATTATTACTGATATATATATTGGTGTTAATATGATTACTACAACTATTATTATCGGTGTAATCAATATGATTAGTATTGTTGTCGTATAAGTGTCTTGTTGTCATCATTGATGTCATTACTGTTATTATGGCTGTTGTAGCCATAACTGTCATTTTCATTGTTTGTGTTGTCACTATTGCTCGGATATAATTGATTCCAGATTTTGTTGCTATAAACAATACTTTGAGTAAGATAGAATGCTGGTGCTGATGGTGATAGTAAAAATAAATGGTTATACATATCTATATAGATAAAAACTAGTATGCAATCAGGTTTATATGTCTACGCATTCATAACTGGAGCTCTGGTGCTGGAGGCCAACCCCTTGGCACAGTTCCCAAATCTTGTCTTTTAATGCACAGTGAAGACGCGAAGCAATAGGTGGTCCTGTTGCCTGGGCGTTGCCTCCCTCAGGCAGTAAGTCCACTAATAACATTTGTTAATGAATAATACACATCTCAAGAACAATGGCTATCACCTTGAGCACCAGTAAATCTGTTATTACATATATTACGACTCTTGAATGCACGGTCAGTACATGGGGACAGCGGTGATTACGATGGCGGTGGTAGTGATAGTGATGAAGTGGACGATATTGGGAAGTGACTGTATTCTTACTGAATTTTTAAGAAGTGAATTTGTAGGTGGGACCCAAAGAAGCTCGGCTTCTTCCCACTCCTTTTCGAGCTGCATATGTATTTGTTATTATTTTTGTTATAATCAACATTACTGTTATCATTGTTGTCAACCACTCGTTTTATTTTGTTATTTTTGCTCAAAATAAATCAATTAAAAAATCAAATAAGGGCAGAACTACAGTTTGTGGACTTATGTGTGAGCAATTTGCTATGAGAAATGTAAATAGCATTCGTAGTAGGGCTGTCAAACGATTAAAATTTTTAATCGAGTTAATTACAGCTTAAAAATTAATTAATTGCAATTCAAACCATCTATTAATATGCCATATTTTTCTGTACATCATTGTTGTAATGGAAAGATAAGACACAAGACGGATATATACATTCAACATACGGTACATAAGTACTGTATTTGTTTATTATAACAATAAATCAACAAGATGGCATTAACATTATTAACATTCTCGTAAAGCGATCCATGGATAGAAAGACTTGTAGTTCTTAAAAGATAAATGTTATTACAAGTTATAAAAATTTTATATTAAAACACCTCTTAATGTTTTCGTTTTATTAAAATTTGTAACATTTTCAATCAAAAAATAAACTAGTAGCTCGCCATTGTTGATGTCAATAATTACACCATGCTAACTCATTGAGCTTAAACCCATAAAATCATTTGGACCCAAGCGCCAGCAGAGGGCGCCAAACACCAAAAAAACAAGTAACAAGCGGACATTACACTGCTGTCATTTTAATCTATTTGAGCTGGGCATGTGCATTAATTGCGTAAAATATTTTAACGTGATTAATTTAAAATATTAATTAACGCCCGTTAACGTGATAATTTTGACAGCCCTAATTTCGTAGCCTTATAGTTAGCAGACTTTTGTTGCCAAATTATGCTCATTTAATCTACTAAATTTACCTATTCATCAGACTAGATGGACGCTTGAACACCAATTATTTTGTGTCAAGTGTTTTATTATTAAAATGTGTGTTGTTTTGAACATATATGTACATATGTGATTGACAGCTTTAGAAATTTTCAAGGTAATGTTTATGCGACAAAAAAAAACAAAAAAAAAAGACTGGAGATAAATTAGCGTACAAGACTCCGGCATCGCGAAGTTGAAATCATGTAAGCAGAGTACTGGGGACCAAATGTATCTCAAAAACGATAGGGGCACAAATTAAACTTTTTACAGTACAAACAAGCACAAACGCCTGACATCTTTTTTAGTGGTGCAACAATTAATCGATTAATCGACAACTATTTTGATAACAGATTAATCGATGATTTCAATCGATTTCACCTTAAACTGGTCTACATTTTTAAAATTATAACATTTATAGCTTTTCTTCATTATATTTTTGTTAAGTCAAAGTAGGACATGAACGAAAATCTGCTTTTACTTTAGAAAACAACAATTCACTCAATTTTTTTGCCAATTTTCGGACATCTTACTGTCTAAACTAGCTTCTTAAAAAGGATGCTGTTTTTTTTTTTTTTTATTAAAATAAAAAAATCAGTGATGGACTGAGGGCGTGAAGGTTGAAGCGCGAAGTAGCAAGGGATCACTATACTTGCCACCGGATTTGATAATCGATACAGTTGTAGACTACTTTTAAGTCAGGAATCTTTTTTTTAAGGAAATAGTCATCCATTTTTACTTCATTGTTACTTACAACATGCCTAAAACAACTTAGAGAAATCGTTTAATTAACCAGCCGATTAATCGATTGTGAAAATAAGTTAGTTGCAGCCCTATAAATTTGAGTATGATGGGGGGCCAACTTCACAGAGGTCACATATTTATAGAAAAGAGCTTTAAAAACTGTTCACAAAAAAGGAAGTCAGCAATGAACAAAAATGTTTAATAATAATAATAAGGTCAAGTAATTCTATTACTAATCAGATTGGAAATGCACTAGACTAAAATTTCCCCTGAAACTATTGAAATAATGTTGAAAATTGAGCAACAACAAAGGGAGGAGCAGCGTCAATGTATTTCAAATGAACTCAAAAAATAAATGGCCAAAAGCATTAAGAAAGACTTGGAAAAGCCTCAACAGCAAGAGAAGGAGCCCAACTCATCCAAATAAAAGGTATTAAGAATACTAAAATGGTCTGGGGAAAAAAAAAGTACCTGCAAAATCATTGCTGGATTTTTCTTCCAAAACAGGTTCAAATGAAATGGATTGAGGAATTTTGTATGCTTTTCCCACTGTAAATAAGTGATGTAGTGTAAAGCGCTTTGAGCGCCTTGAAATGTGGAAAAGCGCGATATAAGTATAAGACCATTTACCATTTACCATAAAAACCTGAATGTTTTGTCACACACTGCAATGGGAAAACTTTCCTCAATGTGGCTTCTTTTGTGCAATTCTAAACGTCCTTTGCAAATGAATCTTTCACCGCAAACTGAGCAGAAAAAAACCTTTTCTTCAGTGTTTGTATATGTGTCTTTTTAACTCTTGCGTCCAAGAAAATCATTGATAGCAAAGTGAGCAGTCAAAAGGCTTCTCTCCAGTGTGTGTTTGCATGTGACTTGTTAGCTTTTGCTCCAAACTAAACCTTTCATCGCAAAGTGAGCAGGCAAAAGGCTTCTCTACAGTGTGTGTTCGCATGTGACTAGTTAACTTTTGCTTCGAACAAAACCTTATGCCGCAAACTGAGCAAAGGCTTTTCTCCAATGTGTGCATATGTGTGTCTTTTTAAAGCTTGCTTCCGAGAAAATTGTTTATCGCAAAGTGAGCAGTTAAAAGGCTTCTCTCCAGTGTGTGTTCGTATGTGACTTGTTAACTTTTGCTTTGAACTAAACCTTTTATCGCAAAGGGAGCAGGCAAAAGGCTTCTCTCCAGTGTGCGTCATAGCGTGTTTCTTTAAATTTCCCTTCTCAGTGCAACTTTTACCACAAACTGAGCAGACAAAAGGCTTCTCTACAGTGTGTGTTCGCATGTGACTAGTTAACTTCTGCATCGAACAAAACCCTATGCCGCAAACTGAGCAGAGAAAAGGCTTTTCTCCAGTGTGTGAATACGTGTGTCTTTTTAACGCTTGTTTCCGAGAAAATTGTTTATCGCAAAGTGAGCAGTTAAAAGGCTTCTCTCCAGTGTGTGTTCGTATGTGACTCGTTAACTTTTGCTTCGAACTAAACCTTTTATCGCAAAGGGAGCAGGGAAAAGGCTTCTCTCCTGTGTGTGTCATTGCGTGTTTCTTTAAATTTCCCTTCTCAGTGCATCTTTTACCACAAACTGAGCAGGAGAAGAGTTTTTCTCCGGTGCATGTACGGCTGTGTCTTGTTAACCCCTGCTTCGTGGTAAATCTTACATCGCAAAGTCCGCAGGCAAAATGCTTTTCTCTATTGTTCGTACAGTTATGTATTCTGAAACGATTCTCCCGAGAAAATATTTTATTGCAAAGCGTGCAGGTAAAAAGCTTTTTTTCAGTGTGTGTACGTGTGTGTCTTTCGAAATTATTCTTGTCAGAAAATCTTTTCTCGCATAATGCGCAGGCAAATGGCTTTTCTCCAGTGTGTGTTCGCATGTGTCTTATTAAATCATGCTTTCGAGAAAATCGTTTATCGCAACGTAAGCAGTCAAAAGCCTTCTCTCCAGTGTGTATTTTTATGTGTGTGTTTAAATGACCATTCTGGGTGAATCTTTTACCACAAATTGAGCAGGAAAATGGCTTTTCTCCAGTGTGTCGTAGCATGTGTCTTGTTAACTCATGCTTCATACAAAATCTTTTCTCGCAAAGTGAGCAGACAAAAGGCTTCCCTCCAGTGTGGGTCCGTCTATGTCTTGTTAACTGTGGCTTCAGACAATATCTTTTATCGCAAAGTGAGCATGCAAAAGGTTTCTCACCCGCGTATTCTTTGGTCTCTCTTTTCAATGATGACTGGTTTAAGGATTTTGAACACTTTTGGTCAAAGACAACATCTCTTCTCTGCTTTTCGCTTGGACCACCATCTTCTTCACTCTTCACAATGACAGTCAATGGAAATATGGTGATTTCATCGTCATGTTCTTCTTTAATGATGGGGGTTTCCTTTTTGATACACTGCATCACAGACTCCCGCTCCTGTTTGACGTGGGGGGGATTGTGCTTCTCAGGGTGACGATCTTCTACTATGATGTCTGGGGGACACAGGATAAAAAAACAAATCACGTGATTTGCCAGAGTTGACGTCCAATCGTGTGGCGTCTAGTCATCCTTATGTTGTGAATCTACATTAGCCTATCACTTGTAGACAACCATTCATTGAAGTGGGGGGGGGCGTTAGCGAATGAACAAAAGTTAATATATTTATTGGACGTCTATTGCTGTCAATGGCAGCCCTTTTTTTGTCTGAGTATTTTACTTATTAGTAGAGTTGGGGGAAAAAATATCATCTGCCGATATATTGCGATCCTTTGAAGTCATGTGAAAAAAATTAGGACAACCCATGAAATATTCAGTCCTTTATTAAGAAATGTTTACATATCAATGTCTGATCTTTTTTTTTCTTTATCTCTGGAAAATAAAGTGATTTAATTGCAGGTAAACTACAAAAATTAACATTGTTTTACTATTTGTACCAAATATATCAACAAAAATGCATATTCTAACAGAGGAAAAAGTTAGGACACCATACCACCTATTAGCTAGAATTACCCCCTTTGGATGAAATAACTTTAGTAAGATGCTTTTTGTAGCCATCTTCCGGGGTTTGACATCAGTCTGACAAAAGTTTGCCCCACTCCTCAACGCACAATACTTTCAACAGTGACCGACTGTTGAAGTGAGACAAAACACCATGGTGAGATCAAAGGAGCTGTCTGAGGCCTTCAGAAAGAAGATTGTAGAAGCGTATGAGTGTGGTAAGGGATTTCAAAAGATCTCAACGGAATATAAAATCAGCCATTCCACAGTCCAGAAAATAGTATACAAGTGGAGGACATTCAAAAGAACTGCCAAAATGCCCAGGTCTGGCCGTCCAAGCAAGTTCACCCTGAGAGCAGACCGCAAAATGCTAAGTCTCCAAAAACCCTAAAATGTCATGACGGCACGTACAGCAGGCTCGTGCTACTGAATATGTGACGCTTAGGCACATTCTTTAGCGGCGGTGAGTACGTACTATTTTTCTTTTTCTTGAGTATTTTATTACCGTTTCATTACCTAAAAATACTTTTTGCGTGTATTTCCCTTCCATACTTGCAATGTGTTTTCTTGTGGTAGCTTAAAGCAGAGTGTTGATCTGGAGTCACGTAGCGTATTTATACCACTCTTATTTGATATTACTACGTTAAAGTATTTTCCTACGGTATTTTTAGTATGTTCTGTCTGACTGAATTGAAACAAAACATGTTGAAAGCACACGATAGTACTTCAGGTGTCAAACTCAACCCCTTACAGGACTAGTGTAAGACATTTTGGCAGAACTCTCCATTTTTTCAAACTTTTTTCTTTTTTCAAACTTGAGTCTTGAAAAAGAGGGGGTCGTTTAATAATCAGGGCCGTCTTATATTCGAGCCAATACAGTACTGTATATACAGGGGTGCACATACATTTTTTGCCCAGGTTCTCAGAGGAGGACCTGGAGATGTGACTTGGTCCTCATTGAGCTTGAGAGCCGACCCGCCTGATGCGATAAATTTATGACAAGCTTTACTTAGAGCCAATTACCTTTAATTAATTATATTAACAATTAATGCTTGATTAACATCAACTGGCACAACGAAATTACCACTACTTTGAAGTGAAATGCAAAGAAATAAAAAGCACCAATTCAAAATAAAGAGCATTATGCGGCTCCCACATTAACTCCAAGCCTTTTTAAAAGTGGGATGTCCTCCTCATAAGACCTCATTGAACGTGCATGTTTAGCTTTGTAAGATGCGAGCAAAAACATGTTTGTCAGTGCATGTCGCTGTTCATTACCTTTATTCCGCCCTATTCCACCACTTGTCCATAGGGCGAGTGGGGTCCTGTTTGACATCGATAGTTTGCTTAATTGCCACATGCTCTGTTTTTTTTCGTGCTTTTCAAAGTTTGGATGGCTGAAATTTTTTGACCCTACATAAAATGCGCTGCTCTTATCGGCGACATTGGGATTCTCACGGCACATTTTGTACCGCATTTCCGTGCGAGCATCATTTGCTTCTACCCATGGTACCTCCTGTAGCCACTTTTCAGCATAAGTCCTTTTTTTCGGTAGCTCCGGTGACGTCTCTTGTCTGTCTGTCTTTTGACGGGGGTGGGGGAACACGGAAGTAATTACTCAGTGTGGCCTGCCCCTTCGACATTTTGAGAAGTTATTTTCTCGTGTCCGCCGCAAATACAGTGGTCAGCCATCGGTACGCAAAAGCGTATGGAAGCCGTTGAGGGCCAGCGCGTTTGTCTACGTCCAGTACGCATGTGCGTATGCGGACCACTTATGTGCACCCCTGTGTATATATATATGTAATCCCCAAAGTTACATACTCTATTGTTTCGATATTTTTTTATGATTTATTTTTAACAAAAAAAGAACGAGATTCTATCCAAACACTTTCAACACCCCATAACCTGGGGGTGCTGCAGCACCCCACTTCCTGTGCCACTGGCTATAGCCCACAGAAAACAAGGGGACGCAGGCATCCCCAATTGTAGGTTAAAAGAAGGTTTTTATAGCACATGGTGCAAGTGAAAGGTTTTTTCTTGACGTGTGTTCTTGCGGAATCATTTAATTCTCTCTTCTGGGTGAACCTTTTACCTGGTGTGTATGCACGTGTCTTTTCAACTCTTCCTTTCTACAAAATCTTTTATCGCAAAGAGAGCAGACGAAAGGCTTCTCTCCAGTGTGTGATCTTGTGTGTATATTTAAACTTCCCTTCTGGGTGAATCTTTTACCACAAAATGTGCAGAGAAAAGGCTTTTCTCCAGTGTGTGCACTCGTGTGTCTTGCTAGCGCTCGCTTCGAACAAAATCTTTTATTACAAAGAGAGCAGACGAAAGGCTTTTCTCCAGCGTGTGTCCTTGAGTGTATCTTTAAATTTCCCAGGAGGGTGAATCTTTTACCACAAAATGTGCAGGCAAAAGGCTTTTCTCCAGTGTGTGTTCTTGTGTGTCTCGTTAACTCTTGCTTCGTCCAGAATCTTTTATCGCAAAGAGAGCAGACAAAATTCTTCTCTCCTGTGTGTGTACTCTTGTGTTTTTTCAACGCTTGCTTCGTACATAATCTTTTGTCGCAAAGAGAGCAGGCGAAAGCCTTTTCTCCATCGTGTGTTCTTATGTGTTGTTTTAAATTTCCCTGCAGGGTGAATCTTTTACCACAAAATGCGCAGCCAAAAGGCTTTTGTCCAGTGTGTGTGCTCGTGTGTCTTTTTAAGTCATCCTTAGAACAAAATCCTTTATCGCAAAGAGAGCAGACGAAAGGCTTCTCTCCAGTGTGTGTTCGTGTGTGTGTATTTAAATGTCCTTTCTGGCTGAAACTTTTACCACAAAATGCACAGACAAAAGGCTTTTCTCCAGTGTGTGTTCTTGTGTGTCTTGTTACCTCTTGCTTCGTCCAAAATCTTTTATCGCAAAGAGAGCAGACGAAAGGCTTCTCTTCAGCGTGTGTTCGTGTGTGTGTTGTTAAATGTCCCTTCTGGCTGAATCTTTTACCACAAAATGCGCAGCCAAAAGGCTTTTCTCCAGTGTGTTTACTCATGTGTCTTTTTAAGTCATCCTTCGCACAAAACCCTTTATCGCAAAGAGAGCAGACGAAAGGCTTCTCTCCGGTGTGTGTTCGTGTGTGTGTATCTAAATTTCCTTTCTGGCTGAATCTTTTACCACAAAATGCGCAGGCAAAAGGCTTTTCTCCAGTGTGTGTTCTCGCGTGTCTTGTTACCTCTGGCTTCGTCCAAAATCTTTTATCGCAAAGAGAGCAGACAAAAGGTTTCTCTCCAGCGTGTGTTTGTGTGTGTGTTTTTAAATGTCCCTTCTGGCTGAATCCTTTACCACAACATGCGCAGACAAAAGGCTTTTCTCCAGTGTGTGTTCTCGTGTGTCTTGTTACCTCTTGCTTCGTCCAAAATCTTTTAACGCAATGTGAGCAGGGAAAAGGTTTCACGCCCGCGCATTCTTTTGCGTCGCTTTTCAGCGATGACTTTTTTAAGGGTTTCGAAGCATTTTGCTCAAAGTCAACATCCTCCTCATCAGTGTTAAAGTCAGAAGAGTGTGATGTTACGTCGTCGCTGTCCGAGAGTGGCGCTAAGAGGTCATCCGGTGGCGATCGTCCCTCACCTTTTGTTGTCAGGCGTTGAAACAAGTTACTGCTCCCTAGTTTCGCTGCTCTGCTCTCTTCGCATGGAGCTTCATCTTCGTCACTCATCACAATAACAGTCATTGGAAACTTGGGGATTTCATTTTCCTGTTTTTCTTCTTTAATGTTAGGGGTCTCTGGCTCAGCCCTCTGTTTGATGTACAGCATCTCCGAGTCCTCATTTTTAACGTGAAGAGGATCGTGCTTCTCCAGGTGAAGATCTTCCACTGTGACGTCTGCGGGACACAGAATTAAAAAAAAAATAAAAATCACACTCTTGGCAGGGATCGGCTGATATTTCATTTGTGTACAATTTTTTCACTCAGAATTGAATGATTTTCAGTCATGGCACGGAATGTCAGTTTACACTTTGTGGATTCTGGTCTGTGAAAAAATATTAACTATACTAGTGAAAAAGAAACCATTTAAATCCAAACACTGTAGGAAAAGTATTATTTGTGAATAAAAAATTATCCTAATAGCACTTGTTGCATTTTGCCCGTATAGTAACACAAGCACATTCATTTCATTTTCCCAAACAAATAGCTATAGAATTCTCAACACTGTTGACCTCTTGGGCCCACTTAAGAGCAAATGAACCACCATGACGCTCTGGACCAATTGGCTGAAAAAGCTTAATTCCTTCAAAAACAGTTCATGTAGATGACAATTTGGTGAGAAACAATATACTCAGATAAACAAGTTAAAGTCATTTTTACGTTGTATATCGAGACAAAAGAAAAAGTACTTAAAACAACAAACAAGAAAAAGGGTTGAAAAGCTTTTGTAAAATGGTAGTGGCAACAGGCGTGCAAAATTTCCGATTCTTAGATTATTCGCGATTCGGCAGTGGAAGATACGAGAACGATTCACAAATATCCAAATTCCGATTATTGAATTATACCAGGTAAAGCGGAAGTAAAACACAGTCAGTGCCGTCTTTGGGACGCAATGAGGAACGGACCGAGAGTAAATATCATGTTCAACTCATGCCACTAGATAAAAAAACAATCATACCTGATTGCGGCCGACAGCCGCTACAAACAACCAGTGTTGTTAATCTTACTGAAAAAAAGTAATTAATTATAGTTACAAATTACTTCTCCCAAAAAGTAATTGTGTTAGTAACTCAATTACCTGAATGTAAGAGTAATTAGTTACTTGGCAAAGTAATTGGTGATAATTACTTTTTTTTTTTTTCCCTCTTAAAAAAGCATTGGCCACACTATGTGAAGTTTTTTGTGAAGGTTTTTGGTACAATTGGCCCAAGCCCAATTCTTTACCCTAATTTACCCTTTACCCTGAATCAACTGTTAAAAGTTGTTAAAATTGCTCCCATTATTGCATTAGTTCCCTTCTCTCTACTTTCGACATATGAAAATTTTAAAACTGTTTCATCATTTAAAGATAGATTCAAGTCAAGATTTTGCCAATTTAGAAGTATTTTAGAAAAAAAAGTTACTTAGGTTCGCTAGGAAGGTTCTCTACAACAGAGCCGTCCTAAAAAGTCTACTGCTTTAAGATGGCGGCTGTCTACTAACTCATTTAGTGCCATGTCTGTCATGTTGCATCTAGTTCTATCTACGTACAGTACATGTGATATCTACCATGTCTACCATATCTACCATAACATGCGGGCGTAGTTTGTACTTGCTATCGGCTACAACATGTATTATTGGAGCTACCTAGCATCGCGTTTGCTCGGCGTCACAACTTTCTTGCCTCCTCCCTACTCCTGCTCTGCTCTGTCGTCTCGGTGAGTCCGTCTCCCTCAGACTTTTCGACCAATATAGTAACGCATAGTAACGCATGCCTTTCCGTCCTCAGTAACGTTAACGGCGTTGCCAAGATGAGAAAAATAATTAATTAGATTACCCACTACTGAAAAAAATAACGCCGTTTGTAACGCCGTTATTAACAACACTGCAAACAACGCCCAGTTGCTAGTTGCTACAAACATACGGCTACAGTAGATATTATATACAGTATAAGTAGAACTAGAAGCAAAATGAAAGACTACGTCGGCAGTGGTAGAACATGTATTATTGAACAGAGATGCGAAATGACAGACTTTCCAGCGTAAGTAAACAGCCGCCATCTTAAAGCAGTAGACCTCTCTAGAAGGCTCTGTTGCAGCGAACCTATTTAACTTTTTATCTAAAATACTCGTAAATCAGCAGAATCTTGTCTTGAATCCGTCTTTAAATGATGAAATAGTTTTAAAACTTTGACAAAAGTAGACAGAAGGGAAATTATGGAATAACGGGAGCAATTTTAACAACTGTAAAAGTTGATTCACAACATTAAATTAATTGAATGTAGTTTAAAGCTGCTGATACAGAATGGGGACTGGAGTTTTTTATTTACTGTTATTTTTGTATATTTGTTTACTGTTATATGTTAACTTGATATTGAAATAGTAGGTTTAGCCTGAGAGGATTTTTGAACAATTTTGGAACTAATGTACAAAACATTCAAAAAACAAAACAAAAAAAAATTAGGGCTGTCAAAATTATCGCGTTAATGGGCGTTAATTTTTTAAATTAATCACGTTAAAATATTTGACGCAATTAACGCATGCACTAAATGACTCGCTTGCACATTGCCTCAAACAAATTACAATGAGGCCATTTATGGACATTAAGAGTGAAGTGAACGCCACCGGCCACTTGGGGGCAGCGCCGTTCCATACTCATGTTGTTTCTTCTAAACGTGGGAGAATCAGTAGTTGTGAAACGTTCATGCTGTATTCACAATGCAATGCAAATTGCTATTTGTTCTCCACACATATTTCGGTAAGTTTTCTTTCTTTTACTGGCAATTATGTGTCTCTTGTTGTATTTTGGGTAAGATAAGCACAACAAAAATAATATTCCTATCTCACCCAAAAAAATAATGTTCACAAGAAAAGCACTTCAGTCTATAGTCATGAGGCCCTATTCTGACACACAGTTAAACAACAATTCAAAATGAACAGGCATTCCATATCAAAATAGCTAATCAAAATACACGTAAAACTTCGACTTTGGTCACTATCTTTATTATTGTTATTTTTATTCTTATTATTATTATATTAACTCTACTTTTGATTGAAAATTTTACAAATTTTATTAAAACGAAAACATGAAGAGGGGTTTTAATATAAAATTACTATAACTTGTAACTATAAAAATGATCTTTTAAGAACTACAAGTCTTTCTATCCGTGGATCACTTTAACAGAAAGAATGTTAATAATGCCATTTGTGGATTTATTGTTACGATAAACAAATACAATACTTATGTACAGTATGTTGTATGTATATATCCGTCATGTGTCTTATCTTTCCATTCCAACAATAATTTACAAAAAATATGGCATATTTTAGAGATGTTTTGAATTGCGATTAATTGCGATTAATTACGATTAATTAATTTTTAAGCTGTAATTAACTCGCTTAAAAATTTTAATCGTTTGACAGCCCTAAAATAAATAAAAAGGAGGTGGGTGCATCAATAATCGTTTTACAATCCAATCGGAGCCTCTGAATCGTAATCGAATCTTTAGGTACCCAAAGATTCCCAGCTCTGGTCTCTGATGTTGTACCCGAAAACAATAAACACCTGTGGCCTCATAAGCATATTTGGCTTACAAATTGTAAAATGGAGCAGGTACATCATTTGGAGTCTTCTGTGTTTGCCAAAACAAAAACCTGTCCACAAACTTGAATTTGTTGTTCCTTAACGTGTTCATTTATAATTTAGAGAAACTAAAACTTGCAATGTTTTATATTTTTGTCTGCTGATGACTTTTTTAATTAGACACTACAGTCCCTGACAAAAGTCTTGTCGCTTATCCACTTTGTAGAAACAATTGCTAATAACCTGAGTTTTAATTATTCAATTGGTTTTAGAAATGGCTCATATGAAAGCTAAGACCCTCCCATATTATGTTGAATGTACAAAAGTATATTTGTTTCACTGAAAAAACATTGATCATTTAATGAAGACATTAAGGTCAAATTTTGGCAAGTCAAAAGTTTTGTCGCCTACAGAAAGTAGTGTGAAAATTGAACAAAAAAATGTACTTCAAATACAAAAATATGTTACGTAACGTAGGCGGATTAAGTAGTGGTGCTGTGAGATCCAAATTTAATATTTTGTAGGACTTCCATGGGCGTGAAGGGCTGCATCCATGCGGTCCGGCAAGGATTCATACAATTTATTGATGAAGTCATCAGGAACATCGAAGAAAGCAGTCTTGTATGCCTCCCGAGATCATCAACATTCTTCGGTTTCGTCTTCCATGCTTCCTCTTTCATCCTGTTCATGTCTGGTGACTGGGCTGGCCAGTCCTGAAGGATCTTGATCTTCTTTGCCTTGAGGAACTTTGATTTAGAGATTGACGTATGCAATGGTGCACCATCCTGCTGCAGAATGTGTCCCTTTTTATGGTTAGGAATGTAAGAGGCAGCTAAGATTTGTTGATATTGCAGACTACTTATGTTGCCCATGTTATGATGTAACCCCAGACCATGATTTTACCACCACCAAACATCACTATTTTCTGAGTGATCTCGGATCCATGCGGGCTCCAGTAGGTATCTTGCAATATTAGCGGACACTGTGGTGTAATTCAATGGAAGATTCATCTGAAAAATCTACCCTTTGCCACACAACAGTGAAGTTTGGTGGTGGGAAAATTGGGGTCTGGGGTTACATCCAGTGTAGGGGTGTGCAAAAGATCTACAAGGTGGAAGGCAACATAAATAGTCTGAAATATCAACAAATCTTAGCTGCCTCTTACATTCCTAACCATAAAAAGGGACACATTCTGCAGCAGGATGGTGCTCTATCGTAATTTGGATCTCACTAGTTAACTCGCTTGTTATGTAACATATTTTTGTATTTGAAGTACATTTTTGCTCAATTTTCACACTACTTTCTGTAGGCGACAAAAATATTGTCTTGCCAAAATTTGACCCATATGTCCTCATGATAAATCTTTTTTCAGTGAAACAAATATATGTTTATTAGGGGTGTCAAACGATTAAAATTTTTTATCGGGTTAATTACAGCTTAAAAATTAATTAATCGTAATTAATCGCAATTAATCGCAATTCAAACCATCTATAAAATATGCCATATTTTTCTGTAAATTATTGTTGGAATGGAAAGACAAGACAAGATGGATACATCCAATCAACATAAGGTATATAAGTACTGTATTTCTTTATTATTACAATAAATCAAGAGGGCATTACCATTATTAATATTCTGTTAAAGCGATCCATGGATAGAAAGACTTGTAGTTCTTAAAAGATAACTGATAGTACAAGTTATAGAAATTTTATATTAAAACCCCTCTTCATGGTTTCGTATGAATAAAATTTGTAAAATTTTCAATCAAAAAATAAACTAGTAGCCCGCCATTGTTGATGTCAATTATTACTTACACAATGCTCATGGTTGCTGAAGCCTATAAAATCAGTCGCACCCAAGCGCCAGCAGAGGGAGCCAAAACTCCGAAAAACACAAGTACACGTTTCACTGTGCTGTCATTGTAAAATGTTTGAGCGGGGCATTTGTGCGTTAATTGCGTCAAATATTTTAACGTGATTAATTTGAAAAATTAATTAACGCCCGTCAACGCGATAATTTTGTTTTATTTTTGTTTCATATTGCACGCTATATAAAATGTTCTAAGATTAGTCACCAATTTGTAAGGGCATACGTCACAATTTGTAAGATTGCCAATGGCCTTGGGTTGACAGGTATGATGTAGGGAGTTTTATGATTGGACAATTTAGCATGATGGGTTTAATTAATTGAAAATCATGTAGTTTTCCTGCCGAGTAAGTAATATCACAAAGTCGGGCGCTCTCCTTGTAGACGCTAAACTATGTGCTTGTTGTCAATGTTTATTCGAAATTGTTTTATACCTTTTGTTTTTCGCAATAAAACTTAAAATGTACAGATGAAAACGTTTTGAGTAATCGACAACTAAAACTAGATGAAGGTGAACACATTTTGAAATGACTAAAATATGACTACCGGTATTTTTGTCTAAAAGACTAAGATGAAAATTAAAAGGGCTGCCAGAAACAATGCTATTTTATTATAATTTATTGTAGGCATGATACCATAGTCGTCCAATTAATTAAATTCTTGCAATGCAAAGAGTACTGGTAAATACAACCCATATTATAGAGCAGGGCGCCAAAATCAGTTTACAAAAAAGGAAGTAGGTCAGTCAGTAATGAACAACAATATTTGAAAATAATCTTAAAAAGGTCCAGTAAAATCACAATGAAGCAGATTTCAAATTATTACAATGCCAAAGACGAATAAAGAAATGTTCCCTGAAACTATTCAGATAAAGTTTGGAAAATGGACAAACCGCAACAAAAAGAAGGGACGCATCAAAGTATTGTTGACAATCAGAAGTAAAATTGTGAAAAGCAGTAAGTCCTACGTAAATTAGAAGTGCAGTGTTTCCCCTACATTAACAAGATTGTGGCGCACCGCTACACCAAAATAAAAGCTGCTACGCCTTGCAAATTAGATGTTTTTTTAAGGCCGTTTCAAACTAGCGGCAGCCTCGTGTGAAGGGTTCAGCGGCAACCCATTCATTGCGTAATTTGAATCGGACTTTTCGGCGAAAGTGAGCAGTGGACGGCGGTCTGGGGTGGAACGGAAAGTTTGAATGAATTCGCGCTGAGAGGCGGGGCCCAAAATAGAGCCTTGCTTCATTTTCAGAGCACCACCGCGCTTGCGTCAACAACGCATCCAATTGCAGAAGGGCAGGCGTACTTCTATCTGTGCTATCAGGCTGTTTTGACAGTTGGATATAAGCAATTATGGCTGACTAAATCTTAATAAATGCGCTTCCCCCCCCACGTTTTTTCAAGTTTCACGAGCTCTGGGACATTTGAAAAATGTTCTGTATGGCGCGTTTGACCCGAATCGTCGCGTCCTAGCATAGCATTTGTTTGTTGCTGATGTAGCCGGGTGTAATTTCAGATGAGCATTTTGAAGTATTTAGAAAAAATTTAAGTTGTCAACGGATGAGGGTCCGTTAACAGATGGATTATTATTGTTGTGGTACTGTAGTATGTAGCGCTGCAACGATGAATCGATTAACTCGAGTATTCAATTAGAAAAAAATATTCAAATTTTGTTGCTTCGAGGATTAGTTTAATTAAAGTGGTGTTGTAATGGTTTATTTTGAAAGTGTTTTATTGATTAGGGTGGATACACTGCTCTCTGGTCTGCCTCATATTACATGGCTGAATCCAACTGCTCCCTGTTAAGACCAACGTAAGCTAAGTTTTTGTTTGGGCTAATATTTTTTAATCCATTCGTAATGTTTTTTGTAGGAATATGAGTCTGAACCATTTGTTTAAAAAACGTTAGCATTTTATAGCATTTAAGCTTTCAGACTTTTATTATGTAAGTTAGCCAATTGTTCGTTTGTTGTACATAGATTCTAGATTTTTTTTACCGTTTGGGGCTCATCCAAGGTATTTTAATTTTTCATGTTCCTTATTCGATTATTCGTACTAACTAGTTGATTGGTTAATCGACTACTAAAATAATCGATAGCTGCAGCCCTAGTCGTATGTATTAGAGCAGTGTTTTTTTTGAGAGATCGTCAGGTGTGCCGCGAGAAATAATCCTATACCGCTTTTCTTTTTTTTTTTTTTTTTTTCAATTCGACGACCCAAGTTGCAGTAGGAAGGAAGGATTAGATAGAAAGTTGCAGTCATGTCCAGGTGAGGGAAATATTGGTCAATATTGGTCAATTGTTCAATAACTGCTCGGATTTCTAGCCATCAGCAACCTTGCTGTCTGCGACAATGTGGACCACAGCACGTCTACTGTACATCATTTGATTAGACTCATCAAGAGTCAATATACACGAAAGTGTCCTTTCCATTTTATCCATCTGTGACAACCGTCAATCCTCCTGTATTTTATTCCAACACATTGTCGAGGACAGCAAAATGGCTGACGGCTAGAAATCCAAGCAGTCCTTGAACGCGACACGAGCAGCTATCCTAAACGCCATCTCCAAACGAAACATCCGTCACTTCAAAACTAGTCGATGGACTATTTTGTTCGCCTTGAGAAAGCCCTCAAAGCCAGTAACCAAAAAAGTCCCACACTGTGACAGAGACCATAATACTACCTACCTGCAAAGCTATTGTCAGCGAGATCCTCAGCCCTGATGCGGTTAAAGACATTGCTTAGGTCCCTCTGTCTGATAATTCTGAGCTTTTCAAGCCTAACTGCAATAAAAAAAATAATAACAGAGACAGAGCTGTTGACGATGATTCCTGCTAGGATATCGGCTTTGTGTTCATCTAAACAGGCTCAAGTTTCACACTGAGTAAAAAAGTGCCGTGATTCAGAAAAGGTTGAAAAACACTGTATTAGAGCCAAATAAAAGGAAAAATAAGGACTACATATCATTGCGACGAGAAAAAAAATATTACGTTGGGGTATTGTAGCTGTAATCAGCTACACTTTTGACTAGGGCTGCAGCTATCGAATATTTTAGTAATCGAGTAATCGACTGAAAATTCTATCGATTAATCGAGTAATCGGATAAAACATTTTTTTTTTAGGTAAAGAGCAATTATACATATACATGAAGAAAAAAAGACATTTAATCCAATATTGAACCATTTTCAGTCAATCAATGTCTTTATTTTCGATGTACGTTGTTGAAAACAGCCAACAATTGCATCTAAGATGTGAATAGAAAAAAAATTCACTGCTTTCACTCAAAAAACTTCTAGACCTTATTTATTATATATATATATATATATATATACAGTGCCTTGCAAAAGTATTCGGCCCCCTTGAACCTTGCAACCTTTCGCCACATTTCAGGCTTCAAACATAAAGATATAAAATTTTAATTTTTTGTCAAGAATCAACAACAAGTGGGACACAATCGTGAAGTGGAACAAAATTTATTGCATAATTTAAACTTTTTTAACAAATGAAAAACTGAAAAGTGGGGCGTGCAATATTATTCGGCCCCCTTGCATTAATACTTTGTAGCGCCACCTTTTGCTCCAATTACAGCTGCAAGTCGCTTGGTGTATGTTTCTATCAGTTTTGCACATCGAGAGACTGACATTCTTGCCCATTCTTCCTTGCAAAACAGCTCGAGCTCAGTGAGGTTGGATGGAGAGTGTTTGTGAACAGCAGTCTTCAGCTCTTTCCACAGATTCTCGATTGGATTCAGGTCTGGACTTTGACTTGGCCATTCTAACACCTGGATACGTTTATTTTTGAACCATTCCATTGTAGATTTGGCTTTATGTTTTGGATCATTGTCCTGTTGGAAGATAAATCTCCGTCCCAGTCTCAGGTCTTGTGCAGATACCAACAGGTTTTCTTCCAGAATGTTCCTGTATTTTGCTGCATCCATCTTCCCGTCAATTTTAACCATCTTCCCTGTCCCTGCTGAAGAAAAGCAGGCCCAAACCATGATGCTGCCACCACCATGTTTGACAGTGGGGATGGTGTGTTCAGGGTGATGAGCTGTGTTGCTTTTACGCCAAACATATCGTTTTGCATTGTGGCCAAAAAGTTCAATTTTGGTTTCATCTGACCAGAGCACCTTCTTCCACATGTTTGGTGTGTCTCCCAGGTGGCTTGTGGCAAACTTTAAACAAGACTTTTTATGGATATCTTTGAGAAATGGCTTTCTTCTTGCCACTCTTCCATAAAGGCCAGATTTGTGCAGTGTACGACTATGGACAGACTCTCCCACCTCAGCTGTAGATCTCTGCAGTTCATCCAGAGTGATCATGGGACTCTTGGCTGCATCTCTGATCAGTTTTCTCCTTGTTTGAGAAGAAAGTTTGGAAGGACGGCCGGGTCTTGGTAGATTTGCAGTGGTCTGATGCTCCTTCCATTTCAATATGATGGCTTGCGCAGTGCTCCTTGAGATGTTTAAACCTTGGGAAATCTTTTTGTATCCAAATCCGGCTTTAAACTTCTCCACAACAGTATCTCAGACCTGCCTGGTATGTTCCTTGGTTTTCATAATGCTCTCTGCACTTTAAACAGAACCCTGAGACTATCACAGAGCAGGTGCATTTATATGGAGACTTGATTACACACAGGTGGATTCTATTTATTATCATCGATCATTTAGGACAACATCGGATCATTCAGAGATCCTCACTGAACTTCTGGAGTGAGTTTGCTGCACTGAAAGTAAAGGGGCCGAATAATATTGCACGCCCCACTTTTCAGTTTTTTCTTTGTTAAAAAAGTTTAAATTATCCAATAAATGTTGTTCCACTTCACGACTGTGTCCCACTTGTTGTTGATTCTTGACCAAAAAATTAAATTTCATATCTTTATGTTTGAAGCCTGAAATGTGGCTAAAGGTTGCAAGATTCAAGGGGGCCGAATACTTTTGCAAGGCACTGTAAATGTGTATATATATATATATATATATATATATATATGTATATATATCAGGGGTCGCGCTAACCGAATATTTTCCGTCGTTGACCGGTTTTTTAAAACGGTGACGGAAAAAACTGAAGTCCATCCGTCATTTTGACAGGTTGCAATTCACGCCCCAGACCACAGGATGGCGAGTGAGCATATTAATTAGCTATTGACTCTCTTGATGCAGGACGTCGATGGCCTTACTCGGAAAAATGTCCGAACTAGCATTCAGGTGTAGCAAACACGGAAACGTTAGGAAGCTCTGGAGAGCATTGTCTAAGGCTACGTTCATTCTACAGGTCTTAATGCACGAATGCAATTTTTTCGTGATTTTCCGACTCGAGTCAGTCATTAACTTGACGGTCTGTACGGAACAAGTCACATAGAAGTGGACCATTTCAAATCCGATCTGGGTCATTTTTGTATGTGGTTCAAATCCGATCGGGGCCACATTTTTCCAGACTGTCGCGGCGGTCTGTACCGTCCAGTGTCCCAAATCCGATTTCAGCTGTGCGTTATTAGCGCCTAGCTTTCAGTGAACACGGCTTTTAGTCATAAAAAAATAAAAATGGGTTAAGGATAAGCATGAGAATGATCGGTTTTCTCTCTGCCCTATGTGAGCTATATTTCAACATTTCCTACACGGCGGAGAGTCGGGAGAGGGGTCTGGCTGCAGCCCGTCTTGGAGAGTCGGGGCAAACTGCCCGTATGTGTGTGTGTGACATGCACGGACAGTGCGTGCATGCTATCGATCCATATAAACTGTGAATATAAGCCTAAACGGGGATTATTTATGTCTGTTATTTGTGTCCTCCTTTTGAAAAGCAAAATATGATAGCCCTGGAATGACGGATGACTTGTCATTTGTTTTGATGCTTCTGCGCACCGGCACGTGTCGGACTGCGAATTAGAGCGCATGCGTGATACTTGAATGGTCTCAATGGACAAAGGCACGCCAAAAAAACAGATATGACAAAAAAATCGGATTTGTGCATTAAGACCTGTAGTGTGAACGTAGCCAAATTGAATGAGCAGGGACAAACAGCTTGGAGTCAGAAGTACGTGTGCTATTCTCAAACCTGAACGCACCCCGAGTCTTGGATGACAAATCAACAGAGCAGAGAGTAGACACAACATGGCTGGTAGTTTCTTCAATTTATTCAGAGTTGATTAAGTAACGCACCGCTTTTGACCAACACTGCTATTGAATATGTCATTATTATCATTTTAAAAATTTAAGTGACTGGTAAAAATACATTACGACTGGATTTTTATGACCCTGTCAGTCAAAATGAAAGACAATGAAAAAGTCTAGCGCAACCTCTGATATATATATATATATATATATATATATATATATAACATATTTCTTACCTAAAAATGTAATTACGCTTGATAACACACATCACATGAAAGCAAGTGTTTTTCCCACGTGTTTCAATTTAGTTTCCATTTGTGTCAAGCTATTTTTAAGTTAAGTTTTAAGTGAGTCTAAACTGTAAGTACTGGTAGGATTTTGAGTTTTTGCAGTGTTCAAAATAAATGTATGATACCTGTTGTATTGGAGCACATTTATTCAGCAATGACTACTGAGCTAAAACTGACAGTTAGCTTTATTATGTTTTAATTTTACACCCTCATCACTCTACAGCGCTGTGTTTTTACAGATTAAATAAAACCTGCATGTAAGACACATTAGCCACGCATCGACAGTGGTCAAAATCAATAGAAACCTAGCCCTCCGAAGGGCTAACGTTACGTGAGTAGTGACAGTAACGTTATATTTATTAGCGATGAGAAGTCTACTGCTTAAAGGTGCTGGCTGATTACTAACGCTGCCCAGACACGGCCGAGTGTCATTTCGCATCTCGTCCTAAATGCATGCGATATCTATGAGACGCATCGGACACTACCTGCGACCAAACTAGCATCATGCGGGCATAGTTTTTGGCCACATCGGCGTAGTTTGTAGTGGCTGTCGGATGTGGTAAGTTTTTATTTTTTATTGCTTCTTCCTCTACGCACGTAACGTCAGCGCGTTGTCCCGCATTAAAAGTAGTCCGGGCAAAACAGGATGCTTAGAGCTGGCAAAATTAAACGATTCCTTGAGGTGAATAAAATTACTCGGATCAGTTTTTAAGCTCGAGTTACTCAAGTTGCTCGAGTATTCGTTTCAGCTCTACATTTGACGTACATGTACCGTAGTTGAGAGCTAGGACATTACCCTGGCTAATGAAATATTTTAAATAGATCTTTGTTATGGTTCTTCTTGGGGGAAAAAAATTATCCTTTGTCATGCTATGAAGCAATTTGGCCATGCCACGACATGATGAGGCTGTCCGACTCCGATGCAGCCCACCACCACAGCTTAAAAAAATCCTAGGGGAAACCCAGGTGTGCCTTCTTGCGTGATTGTGTAAATCTTCCTTCTGGGTGAATCTTTTACCACAAACTGATCAGGGAAAAGGCTTTTCCTCAGTGTGTGCCCTTGTGTGACGTATTAATTGAACCTTTTGGGTGAATTTTTTACCACAAATTGTGCAGAGAAAAGGCTTTTCCCCAGTGTGAGTACGCGTGTGTGTTGTTAACGTATGCTTTTGACGGAATCTTTTATCGCAAAGAGAGCAGGCGAAAGGCTTCTCTTCAGTGTGCATTCTTGTGTGAATGTTTAAATTTGCCTTTGTGAAATATCTTTTATCACAAAGCGAGCACGCAAAATGCTTCTCTCCAGTATGTGTTTTCATATGACGATTTACCCTTTCTTTCCGAGAGAATCTTTTATGGCAAACTGAGCAGACAAAAGGTTTTTCTCCAGTGTGTGTGATTGTGTGTTTATTTAAACTTCCCTTCTCAGTGAATCTCTTACCACAATACGTGCAGACAAAAGGCGTCACTCCAGTATGTTTACGCGTGTGTCTTGTTAACGCTACCTTCGTACAAAATCTTTTATCGCAAAGAGAGCAGGCAAAAGGCTTCTCTCCAGTGTGTATTCTTGTGTGATTGATTAAATCCCTTTTCTCGAGGAATCTCTTACCGCAACTTGTGCAGAGGTAAGGCTTTTCTCCAGTGTGTGTTTGTGTGTGTCTTGTTAACTGTTGCTGCCTACAAAATCTTTTATCGCAAAATGAGCAGGCGAAAGGCTTTTCCCCAGAGTGTGCACTTGTGTGACGTATTAATTGTACCTTCTGGGTGAATCTTTTATCACAAAATGTGCAGGCGAAAGGCTTCTCTCCAGTGTGTATGCGTGTGTGTCTGTTTAAACTTCTCTTCTCAGTGAATTGTTTACCACAAGCTGTGCAGACAAAAGGCTTTTCTCCGGAGTGTGTTCTTGTGTGATGGTTTAGCAGTATTTTCTGAGAGAATCTTTTATGGCAAACTGAGCAGGGAAAAGGCTTCTCTCCAGTGTGTGTATGCGCGTGTCTGTTTAAATTTCCCTTCTCAGCGAATCGTTCTCCACAAACTGTGCAGCCAAAAGGCTTCTCCCCGGTGTGCGTATGCATGTGTCTATTTAAGTGCCATTTCGTGGAATATGTTTTATCACAAATTGAGCAGGTAAAAGGTTTCCCAACTGCTTTTGTGTCTCTTTTCAATGAGGACTTGTTTAAGGATTTTGAAGCATTTGAGTCAAAGTCTTTGTCCTCATCATCAGAGTTAAAATCAGAAGAGTGTGACGTTACGTCGTCACTGTCCGAGAACGGCGCTAACAAACCGTCAGGTTGCGATCGTCCCTCTCCTTTTGTTGTCGGGTGTTGAAATGCGCAGTCGCCCGAAGGTTTCGCTACTCCGCTCTCTTCGCTTGGACCTTCATCTTCTTCATTCTTCACAATGACAGTCATTGGAAACTTGGAGATTTCTTCTTCCTGTTCTTCTTTAATCCTGGGGGTCTCTGGCTCCGCCTCCTGTTTGATGTACGGCATCTCCGACTCCTCCTGTTTAACGTGGAGGGGATCGGGCTTCTGAGGGTGAAGCTCTTTCATAGTGACGTCTGCGGGATACTGGAAATGGAAAAAAATCATGTGATTTGCTAGTCGAGCTTTGGTTACTCTCCCGCTATGATTTTCATGTTGTACTGTATTGGCCCGAATATATGACAGCCCTGATTATAAGACGACCCCCTTTTTTCAAGACTCAAGTTTGAAAAAGACTTTTTGAACACCAAATTAATTTTTATACAGAAAATAATTACAGTACATCTGAAACAAATGTTTATAACAATATATTTGAGAGAATGTTATTTTGCCTCATTCAAATCTTAATGTCTGAACATTTAAATATGTAAACTAAAGTGCAATCACATTCGTAAATGAAAGGTTTATTTACATTTCAAAAACCAGAAGCCAATCTATTGTGATAAAACAACAAAATTCCAATAAAATAATGCAAACCGGTTAAACTTGAGAGTAGCTGAGATCAGTCATGAGAGAACATCGCTTCAATGATATCTGGTGCCATCTAGCGTTGTGAATGGGTATAATGTCTAGACTCCGAATTTTAGACGACCCCCCCTTTTTCAGTCTTATTTCAATGCAAAAAACACCGTCTTATATTTTAGGCCAATACGGTGTATTTTTTTACCGACACGAAGGCCTTATTCAGACTGGCAGCCAAAATCTATTTTTTTGGCCATCCAGATTGTAAAGGCCGCTTCAAACTAGCGGCAGCCTAGTGTGAAGAGTTCAGTGGTAACCCATTCATCGCATAAGTGGGAAGGGACTTCTCGGCGAAAGTGAGATGTGGACGGCAGTCTTGGGCGGAACAGCAAGTTTAAATGAATTTCGACTTTACGACGCCAGAGTCTCCTCCACAATTTTGCCTCCAGTCGTTTTTTTAGTTGCATAAACAATACCTTATTGAACCAAACAGTATCTTATTTTTGATACTACTTTGTTAAAATGACGTGTTCTGTCCTCACTAAACGTGATGTTGTTCAGCTTTACATACATGTCAACCCGAGGCCGTTGGCAATCTTACAAATAGTGAAGTATGCCCTTACAAATTGGTGACTAATCTTACAACTTTGTATATAGCGTGCAATATGAAACAAAAATAAAACTCATTTTTTAAAATAACATCAATTTATTGGTAATATTGTAACATATAACCATCATAGAACAACCAATCTCTTCAGCTACATCCTGATTAGTGCTGCAACGATTATTCGGTTAACTCGAGTAATCGATTAGAAAAAAAATATTCAAATTAAATTTTGTTGCTTTGAGTATTTGTTTAATTAAAGTGGCATTGAACTGGTTTAGTTTTATTAATTAGGGTGGATACACTGCCCTCTGGTCTGCCTCTTTGCATATGGATGAATCCAACTGCTCCCTGTTAAGAGCAACGTAAGCTATGTTTTTGTTTGAGCTAATGTTTTTTTATGCATTCATAATTTAGTTTATAGGTACATTGAGACATTTTTTGTGGGAATATGTGTCTGAACCTTTTGTTAAGAGCATTGTCAAAAAAAAAAAAACTTAAGCATTTTGTAGCATTTAAGCTAGCGGACCTTTTCTATGTAAATTAGCCAATTGTTCTTTTGCTGTAAATAGATCCTCATTTATTTATTTTTAAATCCCGTTTGAGGTTCCGCTCAGTTATTTTAATTTTTCATGTTCCTTATCAGATTACTCGATTATTCAAACTAACTAGTCCATTGATTAATTGACTACTAAAATATTCGATAGCTGCAGCTCTAATCCTGATTACTCAAATTTAACAGTGACTTTTGTTATAATTGTATGTAGCACTTTTGGCAATTTCTATCATGTCTTGATGGCTGCACTTCATGGCACTTCGGCTCGCAATTTATTTTGACTTGAAGGTAGTTCGTTAATAGGGATGGGAATCGAAATCCGATTCCAATTCGGAACCGGTTCCGAGTGTTTCGAGGCCTCGACATCACAATGAAAAAGCCTTAACGATCCCTTTAACGATTCCTAAAGACGCGTATTGCGTCGTGACGTGTGTTGTTGTCCAGACGCATCAAACTAGCATGGCGCCAAGAACCACTCGCTCCAAAGTTTGACTACACTTCACCAGGAAAGAGTGTGAAAATGAAAGGTTACGACGGGTAAGCACGAGCATTGCAGCCATAAACATAACAATGACAGCACGTAGGTTCAAACGCTCGAAAGTGTGTCTTCACTTCACGAGGAAAAATTACAACAAAGTGACTTGCAGTCATTGCAAGGTGGAGATAACTGCATCGGGAGGGAATACGATTGCGCTGTCCTCACAGAGAGGCTAAGGCTCAGTCCTGTTTATAAAAATAAAAAATAAAAGTCCCGGCAATACAGCTAGCTAAACTCCCAAATGACGATGCAGAAGACGTTGGTATAATTTGCTGACTTTATTCAACCATCACTTGAAGAGTGAAACTAAGAATAGAAATGAAACAAATCAATTTCGTCCCCAATAACAAACAGGTTTGCATCAACGTAAATCAGCGATGACTAGCTGCTAATAACAGTATGGTTAGCATTCGTTCGCTAGCATTAGCACATCGTTCAAACCACTACACAACTGGATTTAAGTGTCCGATCGCGAGTGGAAACACAACAACAACAACACAAATGATGATACATACATGCGTTGCCTCTGTAGATATTAACATTAACAAAGAACGTAGGCTCGTAGAAGTGTTTCCCTCTCTCACTCACTTGGATGCGGCATTTCTTCTTTGGGTGTATGCGCGCTCCAGCAGTCCTTAAACTGCGGCCCGCGGCCCAAATACGGCCCGCCTCCACATTTGGTCCGGCCATTTTGAATTTTTTTTTTTTTTCTCAATCGTGTTATTTATTTTCTGGCCTTTTCCTTGAAGAATTCAGAGAGGGTTATTTGGTTATTATCTATTTAATTAATAGTGTTTTTATTATTAAGTATTATTATTATTATAAAGAATCCAGAAAGGGTTATTTGATTGTGGCTTTCTGAAAAACAATATTTTTTTACATTTATGCACTTCTGCAATCGTCACACTTTTTCTGTAACAAACTGACGCCGGCCCCTCATCAGAGAAGGGAAAAGTTATGTGGCCCTCACAGGAAAAAGTTTGGGGACCCCTGCTTTAACACATATTGCCAAAGGCAGAACAAAAACCTATCTGCCAATATATACCAATATTTTTTATTTCTATTAGATAAATGTTTCAGTAAAATGTTACACATTCTTGTGTATTTGCCACTTATTGCCATAGTTAACATTGAGGCTTTGGGCCTCTTTTGATCTCGTTGTGAGTTTGCAAGGTTGTGACTTCTGATTAAACAAACTCGATGCCAATCAAAACGTTTGTTCTTTCCCCCCAAATTAGAATCGATAAGAGAATCGATAAAGAATCGAATCGTTAAGCAATATCGATAATGGAATCGGAATCGTAAAAATCCTATCAATTCCCATCCCTATTCGTTTATGTGTCCAATTATAAATTAAAAGGTCAACCGATTAAATGAACTTACCGATGCAATCTTTGAGTCAGGGAACATTTTTTTTGCCAATTCTGAGAAGTGATCAGCAATAGTTGCAGGCAAATTGTGTTCGGCAACAAATTGGCAGAATTAAATCTCCGGTTTCGTCACTTTTCATTTAGCAGACTTCATCTTTATGACCAGTGTTGTTAAACTTACTTTTAAAAAGTAATTAATTAGTTAATTCCTGGTTACTTTACTTTTAGTAATTACTTATTAATCACCGTAATTTCCCGAATATAACGCACACCCGTGTATAACGCGCACTCCAACTTTACCTGTAAAATCTAGGGAAAAATTCTTGTACCCGTGTATAAGGCACACCCTAATTTTAGCACCAATAAATATGAGTCTCGGGTCTCGAACTTTTATAAAGTAAGCGGTTGCAGCATTTTTTAATCATTTTGTCAAATTTTTTTTTCAAAAAAATAGAATATTAATTTTCTGTGGTAAAATTGCTCACAGTATACGATAATAATTTTCACAAAGGCAAAAGTTGTAGCGAGTTTTAACAGACTTCACCAGCGGAACTAATACTGGCAAGTTTTGTAGTTCCCGGAGGGAAGAGTTTAGTTAAGGGAACAGCCGGAAGTAAACAAATGTCCCCCGATTTGCGTGCAAGACGTACGTTGTTACTTTGTGAGTTTCAATGTAAATAAAACAATGCGGATTGGCTCAGTGGTTCGACACTCTTCCTCAGACTCCTGTCCTAGCTCGCCACACGGTCAGCATTTATACGAAACGGATCGCAGTTACGTTCTCTTCAAGACAACATCGCCATGTGCTGGCATGTTGCAATGATAAGGTAAGAAAAATGTACCGGTAAATAATAAACGAATAGTAGAAAAAACATTTAATTTTATTAGATGTGAAAATATCACGAAAACAATTATTTACCACATGAAACTTGATTATTATATCACTGTTGTTTGGATTAGGTAATATTACAATGGAACATGAATGATGATGAATTTTTTCTGTCTCCGTCCCTGTACCCGTGAATAACGCTCACCCATTATTTTACGTGTAAATTTTGGGGAAAAAAAGTGCACGTTATATTCGGGAAATTACGGTCGTTAATTAGTTGCAAATTACTTCTCCCAAAAAGTAATTGAGTTAATAACTCAGTTACCTGAATGTAAGAGTAATTAGTTACTTGGTGAAGTAGCTGGTGTTACCTTTCATGTTTTTTTTTGTCATTAAAAAAAAATAGTAACCTTTGCTATGTTTGGAAATCATTTAATGTTGTGAATCAACTATTAAAGTTGTTAAAATTGCTACCGTTTTTGCATTAGTTCCCTTCTGTCTACTTCGACATGTTAAAGTTTTAAAACTGTTTCATCATTTAAAGAGATTCAAGTCAAAATTTTGCCGATTTAGGAGTATTTTAGATAAAAAGTTACTCAAGTTCGCTCGGAAGGTTCACTACAACAGAGCCTTTCTGAGAAGTCTACTGCTTCAAAATGGCAGCCGTTTATGAACGCCGCCGTCTGTCATTTCGCATGTAGTTCTATAAGCATTTGATATCTAGGCGTAGATAGTAGGCTGTGGGCTACAGTCAGGAAATATTGGAGCCACCTAGCTTAGCATCGCGTTTGCTACAGCGTCACAACACTCTTCTCTCTCAGTGTCTCTGACTTTTCTCATGTCATTCAACCAACGTAGTACCGCATCGTTATGCACATTGTCTCGTTGCCAAAACGGTGACTAAATCCAAACGTAGAAAAAAAAAAAAAAAACGTAATGTACGAAAAACGTACTAAGGGTGTAACGGTACATGTATTTGTATTGAACTGTTTCGGTACGTGGTGCTCGGTACGGAACGGAGGCGTACCGAACGAGTCTCTGACGTAATGTAACCCTTACTTTTCGAGGTTTTGATTCGATCGGGTTACAGTTTCTTTGTGTAGATTATATTTACTCAGTCTTCTCTACTATAATGAGGACCAAGACGGTAGGACAGTATAACCTAGAAACGTCAACGGCGCGACAACGTGGCCGCCACGAGAACGCAGTGTAACGCGGGCGTTAAAGTCAATCAGCCAATGCCAGTCACAGTGCGGCCGCGTGTTAGACGCGTCCCAGAAGCGGCTCAACACGACGCACGCAAAAAGAACGGCAGAGTTTATTATTTGACGCGAGACGCGACCCTCCTGCGTCAATACTACTACCGGTAGCCAGGATCGGGCAGACCGGAAGTCACTCGTGTAAAAATACAGTGGATCCGGTCGATTTTCAAACTAATATGCAATCGTAACCCACTTTTTGAGTCCATCAGATCTCTTCAGTGGTAGATCAGGGCACAGTTGACTTGTCTTTGTTGATTTACTGCTGTCTTCTCTGCTATAATAATAACCAACACGGCCCCGTGTTCAATACAAAACCCTCCTACCACAACAAAACAAGTAGGAACTAATATTCACATAGGAACTACAATATAAATGAATACTACATCACATTTGTAAAATATAAACACATCAAATAAATAATAGCCCATTGAAATAAAATAAATCTAAATGAGCTAAAACACCTGTAATTAAATAATAAGAACAATACACACATCCTGCTTACTAGAGGTGTGCAAAATTTCCGATTCTTAGATTATTCGCGATTCGGCCGTGGAAGATTCGAGAACGATTCACAAACATCCAAATTCCGATTATTGAAATATGCCAAGTAAAGCGGAAGTACAACACAGCACGAACGAATGAGGAACGAAGCGAGAGTAGCTAAACAACATGCTTCTCATTACCCGGCCCCTCGGTAATGCCAATGCTCAACTCACGGCTCTAGCTCAACTCATGCCACGAGATAAAATAAAACACAACAACATACCTGACTGCTGCCGAAAAGCTGCTAAAAAGTACATTCACATAATGTTATGGTAGATATCATGTATATAGGACTAGATGCAATATAGATTCGGTAGCGTTAGCAGCATATCTACAAAAAGCTAGATGCGGGCGTTAGTAAACGGCCGCCATCTTAAAGCAGTACACTTCCCTGCAAGGCTGTTGAAGCGAACCTTCCAAGCGAACCTAATTAACAGTTTATCTAAAATACTCCTAAATCCGTAAAATATTGACTTGAATCTATCTTTAAAATAGTTTTAAAACTTTCACATGTCGAAAGTAGACAAAAGGGAAATTATGGAACAACGGGAGCAATTTTAACAACTTTAACGGTTGATTCACAACATTAAATTAATTGAATGTAGTTTAAAGCTGCTGATACAGAGTGGGGACTGGAGTTTTTTACTTACTGTTATTTTTGTATATTTGTTTACTGCTATATGTTAACTTGATACTGAAATAGTTTGGTTTAGCCTGAGAGTATTTTTGAACAATTTTAGAACTAATGTACAAAACATTTATTTAAAAAAAAAAAAAAAAAAAAACTCTCCACGCGCTGGATGACACCTTCGTTGCCACAGCACCCCGACAGATGGGTCAATAATGTGGTCCAGTCAGAAATGGCCCAATTCTGATTTGGACATCTTCTGAGAAAAAGGGTGAACTGCCAGCCGTAAAAATTGGATTGGAGGACGAAACGGATTGGAATGAGAAATGCCTGCAGTCTGAACGCAACCCAAGAACCCTATCTACCCATCTTTCACTGTCATTGATATTGATCGATATAATTGTGAACTCATTGGCTGCCATTGACGTCCAATCCGTTTGAGGGATGGCAGCGAATGAACTGCTAACTTCCGAGTTCAAGTGGACTGGACGTCTACTAGTGATGAACTCATTGAAATTGACCGCAGAAGGATGAAACAGCTTTTTTTTTTTTTACTGTAGAATTTCCTTGAATAATTTCCTGACCCTTGTATTGACAATTGTTGTACCCCCATATCGTGAGATCATCGTTATCGTGAGCTCTGCATGGCAAGTCAGATATGGCAATTTGGCCGTACAGTCATAATCGCTGATCAAGGTCACATCAAAGCAAGTCTGATATTGCAGAAAAAAGTAGAACTAATGTTGTGATCTTACCCTCATCTTCTATTGTTTTTCAGCTTCTCGTCGTGGCCTGGATTTCCTCTCCTCGTCTTCCACGTCTCTATTCTTTAGCGTGATGTTTTTGATTGCGTTGGCCTTTAAAACAAGTCGAAGAGCGTCTCATTCTATTAAATGTAATCACTCCAATGTTAACCGAGCGACCACTCCTAAAACAAAAATTTCAAGTGGCGTTAAGCTAAAGCAATCGCAATGCGTTTTGTTTTGGCTAGCGAGCTAAGCTAAACAAAACAAAGTTATGTAAGCCTGAAAAGCTCCAACATAAAGCCACACGACTTCCGCTAAGCTTCAAGTTGGGATGTTTTAGTCCACTAAATTCTTATTTTGGTACATACCAATGAGAATACTTTGAAGGAGCTCGTTTGGTTAGGAGAAGGGAACACAAAAGAACGACAAGTCCCGGATAGGTCAAGAGAGTGCTTCCGGAGCAGTGGCTCACTGAAAACAAACGTCATAGGTTCGGAGCACGTTCTGAAGTTTCAGTTTCAAGTTGCCATCACTAATTCTATCTATGGCATAATCATTGGATTTTTTTTACCCCTGAAAAAAAATATGTTTTTTTTCTTTGTTTAATCGTTTTAAATCGACACATACATATCAATATCTCCCGTCATCCCTCAGGAGAAAATGGCGTTGGTTTGCGCAAGCGCAGTAGCAATCCGTCGCAATACCCGACACGATTGGGTAAGGCAAGGCAAGGCAAATTTATTTATTTAGCACAATTCAACACAAGGCAATTCAAAGTGCTTTACATCACATGAAGATCACAAACATCACATCTAAAGTCCGTCAGTCCGGAGCATGTGCAGAAAGAACGCAACCAGACACCATTCCGCTTCCCTGTTTACATGATATAATTTTACTTCTAATCGGTTTGGGAAAAGGAATATTCCACCCCTGTGAATCGGGATGAAATTCCATTCGGTTTGGGCCTGTTCATTCCGAATGAGGTGTTTATATGGAACACATTTATTCGGTTTGAACAAATATTCCGATTGTAATTGGAATATTTGGCTCCATGTAAACGTGGCAAGTGCCACCACAAAGCAATAACAGGTACAATTATGGTCAATTTGACTACAATTCTGTGTTGCTTCACAGCTGAGACATCATTAGCTTTGCATTAGCTTCAACGAAAAAAAAAAAAGGAAAACACTCATCTACCACAAGTCATGCATGTTTTTTTGTTTTTTTTTACCCCGAATACATAAACTTAAGTGTTGCACGTTTTTTGTTCGTTTACAGGTGGAAAACGCTGTTGGTCAAGGGAAGATAACAATGTGCCTCACAGCAACACCTACTGTACGATGATGGACATATATCGAGACTACGTGCATTCTACTTTGATGATGGAAGACTCAATTTTTGCTCCTCCTTTGTTAATATTTTTCTATTTTACAAATTGTGATTTATTGACCAGTTTTGCACATACACCAATCGTTTGAAATAAAACAAGAAATGGAATCATTTTGTCCAAAAATTTTATTGCAATCAATATCAGCAAAAAAAAGAATGACATACTATTTGTGTTTATATGTACATCTGCGATGAGTTCATAATATACTACAATCAAACCAGATGAAAAATACCTTGTAGTCTTTTAACAATATCATCTGTGTCAGCTTCTGCATTCGGTAACTGTAATATTATTTGTAATTTCGCCTCATTTTGGTCACTCAAGTGGGCGGCGTATCAATCTACACCTCATGTGAACACAGGCTGTACAGATTGTTAGAAGTTTGTCCACAAACGATCAACAAGCGATAAGAAAAAACAGGCAATCTTTTAGGTGGATCCTTTAGGGTTACAGATGTGAGCCAAATCCTTAATCTGCTGCTGGTTTCGATTTAAGGCGTAACGACTGGCATGATTTTGTCTTGTTCTGCTGCTGGCCAGTTTTTTTGTAACGGAGCTGCGGGATGAGTTCCTGGTGTCGTACCTGCATCCAATTCCAGCTGATCAGCAGTGTCTTAAACCGATCCTCAGCGGCTTGCCAAGATATTGACTTGCTGCCATTTGACAGTTTGTATATCCCTTCGTTGCTAGTTGCATCATTGCCTTGTTTTTTTCGTTTGTCTGCCTCTCACTGCGGTTTTCCCTCTTTTTTAAAAATTGATTCAGACCTACTGTCACGAACCCTTTTTGGGTCTCCCTTTACGCGATCCTATTTTTTTTTTGTGTAGAATAAAGGCTTTCACCCAATCCCTATGTTATTGTTGTCTACTTCTGTCTGAAGTGAGCCGCGTTTTCTAATTCGGTGGCCAAGCCAGCTGCACTTTTTCAGTTGCGTTTACCTTTCAGGTTTTACTGCACAGACAGACAACACACGTGGGTTGCGATTGCTTTATCATGAAAATCATGACTAATGTCACGCAGAAGTATAGTCCTGTGGTCTACGCGCTCATCTGTTGCACGTGAAGTCCTTCTCATTAATGTTCTGCTCAGGTTCAAATTGGAAGGGCAGAACCGACATGTTAACGCTAACGCTGTTAATGCCAATGAGTGACACTGTGGAAATAGGGCAGCGCTGCCCAGTGAGTGCATTGCATCATCCACAACAATGGCAACCTACTAAAATTAATTTTTCAAATTTTATAAAATATTAAGAGGTGGTAATATCAACATTATTATAACTCATACTAACATTTATCTTTTATGAACTTCAAGTTGTCCGTGGTTCCCTATAAAAGACCAAATGTGAAGTAAGGTTGGCCAACCATGTTTTTGAATAATATCAATGGCTAAACAATTATAAGCATAATTTTCGTTATTTTTAACGAAACCCTTCCAGATTCTTTGTTTAACCCATAGCAATGCCCTAGGCAACGAAAATACTTTTCTTCGACAATCTTCGGAAATTACGTCACACCGAGAACTGCGAGGGAAGTCCGCCACGGCGGTGTGTGGCGATGTATTGTTCTCAATCCAAAGAAAACTTGTATGAGTGGCCAAGGATAGCAGGGCACGTAAATGGACATCTTTTGTTCGCATGAAGCGAATGAATTTCAAGCCATCATAGAGTAGTGTTCTCTGCTGCAAACACTTCGAAGATGCCTGCTTCCTCAACCGGGTCTGCTTATGATCAAGGATTCGCCAAAAAGTGTGATTTTTGTATAGATGACTGATGACTTTGTCAAAGCAGAGCTGCCAAGTGTTGTGGAATGAACAGTAGAAGCGAGCGACGTTAGCCGAAAGCTAACTCGTGGCAATCCCCGATCATAGTTGTATTGAGTTCATTTTGTCTACGCTTATAAGCTGGTCAAAACGTTTCTTTTATCTCAGGCAATAGTAGGTGGTTTATTTACCTGACATTTCGGCGAACACTTCCGCATTCGTCAGAGGGGTCCGAAGACGGAAGTGTTGGCCGAAACATGTTCGGTAAATAAAAGCTAACGTCGCTAGCTTCTGTTCATTCCACAACATGATCGGGGATTCGTCAAAACTTTTCGTCAAAACTTTTCTTTTATCCCAGGCAATAGTAGGTGCTTTATCAACCTGACATGTTTCGGCAAACACTTCCGCATTCGATGGAGGGTCCGAAGGGAGAAGTATTCGCCGAAACATGTCAGGTAAATACAGTGCCTTGCAAAAGTATTCGGCCCCCTTGAATCTTGCAACCTTTTGCCACATTTCAGGCTTCAAACATAAAGATATGAAATTTAATTTTTTTGTCAAGAATCAACAACAAGTGGGACACAATCGTGAAGTGGAACAACATTTACTGGATAATTTCAACTTTTTTAACAAAAAACTGAAAAGTGGGGCGTGCAATGTTATTCGGCCCCTTTACTTTCAGTGCAGCAAACTCACTCCAGAAGTTCAGTGAGGATCTCTGAATGATCCAATGTTGTCCTAAATGACCGATGATGATAAATAGAATCCACCTGTGTGTAATCAAGTCTCCGTATAAATGCACCTGCTCTGTGATAGTCACAGGGTTCTGTTTAAAGTGCAGAGAGCATTATGAAAACCAAGGAACACACCAGGCAGGTCCGAGATACTGTTGTGGAGAAGTTTAAAGCCGGATTTGGATACAAAAAGATTTCCCAAGCTTTAAACATCTCAAGGAGCACTGTGCAAGCCATCATATTGAAATGGAAGGAGCATCGGACCACTGCAAATCTACCAAGACCCGGCCGTCCTTCCAAACTTTCTTCTCAAACAAGGTGAAAACTGATCAGAGATGCAGCCAAGAGGCCCATGATCACTCTGGATGAACTGCAGAGATCTACAGCTGAGGTGGGAGAGTCTGTCCATAGGACAACAATCAGTCGTAAACTGCACAAATCTGGCCTTTATGGAAGAGTGGCAAGAACAAAGTCATTTCTCAAAAATATCCATAAAAAAGTCTCGTTTAAAGTTTGCCACAAGCCACCTGGGAGACACACAAAACATGTGGAAGAAGGTGCTCTGGTCAGATGAAACCAAAATTGAACTTTTTGGCCAAAATGCAAAACGATATGTTTGGTGTAAAAGCAACACAGCTCATCACCCTGAACACACCATCCCCACTGTCAAACATGGTGGTGGCAGCATCATGGTTTGGGCCTGCTTTTCTTCAGCAGGGACAGGGAAGATGGTTAAAATTGACGGGAAGATGGATGCAGCCAAATACAGGAACATTCTGGAAGAAAACCTGTTGGTATCTGCACAAGACCTGAGACTGGGACGGAGATTTATCTTCCAACAGGACAATGATCCAAAACAAAGCCAAATCTACAATGGAATGGTTAAAAAATAAACATATCCAGGTGTTAGAATGGCCAAGTCAAAGTCCAGACCTGAATCCAATCGAGAATCTGTGGAAAGAGCTGAAGACTGCTGTTCACAAACACTCTCCATCCAACCTCACTGAGCTCGAGCTGTTTTGCAAGGAAGAATGGGCAAGAATGTCAGTCTCTGGATGTGCAAAACTGATAGAAACATACCCCAAGCGACTTGCAGCTGTAATTGGAGCAAAAGGTGGCGCTACAAAGTATTAACGCAAGGGGGCCGAATAATATTGCACGCCCCACTTTTCAGTTTTTTATTTGTTAAAAAAGTTTAAATGATCCAATAAATTTTGTTCCACTTCACGATTGTGTCCCACTTGTTGTTGATTCTTGACAAAAAATTAAAATTTTATATCTTTATGTTTGAAGCTTGAAATGTGGCGAAAGGTTGCAAGGTTCAAGGGGGCCGAATACTTTTGCAAGGCACTGTATAAGAAAGACAGGGCTGATGGTAAAGGATAGCTTGTTGAAACAGGAGAATGTCATTGTCAGTCGCGTCGATAAAAAAGTTAAAGCTATGCTTAGGTCGGCTCGTAGCCTACCTACTTGGGCCACAGTCAGCTGTTTTTGTCAGTACGGAGAAAAAGTTACATATTCATCTGCTTGATGTGTGATGGCACGGTGTGGATTCTCTGTTAAGATTGTTCGGACAAAATATTCATTAAAAATGAATGAAAACTAAATACTAGTGAATATCTCATTATTATCATTTAAAATTTTTTAGTGACGAGTAAAAATAGATTATGACCGGATTTTTATGACCCTGTCAGTCAAAATGATAGACAACGAAAAAGTCTAGCGCAACCTCTGGGTCCAACATAAAATTCCAACCTCCTCCTCTTCCTCCAACTCTTTAAAAACTTAGATCTCCTCACTTGCGCTCGATTTATCGCTTATATCGCTGTTTGAATCATTGTTTGAAGGGCTTTGTAGGGCGGCCGTATGGAGCGCTTCCACCGCTGTTCTCGGTGTGATGTATCACTTCCGGGTTCGCCCCCTTTCAAGCTCGAACTTCGGAAACGTGATTATTTTGTCAAATATACAACATATAAATGATTTTTTCATGCTTTATTTGTTGAACAATGTTTAACTACTTTAAATTTTGAACCTATTTGGCATTTTATGAAATTACTTCACATTTGGTCTTTAAGAGAATGTTTTTACAGTACACGGTGCAAGTGGACGGTTTTTCCTTGTTGTGTTCAGGGGTAATAGTTTAACTCTCGCTTCCGGGAGAACCTTTAACTCGGTGTGTATGTGCATGTGTCTTGTCAACTCTCGCTTCCCACAAAATCTTTGATCGCAAAAAGGGCAGACAAAAGCCCTCCCTCTGGTGTGCGTTGTTAAATGTCCCTGCTGAGTAAACTTTTTACCACAAAACGTGCAGACAAAAGGCTTTTCTCCAGTGTGTGTTCTCATGTGTCTTTTTAAATCTTGCTGCGCACAAAATCTTTTATTGCAAAGAGAGCAGAAGAAAGGCTTCTCTCCAGTGTGTGTCCACGAGTGTCTATTCAACTGATGCTTCGTACAAAAGCTTTCATCGCAAAGAGAGCAGACAAAACGCTTCTCTCCAGTGTGTGTCCTCGTGTGTTTTGTTAACGATTGCTTCCTAGAAAATCTTTTATCGCAGAGAGAGCAGACAAAAGGCTTGACTCCAGTGTGTATTCTTATGTGTATGTTTAAAGATCCCTTCTGGGTGAATGCCTTACCACAAAATGTGCAGATAAAAGGCTTTCCTCTAGTGTGCGTATGCGTGTGTATAATTAAATATTCTTTGGTAGCAAATTTTTTATCGCAACGTGAGCAGGAAAAAGGTTCCCCCCCTGCACATTTTTTTGCGTCTCCTTTCAGTGCTGACTTGTTTAGGGATTTCAAAGCATTTTGCTGAAAGTCAACATCCTCCTCATCAGCGTTAAAGTCAGAAGAGCGTGACGTTATGGCGTCACTTTCTGAGAGTGGCCGTAAGAGGTCGTCCGGTGGCGATCGTCCCTCACCTTTTGTTGTCAGGTGTTGAAACAAGTTACTGCTCTCTTTACTTGGACCTTCATCTTCTTCACTCTTTACACTAACATTCATTGGAAACTGGATTTCCTCTTCCTGTGGTTCTTCTTTAATGCTGGAGGTCTCTGGCTCTGCCTCCTGTTTGATGTACGCCATATCAGACTCCTCCTGTTTAACGTGGGGGGGATCGTGCTTCTTCGGGTGAAGATTTTCCACTGTGATGTCTGCGGGACACAGAAGAAAACAAATCACGCTCTTGGGAAGGAACGGCTGATATTTCATTTCTCTTTAGGTTTTCCAGTAGTAATTTGATGATTTTGGCCAAATATTATGACAAGATATATATATTGTGGATTAATTAGTAATGCGATGTCATCTCACACTTCGTAGATTCCAGGCAGTGCAAAATTATTAAATATACTAGTGAAAAACTTTCCAAAGAAACCATTTAAATCCAAACACTGTAGGAAAATTATTATTCATGACATTAAATGAATAACATTATCCTATTAGCACATGTTGAATTTTGTCCATATTAGTAACACAAGCAGATTCATATTGTTTTCCTGAACAAATAGCAATAGATTTTTTAAGACTGTTGACCTCTTGGGCTTCAAGCCCACTTAAGCGCAAATGAACCACCTTGAAGCTTTCAGGCAATTGGCTGAAAAGCTTCATTGCTTCAATAGCAGTTCATATAGATATGGCTTTTCGAGACAAAACAAAAAGTACCGTATTTTTCAGACTATAAGTCGCAGTTCTTTTCATAGTTTGGCTGCGGATGCGACTTATACTCAGGAGCGACTTATGTGTGAAATTATTAACACATTATGATTAAAATTGCACCGATACCGATACCAGTATCGGCAGGGGGCGCCGATCCAGTCCGATGGTATCGGTATCGACGAGTACCAACATTTAGGGTCTCGATACCAACTACTAGCATCACTAGAACCCAAATGTCCTCCCCACGTGAGCTAACTTCCCAAATACCGATGCATAACATCTGTATGTCTTTGTCTCGAATTTACCAAACAAAATTAACTCCTTCGTCTTCAATTTTAAGGATGTAAAGTACAACGCTTTTGCACGATGTTACGCTGCTCATCTAACATGGCATTCACAAACGACTAGCATGCGTAAGCTAATGCCTGCTATTATAGCACCGATGGGATCAGAAAGGTTAAGCCCGTGGGAGACTAAGCCAACTCATGGTTTCATGATGAACAATGAGTGGCAAATTAAGAGCGCCGTACTTCAAACTTGTCCTGTTTATTAAAGTCGATTGTCATATGTGTTGTGCATTAATGAGCAGAAGTGACTTCTGTGGCCAGAAAACAAGCGGCGCAGCGCACACACTAGATATCATCAAATAGCAACCTAGATGTCCTACGTCAGATCCCATGCCAACTCTCGCGCGCACACACTAGATATAATCAAAAAGCAACCTAGATGTGCTACATTAGATCCCATGCCATGAGCTGCGTGAGCCCAGAGCGACATGTAGTCCATATACTACATTGATGAATTAGAAACCGCCATGACTGAATGGAAGTTAAGCAGGCCAAATCAATCCATACCAGTGACTATAGATAATGCAGCAAATACTGTTAATTAAGTACATGTTACAGATGGACTCGGATCACAAATAGGATGTTTTACTCATTATGGTAAATATAGCTGCTAAGAGAGCTGCAGCAATCAACAGTGTGCCCCACTTTACAAACAGTAAAGATTGTTCTCAGCACTTATATTCAAAATCTCTTCAGATCAGTAAGAAGTAAGCACATAAATATCATGCACTAAAATGCTTGTTTATATGAAGTTATTTTTGCTTGTTAGCAAATAAAAATAATAATAACAGTTGTATTTTTTGTTTCAGAGCATTAAATGTATTGAAATGTATCGAAAATCGTACCGAACCATGACTTAATTGTATCGTTGCATCCCTGATGCGTACACACACACAGTACTTTTGCACAGTACTGTATATTTTTATTATATTATGTATATACAGGATATACTGTATGTATATATTTTCCCCAAGTGAAAGCTTCCATGATCCTAATAAATTTAATAATAAAAAAAATATATATACAGTACTGTGCAAAAGTTTTAGGCAGGTGTCCCGCCTAAAACTTTTGCACAGTACTGTCTAGATATATGTGTATGTGTTTTTTTTTTTTTGCTAACAGAGTGGTATCGGAATGGTATCGGTATCGGCCGATACTGCACAGCCAGGTATCTGTATCGGGCCCAAAAAATGGTTTCTGTGCAACACTAATTATGATATCATTTCACATGTTATTTTGGTGTTTTGGAGTGACACTGATGGTTTGGTTAACTTGTTAGCATGTTCTTTATGCTATAGTTATCAGAATAACTTAATAGCTATGGCCACGTTTGCGTTCTGCCTTTGGCAATGTGTATTCATTATTTATAATGTATTATTATTGACCATGTTTATATTGAAATGCATGCTTTTAGTTTGTAGCGCTTTCACCCCCACTTGGGGCGCACTTGCACTTGTTTACGTGAAGAAGAGCGCTCCCACGCCAGAAGAAAACAGACAGCTATGTAGCTCTAAGTGAGCGGGCAAGTTAGCGAGAGAGAAACACAGCTGCGAACCTACGTTCATTGTTTATGCTTGTAAAATATTTCCACAGAGGCAACGCCTGTGTGTATCATATTTTCTGTTGTTGTGTTTTTTCCACCCACGATCGGACACTTAGAGTCAGTTGTGTGGTTGTTTGAATGATGCGCTAATGCTAGCAAATGCATGCTAACCGTTTGTGTCATGTCATTGCTGTAAAAGCACCTAATTATCATTTATTTACGTCAATACGAACCTGTTTGGTATCGAGGACGAAATTGATTCAGCTAATTATATGGACATCCAGCATCGTCATTTGGGAGTTTAGCCCGCTGGATAGCCAGGACCGAGCCATAGCGTCCTGATGAGGACAGTATATTCGCATTTCGTTGTTCATGCACTGTACACTTATTCAGCATTTTGTTCTCTATTGTATTTTTATATTGAATTGCCTTTCAAGATGACATGTCTGTTCTATGTGTTGGATTCATCATGTAAATTTCCCCCTACAATGCGATTTATACTCCGGTGCGACTTGTATATGTTTTTTTTCCTCTTCGTTGGGCATTTTATGGCTGGTGCGACTTATACTCAGGCGCGACTTGTAGTTCGAAAAATACGGTATTTAATAAAAAAAGGGTTGAAAAGCCTTTGCAAAATTGTAGCGGCAACTGTCTCAGATGTTGTACCTGAGAATAATAAACACTTTGTGTCCTCATTATGGCCGGAGTGGGACTCATTTTCAGCCCGGGAATTTCATGCCTCAGACTGGCCCGCTTTTATCATGATCATCACTGTTCGTGCCCTGGGGCTGGTATCCCGTCCCATTGCATAGAGATGACCAGGTGAGCTAGTTCCCTCCAGTACTGGCGGTTTTGTGCCAGGACATTTGCATCCTTCAATGTAACTCCATGTTGTTCGAGGTCATTCGCGATGGGGTCAAGCAATGAAGTGTGGGGCTTTACTCATAGTCGTCTCCAGCATGCCGCCTTTGGGTCAAACTTCAGGATGGATCTTGTCGCCTGGTCAGGAGGAAGACTGAGATCATGGCCAAGCCAGCGGATGCGGCGCTGTGCAGCCAGGCGGGATGTCCTGGGCTGATTTGTCCAGGCTCCCAGTGTTTCGTTGGAGACTGACCTTCTTGACGGGTCTGAGAGCCCTGCTGTCAAAGCAGTCTATTCTTGCGGCCAGTGTCTTGTTTAACGGCCATGTTTCAGAGCCATAGAGAAAAATAGAGAGTACGGCGGTGTTGTAAATTCTGAGCTTCATCTTCCGTGAGATGGCTTGGTGCTGCCAGAGTGGTTTCCAGAGAGACTGTAGGGCAGAAGCTGCCAGGGCTCTCCAGCGGAGAACCTCTGATTTAAGATCCTCGTTATCGGTCACTGTGGGCCCCAGGTAAACAAAGCTCTTCACAGGCTCTACAGTGTCATCAACAAGCAGGAGGGGCGGTTGATCAGGTCAGTCACTGACATGCATGAATTTGGTCTTGGTCCAGCTCACGTGGAGACCAAACTTTTCTGCCTCCTCGCTGTATATACTCAGAGCATCCCTCAGCTGGTTGTAGGAGGTGCTGAACAAGATGGTGTCGTCAGCGTACTCCTCTCAGTCAGTTGGTAGTTGCCAAGGGACACTCCGGGTACTCGCTCACAGACCCTGCATGTTGCTCTAACCTGTGCTGAGTGATCATCAGACACTAAATTCAACTCGTAGCATTTATTACTGCGACGCACAGATACAGTTAACTGTGAATCAGGGGTCTCCAAGTCCGGTCCTCGAGAGCCCCAATCCAGCTTGTTTTCCATGTCTCCCTCCTTTAACACACCTGTATCAAATGATCAGCTCATCAGCAAGCGCTTCAGGAGCCTGATAACGATCCTGATATTGATGAGCAAAGGTGACGTGTTACGTGCGGTACGCTACTCTCATATCAAATCACTCACACGTAACTGGGGTTGGGCATCGTTTGAAATTGAACGATTCCGATTCCAGGTTTCAATTCCGGTTCCGAATAATTTTCGATTCAGATTCTTTTAAGAGGCAGGGTCAAAAAAAAAAAAAAAAAAAAAAGGCAGGGTCAAAAAATCTCTAGTTTAAAAATGTATTAGTTAATATTAATGTCTTAACTTCGATTTTTTTTAATTATATGAAAATGTATGATTATTTATATGAATTTAAGATGTATTATTATTTATGATTATTTATTAATACAATCAATATTAAATTATAAATTATATGAACTTGTCACAGGGTTATTTTTAACCTGTATATCGGTCTTTGAACTCAAATGTGATGAAGTTTCTTTCCACAGGAGTGCACTTTCACAAAGACGTTTATTTTGCAAAAGCTCACGGAGAAAACATTTACTTAAATTCTTTTGCCATACATGTACCTTAGCTGGGAGCTACAACGAAGCATTAGTATAAATTCTTATATTGATTATAATTTGATGTAGATGAGGCAAACTAATATTTCCTGATTTGTAATTCCGATTCTGCTGTGTTTACAGACACATGCAATGTTCATGTTGTGACAATACCAGTTAGGCCAGTGAGTGGCGCTGTAGGAGTATGTACGTATAATGTGGAGAAGAAGAGATGGGAGCGTCTGGCTAGGATACTTTGTGATGTGATGCTATGTATTCACTGCTAAGAGTTCATTAAAAAAGTAATCAAATGCTTCATATAGCTGCTTCTTTCTAAATAAACAACAACAGATTCCAAAACAAAAATCCTTTTATTACTGTTGATTTTAATGGAGGCGTCTATTGCTTTAAGATTGCGGCTTTTTACCAACGCCAGTGAATCTGTCATTTTGCATCTATTGCTCTTTATATGTTCTAACGCCGTCGAGTGTCATTTTGCATCTAGTTCTATATACATGATATCGACTATAGCCAGATGTAATAATACGACTTATTCTCATACTATTGCTCGCATACTACTGCTTAATCTGGGGTCGGATCGTGGGAACAGCAGAAGACAGACGTAATGTATTTTTTTTACTTACCCGATTCTGATGGCACAGTGTGTCATCTACGTAGTACTCGGCTAGCTTTGCACCTGGGCTATATTCCATGAAGCAAATCGTGCATAATTGATGGTGCAGCCACCTTTGCATGATATGGTTGCATTGCAAATGTTTTACTGAGCTTATTGGTCTTTTTTTTGTTATAATCTTTAAGCACCGCCCCACCGTGACCATGTCTGTAATCAAGATGCAATGCACAAACACGCGCTTTTGTGGCTTTTTCTTTGGGGTTTTCGGCAGAATTTTTTTTCCTGCTCGGCGGTCAGGGCATTGAAATATGGAATCGAGCGTTTCCGGGAGAACTGGAGTGTTAGAACCGGGTCCCATCGGTGCTTAATGCTCGATGCCCAACCCTACACATAACACCACCAACTGTAGATCTGAACTTAATTACAAATGCATACATAAACATATATTAGCTGAAACAACTTACAGCTTTAGGTGGGCCAAAGCAGAACGAAGCTAACATTTACCCATGACAGAAGTCTGAGTCTGCTCAGTCATACAGACGACAGTCCAGCCAGACCCAACGCTACCAGCAGAGGGCAGCATATCTTCAATAATTAAACAAAATACTTTTGAAGTTTTTTGATAATTTAGGGGTACTTAAAGGGTTAATTTCGACTTACGCGGAAATCCGGATTACGTCGCCAGCGTAGGAACGGAACTTGTTCGTAACCTGGGGACTACCTGTAGGTGTATTTAATAATCAAATTATATAATTTTTGCATTTAAAAAATGCCACTAATCGTAAGTTAATTATGGACAGTATGTGATTGATCCCAATTAAAAAACTTCGCCCATTCTTCACATGATCACTATATTTCAACATGGCGATAATTCAGAAGTAAAATTGTGAAAAGCAATAAGCCGTAATTAACCCTTGAGAGTCGAAGGACGCGCCGGCGCGTCTTCAGCGCACCCTTTGAAGCACCCTCACGTTTTAATTACGTCACCCACATGCCGTTGGTTGGTCTCATTTTAAAGTGCGGAAGTTGCGGTTTACTCTCGTTGTTATTTGAAGTCAATCGACCAACTAAAACGTGAGATATTGTCATTTAAGTTTTATAGTTTTATTGTCCTCTCAAAAAAACATTAAAACGCTGCATGGATCATTTGTTTATGTCTATATTTCCATCATTTCTTGCCCTTTTTCAAAACGGAAGCTCCATGAAAAAAACACAAATCAAACGAACCCTTTCGAAGTCACAGTGGAAGCACAAAATGCGTTTTTTTTTTTTTTTTTAATATAAATATAACTGCCGTGCGAGGTTCCACCGAACGAGAGGGAGGAGTGTTCTGAAGCAGCGAGGGGGCGAGCGACGGCCGTTTGAAACGAGCGAGCGAGCGACTTTGTGTGACTTTGAGAATGAACGGAAAACTAAATTTAGCGCAAGCAATTGTGCTTTTTGATCAACTTGAGGAAGAGGATGGTCCAAATTCGTCATCATCGTCTTCTTCGGAAGAGTCCTTGAGTGAAGATAGTGACGGATTTGAACACGTGGGTGACGCCATCGACGAGCAGAGGTAAGCCAACTCACTTTTTTTTTAATGCTGAAAAAGTTTCTTTTGAAAGTTTCTTTTGATATTGCAAGACAAAGTTAATTTTGATGCAATATAAGTGTGTGTTTGTGTATATAATAATAAAATGTGCATATCAGATCAAAGTATAATGTGTGGTCTTCTTTCTATATGAAGATTAGGGATGTAGCACATATTCAGCTGTGGTATTCTTTCTATTGTCATACATATAGATTTCCATTATTATTTATTGCTGTATATATTTTTATTTTATACTTTATTATTTTCATAAATACTGACTTTTTTCTTCATGTACATTTATAGTGACAATGAAAGTAAAGTGAAATGAAAATGGAAGGGTGGAAAGAGGACCGACACCCCATGGAAGTGTGGGCTGTGTGATGTAGCCCTGTGTCTAATTCCAGAACGAAACTGCTTTTCGGAGTGGCATGCCTGAAAAAATTTTAACTTGTTTATTGTAAATATTTTTGAATATACTTTTTTCCCCAATGTTATATACATATTTTTTTCCCCACAATCAGTCTTCTCAATTTGTGTATATAAATGTGTGTTTAAGAAGCTTGATTGTGTGTACATAGTTTTCATCAGGTGACGGGCCGCAATACCTAAACTCATAAAGAGATGGCCTCTAAACACTTTTTGTGTTAGATGGTATATATTTTCACTGTTCTTCACTGTTCGGTCTGCTGTATATAACCTGTTTTGACTAGAGCATGTATACAGGCAAAAAACGCCTATGGCTATACCTGTTGTTTATGTTGAATTGTCAAATATAAGACTATTTATTCTAAATTTTTTTGGTTGAATGTTCATCCTAACATGTTGAATAAATATTACAAAGTTTCAAAACGGTTCGTTACGCATGTTTGGTTGTCAATTGGACATCAATATTAAAAATTTTGACAAAACGATTTTGGAATTTTTGGTCTTTTGGGGCCCAAAATGATGATTTACAATTGGTCAGTGAAGGAAACAACAGTTTGGACATGAAGTTCAAGGTGTCACAAAAAAAGGGACCAAACCAGGCCATCGTAACCAATTCTTTCTTTGAAATATAAAGGCAACTTCAAAGGCATGCAAAATCAGACAAAATAGGCCCAGACCTTAAAGGGTTAAATTAGGTGTGTATTTTGGCGTGATTGTTTAAATATTCCTTCCGGGTGTATCTTTTATCGCAAAGAGAGCAGGTGAAAGGCTTCTCTTCATTGTGTGTTCTTGTGTGCCTGTTTAAACTTCCCTTCTCAGTGAATCGTTTACCACAAGCTGTGCAGACAAAAGGGGTTTCTCCAGTGTGTGTTCGAGTGTGAGAATTTAGTAATATTTTCAGAGAGAATCGTTTTTGACAAACAGAGCAGGAAAATGGCTTTTCTCCAGTGTGTGTCATTTTGTGTTTGTTTAAACTTCCTTTCTCAGCGAATTGTTTACCACAAAAAGTGCATACAAAAGGCTTCTCCCCAGTGTGCGTCTTTGTGTGTTTGTTTAAACTTCCCTTCTCAGTGAATCGTTTACCACAAGCTGTGCAGACAAAAGGCTTTTCTCCAGTGTGTGTTCTTGTGTGAGAGTTTAGTAGTATTTTCAGAGAGAATCTTTTTTGGCAAACAGAGCAGGAAAATGGCTTTTCTCCAGTGTGTGTCATTGTGTGTTTATTTAAACTTCCCTTCTCGGCAAATTGTTTACCACAAAATGTGCAGACAAAGGGCTTCTCCCCGGTGTGTGTACGCATGTGTATTGTTATCTGCTGCTTACGACGAAATCTTTTATGGCAAAGAGAGCAGGCAAAAGGCTTCCCTCCATTGTGTGTTCTTATGTGAATGCTTAACTCTGCCTTTGTTAAGTATTTTTTATCACAAAGTGAGCAGACAAAACGCTTCTCTCCAGTGTGTGTTTTAATGTGACGGTTTAGTAGTGCTTTCCGCGAGAATCTTTTATGGCAAATTGCGCAGGGAAAAGGTTTTTCTCCAGTGTGTGTCATTGTATGTTTTTTTAAACTTCCCTTCTCAGCAAATCGTTTACCACAAGACGTGCAGACGAAAGGCTTCTCCCCGGTGTGTGTATGCATGTGTCTTTTTAAGTGATGTTTCCAAGAAAATGTTTTATCACAAAGTGAACAGGTAAAAGGTTTCCCAACCGCTTTTGTGTCTCTTTTCAATGACTTATTTAAGGATTTTGATGCATTTGGGTCAAAGTCTTTATCGTCTTCATCAGTGTTAAAATCAGAAGAGTGTGACGTTTCGACGTCACTGTCCGAGAGTGGTGCTAACAAACCGTCATGTTGCGATCGTCCCTCTCCTTTTGTTGTCAGGTGTTGAAATGAGCTGTCACTCAAAGGTTTCGGTCCTTCGTCGTCTTCACTCTTCACACTGACAGTCATTGGAAACTTGGGGATTTCATCTTCGTGTTCTTCTTTAATGCTGGGAGTCTCTGGCTCCGCCTCCTGTTTGATGCACGGTGTCTCCGACTCCTCCTGTTTAACGTGGAGGGGATCTTGTTTCTGAGGGTGAAGCTCTTTAATAGTGACGTCTGCAGGACACTGGAAATGAAAAAATATCACGTGATTTGCTAAATTCAAGCTTTGCTCAGTCTTCTGCCGTGATTTTCATGTTGTACCTTTTTTTACCAACACTAAGGCCCTATTCTGACTGGCAGCAAAAAATAAATAAAAATAATAACAATAAACGTTGAGAATGCTTTGAGGTGGCAACTGGTACCATCTGAGTGGGACAAGTCAGACTTCCCACCTTCCTCAAATGCAGCATTAGCACAAGTGGCCGAAGCACTCCTCTCTATAGAGGTTTTTCACGTGACGTCACCGCACTTCGGCCAAAAAGGCAACGTCCATCTTGGTCCTGACGCTGTGCTTGTCGCTTGTACACACGCCGTAGCTTTACAAGGCTACAGTGGGGCAAATAAGTATTTAGTCAACCACTAATTGTGCAAGTTCTCCCACTTGAAAATATTAGGGAGGCCTGTAATTGTCAACGTGGGTAAACCTCAACCATGAGAGACAGAATGTGGGGGGGGGGGAAAAAATGAAAATCACATTGTTTGATTTTTAAAGAACTTATTTGCAAATCATGGTGGAAAATAAGTATTTGGTCAATACCAAAAGTTCATCTCAATACTTTGTTATGTACCCTTTGTTGGAAATAACGGAGGCCAAACGTTTTCTCTAACTCTTCACAAGCTTTTCACATACTGTTGCTGGTATTTTGGCCCATTCCACCATGCAGATGTCCTCTAGAGCAGTGATTTTTTTGGGGCTGACATTGGGCAACACGGACTTTCAACTCCCTTCACAGACTTTCTATTGGGTTGAGATCTGGAGACTGGCTAGGCCACTCCAGGACCTTGAAATGCTTGTTACGAAGCCACTCCTTTGTTGCCCTGGCTGTGTGTTTGGGATCGTTGTCATGCTGAAAGATCCAGCCACGTCTCATCTTCAATGCCCTTGCTGATGAAAGGAGGTTTTTACTCAAAATCTTTCAATACATGGCCCCATTCATTCTTTCCTTTAAACAGATAGGTCGTCCTGGTCCCTTTGCAGAAAACAGCCCCAAAGCATGATGTTTCCAACCCCATGCTTAACAGTGTGTATGGTGTTCTTTGGATGCAATTCAGTATTCTTTCTCCTCCAAACACGAGAACCTGTTTCTACCAAAAAGTTCTATTTTGGTTTCATCTGACAATAACTCATTCTCCCAGTCCTCTTCTGGATCATCCAAATGCCATCTAGCGAACCTCAGACGGGCCTGGACGTGTACTTTCTTCAGCAGGGGGACACGTCTAGCAGTGCAGGATTTGAGTCCCTGGCGGCGCATTGTGTTACTGATAGTAGCCTTTGTTACTGTGGTCCCAGCTCTCTGTAGGTCATTCACTAGGTCCCCCCCCGTGTGGTTCTGGGATTTTTGCTCACCCTTCATGTTATCATTTTGACGCCACCGGGTGAGATCTTACATGGAGCCCCAGATCGAGGGAGATTATCAGTGGTCTTTTGTGTTTCTAATAATTGCTCCCACTGTTGATTTCTTTACACCAAGCGAAGAGTGAAGAGTTACAGAAAACGTTTGGCCTCTGTTATTGCCAACAAAGGGTACATAACAAAGTATTGAGATGAACTTTTGGTATTGACCAAATACTTATTTTCCACCATGATTTGCAAATAAGTTCTTTAAAAATCAAACTGTGATTTTCTTTGTTTTTTTCCACATTCTGTCTCTCATGGTTGAGGTTGACGCATGTTGACAATTACAGGCCTCTCTAATCTTTTCAAGTAGGAGAACTTGCACAGTTGGTGGTTGACGAAATACTTATTTGCCCCACTGTACGTTTAAACTTTTAAGCGGCGATCTCCTTTCAAATTAGATTCGCCGCAACAAAATATGAAATGGTGAACGACTGCGTAGCATTTGGCTCCACAAATGTGCAGGAGAATCCAAGAGTCTGCACTTTTACCGGATCCCCCCAAAAAATAAATAAATAAATTAAAAAAAAAAAAAAAAGAGGAGCGACTTGAAAAATGGCTGGCTGCCATCAAACGGGTAAACTTCTTCCAAAGATTTAAAAAATCTCTTGACCTGACACTTCATCATTCTTTGCGTCACACCTTATCAGAGCGGTCCAGCTTCAATTAGTAATAGCCGAAGACGGTATACACTTACTGTATGTCGGATTTAAGCTTGGATTTACTTACGACTGGATTTAACTACGAAAGCTGTACCGCATACAAACAGGAAGGATTGTCTCAGGAGTGATTTGTTCGAGGATTCAAGGTAAATGTTATATTTTTCGTACCATGCATGCGTGATTGAAGAATTTGTTCGAAGGAATTTTCTTCATTGTTTACACATGGAACTGACTAGCCTCATCGTTGGCAATATTTACACGAAATGAATGCTACCTGCACGTTTTCTTTGCTTTTAACCAAGAATCGAGACTGTTTTACGTCCATAACTATGAAGAATGCAGGGATTTAAGCATTTATTCACAAGAGTTTTCACCAGAAAGGTTCCTTTTACGCCGGCGGCCGCTAGCATCATTCGCTACCTTAGTAGCATGGTACTTCGTCAATATATGTAAAATAAACACTAACTCTACGGTTTCTTTGCTTTTAACCAAAAATCGAGACTGTTTTTCATCCATATCTATGAAGAATTCAGGGATTTAAGCATTTATTCACAAGAATTTTTGCCAGAAAAGCACCATTGACGACAGGCTGACGCTAGCCTTATTCGTTAACATAGTAGCATGTGGTGCCAAGAATCGAGACTGTTTTACGTCCATATCTATGAAGAAAGTTTGGTGAGGGTAAGTACTACATATGTTCATCAGGTAATTATATACAGTATGTCCGGGTCATCTAAATATGGGAGCTCGAAAGCTAAGATTATGTCCTGTCTCAATTTACAGCTGGTCATCGTTTTATTTTTTAGGAAATTTCCATTTTTGCGTGTAGGATACAACGCCACCAGAAGGTCTAAGATGTAGGAATGTTTACATCTGGGCGGAAACACGTCACGATTCACGTGACGGTGAAAAACCTCTATTGTGGTCGCTTTATAGACCCTACTCACATGACGTCACAACTACGCCTCCGCGCCATATTGTCCGTCAGCTCGTCGGGTTTAAGCATTACTGCTACGTAAATTCCTCCTATTATGGCGTTTTTCTACTCGTTAACATTAATAATCAAAATGGTGAAGGAGTGTGTGGCGGTTGGTTGCAATAACAGAGTAGATGGAGAGACTTGAAGTTCTACCGTATTCCGAGAGACCCGGAGAGGAGAGCAAGATGGACTGATGCAATTCGATGAGAAAACTGGGCACCAAACGATCACTACAGATTATGTAGTAGTCATTTTATATCTGGTAAGATGCATTTAATATATATTTAGAGGGTTTTGGGCTGACAACCACAATTAAGCTCATTGCGAGGCTAATCGCCGACAACATACAGTTTCAAATTCAAGATGCTTACTGTAAATTCCGGATTACAAGCCGCTACTTTTTTCCCTCATTTTGAATCCTGCGGCGTATGCGATGATGCGGCCAATTTATCAATTTTTCTAACGACCGCCAGGAGCGCTCGAGCATAAAATGCAAGCATAAGACACGTGGAATATGTGTGTCGAGGAAGACGCTAGTTGGCACTCTTACCCGTATTTTAAGTTGGTGCTTTGTGCACGAAAAAAAGTAGCAGACCCTCATCTTTGTGCATTCGTAGAATTAGCATAGCCTGGTACTCCAGACTCACCGCTGTTCCAGCAATTGAGCCTGGCCACCATTAAGCGGATAAAATTTTCAGAGCGGAGCAAGCCACAGCAGACAGACAGCGGAGTGGACCAATCAGCGACGGGCGGGACGAGGGAATTGCGCGTGGAAGTAAACATACGAGGAGAGCGGAGTTTATTCAACATGTTTGAAAAACACACGGAGAACAGTCTGGCCGTGCCAGGCAAGAATTAGCATACCCGCATCATGCTAGAAGAAATGGATATGATGTGCCGAGTTGAATTGAAGGCTTGGATGGCCAGCGGCGTCAGATCGTTTACAAAAGTGGTCGTATGCGAAGAGCAACTTTTGCAAAAGTCTGACAGCGTGGAGCAGCGTGAAAAAAAATCCACCATCACCAACGGGTTTCGAAAAGCCGGTCTGCTGCGTGATGAAGAGGACGACACGCTAAGGAGTGAGCTTGAGGAGTCAGCTAAGTGCCGTGTTGCTGGCGCTGTTTGGAAAGAAAAGTTAAGGTATTGTAACGATGACAAATAGTAACCCGTTAAGTTAGGTTGCAATTCTTTATTTTGGAAACTCGTCGAACAACACACGACTGCTGCCTCTAGCAGCCGACGCACACACACAGACACACCCGCAACAATAACGACAGCACGTCTCTTGCTCTTCCGCACCTCCCTTACCTGTAAGTCATGCGCTGTATCATAACCCGATTTGTTAAAATATGGTATTTAAACTTGGAAAACTGTGTATTTCTTTATAAATATTTCAGTTTAATATGTGGGCACACGCGGCTTATAGGCAGGAGAGGCTTATGTATGCACTAAATTCTTTTTCCCTTAAAAATGTACTGGGTGAGGCTTGTAATCCGGGGCGCTCAATGGTCCGGAATTTACGGTATTTCTTCCACCATCATTATTTTTTGAATAATATTTAGCTGGTACCAAGTGAAAGAAGTTACACAGGTGTGTCCAAACCTTTTGAAAAGGGGGCCAGATTTGGTGTGGTAAAAATGCGGGGGGCTACCTTGGCTGATTTACATAGAACAATATATTTAAACACATTTTAACAAGCCCTTCTGTGTGTCACATTTGCTTTATAATTTTTTTAATGCATAATTTTAACAATCTCGTCTTTGTGGCGTTCTCTTTCGACACTCGGGCTCTTGCGAAATACTGCTGCTGTGCTTCAAGATGCTATAGTTTCTTGCTGCATATCTTCCCTGTAATGTTGTCGTACATGTCAGCGTGTCTTGTTCGGTAATATCATTATTGCGTCACATCGAACTCTTTGAAAACAGCGACTGTCTCTTTGCAAATGAGGCAGACAGTTGTTGTGTGTTTTATTGAAGAAATAGTCCAATATCCACCTATCCTTGAAGCGTCGGCCATCGCAGTCAACTTTTTTTTAATTGATTGTCACCATTTTAGAAAACTGGAAGTAAAGGGTCAAACGGGGTAATGTTGCTTAGAGTGCTGCTCTTAAAGTTTTTCAAACTTTCGTGAGAATAGGCTGATTTCGTGTGGACAAGATAGTTGTAGATATCAGGGTAGCAGATGTCAGGTAGAGAGGGTGAAGACAGCGGGTCGAAAAATATCGAATTCGGCATCAAATATGGATCTGGCGAATGGATAGACTGAAGCTTTTCCACATAACGCCTTTTATGCAACGCATCCAATGAGTTTACAGCGTCTGAAAGCACCGGGGCTTCCATGAATTGCACTATAAATTGCACGACAAATTGAAACCATTGAGAATATGGATAAACACTGACGGACAATATGGTGGCCGGATACAGCGACATGTCATTCTGTGACGTTGGTGAGTAGAGTCTATACATTTAAAAAAATAGTCCTACAGAAATAAATAAATTACGGCAGTTTGGTGTGACAATGTTTTGGCCGCATGGGTATTTTGAACAACGATCTGCATTTTTTATTTATTTGACTATGTGTTTTATTCAGCAATGACTACTGAGCTAACACTGACAGTTAGCTTTATTATGTTTTAATTTTACACCCTCATCACTCTACAGCGCTGCGTTTTTACAGATTAAATAAAGCCTGTATGTAAGACACATTAGCCACGCATCAACAGTGGTCATAATCAATAGAAACCTAGCCCTCCGAAGGGCTAACATTACGTGATCGAGTGACAGTAACGTTATATTTATTAGCGCTGAGAAGTGTACTGCTTAAAGATGGCGGCTGTTTACGAATGCTGCTCAGACGCGGCCAAGTCTGTCATTTCGCTTCTAGTTCTAAATGCATGCTATATCTATGAGACGCCTCGGACATAACCTGCTACCACACTAGCATCATGCGGGCGTAGTTTTTAGCAACGTCGGCGTAGTTTGTGGCAGCTGTCGGCTGCAATAAGTTAAAAAAAAATTTTTTTTTTTTTAATTGCTTCTTCCTTTTATGAACGTGACGTAGTCCCGCATTAAAAGTAGTCCGGGCAAAACATGATGCTTAGAGTTGGCAAAATTAAACGATTCCTCGAGGTGAATAAAATTACTCGGATCCCTTTTTAAACTCGAGTTACTCAAGTTGCGCGAGTATTCGTTTCAGCTCTAATTCAAACATTCGTTTAGCTCAACAAATACACTGAATGGCAATATTTAGTCACAATATACAAACTATCAGAGGTCTCGTACGTTGTGAAGCCAGCACTCAAATGACTGTGATGCACAATGGATGGACCAGTAAACAGGGACCTACGGCGTCAGTCGAGGGACAAAACACACTAACTGGCTTGATTTCTGAGTAATTTAAAACTCGCCATTGACACCTTGTGGTGTATTTCAATCACTACCTTACGTAGTTAAAGACACTGTGGAAGAACGGCAGGGATCCCCATGTGACGTCACCGCCCGGCGACGTCAACAATGGCGAGCTACTAGTTTATTTTTTGATTGAAAATTTTACAAATTTTATTAAAACGAAAACATTAAGAGGGGTTTTGATACAGTGGGGAGAACAAGTATTTGATACATTGCTGATTTTGCTGGTTTTCCCCACTTGCAAGCCATGTAGAGGTCTGTAATTTGTATCATAAGTTCTCTTCAACTGTGAGGGACGGAATCTAATACAAAAAAACAGAAAATCACCTTGTATGATTTTTAAATAATAAATTTCCATTTATTTGCATGAAATAAGTATTTGATACATGACCAACTAGTAAATATTTCGGCTCTCAGTTCTTTTTTAAGAACCCCTCCTGATCTCCACTCATTACCGGAAGTAACTGCACCTGTTTGAACTTGTTACCTGTATAAAAGACATCTGTTCACATGCTCAAACAAACAAACAAACTCCAACCTCTCCACAATGGCCAAGACCAAAGAGCTGTGAAAGGACATCAGGGATAAAATAATAAACCTGCACAAGGCTGGGAGCTTTGCAAGTGGGAAAACCAGCAAAATCGGCACTGTATCAAATACTTGTTCTCCCCACTGTATAAAATTACTATAACTTGTACTAACATTTATCTTTTAAGAACTACAAGTCTTTCTATCCGTGGATCCCTTTAATAGAAAGAATGTTAATGCCATCTTGTGGATTTATTGTTATAATAAACAAATACAGTACTTATGTACAGTATGTTGAATGTATATATCCGTCTTGTGTCTAATCTTTCCATTCCAACAATAATTTAAAGAAAAATATGGCATATTTTACTGACACACATCATTCATCAAGTCTTTCACTGCCATTGATGATGATCGATAGAATTGTTAACTCATTGGCTGCCATTGACATCCTCGTTTGAAGTGGGAGGAATGGCAGCGAATGAACGAAACTGCCAACCTCCCACTTCAAATGGACTGGACGTATACTAGTGACGAACTCATTGAACTTCACAGTAGATGGATGAATTGAATGATTGTTTTTTTTTTTTACTCTACAATTTCCTTGAATGATTTCCTGACCCGTGTATCGATAATTGTTGTATCGCCATATCGTGAAATTGTTATGTGAGCTTTGTATGTCAAGTCAGATATGGGAATTTTGCTCTACAGTCACATTCACTGATCTCGGTCAAATCAAAGCAAGTCTGATATTACATAAAAAGTAGGGTAAGTTTGATTTTTGCCTCAACTAGCTATCAGTACGCTAAACCACGCTAGGCATATGGGAAACGTAGTTTTGAACAGCTACGTTGGGAAACATGCTGGTTGAATAGTTTGTCAGTTTATTTCGGTTATTGTTTATGTGCAATCTAGAACATTGAATGAGAATATCAATTGAATGGGAATAACAATTTGTCAAGGACAATTGTCGTGATAGTAATTTATAAGCCTACTGTGTGTATGTGTATTGACTGGACTACATTTCCATGGGTCTGCATCAGGGGTCGCGTTAACCGAATATTTTCCGTCGCTGACCGATTTTTAAAAACGGTGACGGAAAAAACTGAAGTCCATCCGTCATTTTGACAGGTTGCAATTCACACCCCAGACCACAGGGTGACGAGTGAGCATATTAATTAGCTATTGTCTCTCTTGATGCATGACGTCGTTGGCCTTACTTTGAAAAATGTCAAGGCAACTGAGTGTCCGAAGTTTCTTCAAAAAGCCCCAAAACGACGATGGTGTTGATAAAAGAGGTGAAAAAACAGGGACTGCACAAGCGGGCACGCAATTCAAGTCCATGCGCACCAGGAGAAAGGTTTGAGACTCCGTTCAGGCCACAGCAGGTGAACTGTTAATTTCATTGTTCCATATGTAGCCTTCCTACTGGGGCCACAGTCAGCTGTTTTTGTCACTGCGGAGAAAAAGTTACATATTCATCTGCTTGATGTGTGATGGCACGGTGTGGATTCTCTGTTAAACTTGTTCGGACAGAATATTAATTTAAAATGAATGAAAACTAAATACTATTGAATATGTTGAAGCGGTATGCAATGTTAAGAGTCTTGTTAGCTCGAATCGCTGTGTCCATCGGACAATCGGTGGAAGCAGATATGCAAACTGGTTCATTCTTCTTAAATTTGCTCTAAACATGGTCTATTGCAGTGCAAGGTAGTTTTTAGAGTACATTACACCAACGCTCGTCTTGCAAAAATTTACCCCACTACCACTGACAGCTGCTATAGAGCCTACCCACGTACCACGTGCTCGCTGTATGGTTCCGCCCACTTGTCCGTCAAAACATAGTGTTAACCTGTTACGGCTACGTACATTTCTCCTATTTACGGAGTGTTTTTCTGCTCCTTAACATTAATAATCAAAATGGTGAAGGCGTGTGTGGCTGTTGGTTGCACTAACAGAGAAGATGGAAGGAGAGACTTGAAGTTTTACCGTATTCCGAGGGATCCAAAGAGGAGAGCGAAATGGACGGCTGCAATTCGACGTGAAAACTGGACACCAAAAAAATCACCACAGACTATGTAGTAGTCATTTTATATCCGGTAAGATGCATTTAATATATATTTAGAGGGTTTTGGCCTGACAACCACAATTAAGATCATTGCTAGGCTAATCGCCGACAACATACGACGTAGTACGACATAGTTTCAAATTCAAGATGTTTGTGACTTCCCTTTCTTCCACCATCGTTATTTTTTGAATAATATTTAGCTGGTACCAAGTGAAAGAAACTGGCCTCGTCTACGGGGCTGACAAATAACCACAATTAAGATCATTGCGAGGCTAATCGCCGACAACATACGACGTAGTACGACATAGTTTCAAATTCAAGATGTTTGTGACTTCCCTTTCTTCCACCATCGTTATTTTTTGAATAATATTTAGCTGGTACCAAGTGAAAGAAACTGGCCTCGTCTACGGGGCTGACAAATAACCACAATTAAGATCATTGCTAGGCTAATCGCCGACAACATACACGTATGTATGTCGTGAGAGTGCTATCGCTAAACCATATAAACATTAAAAGCCTTAACTCCATTGACAAACGACATGAAATACATTAGACTTGACAGTGGATGTTAGCAATAACAAAAGATTTTGAATTGAAAATTTCGTAACTCACCTTTCCAAGCACAAGATAGATTCCTGCCGAACGAGGACCTGTTTCACCCAACCAGCAACGAAGTATTATAAGCCTCCAAGCTCTTGAAGTTTTTCAAATTTTCGTGGGAATAGGCTGATTTTGTGTGGAAAAGATAATTGTAAATATCAGCGTAGCAGATGTCAGGCAGACAGGGCGAAGACAGTGGGTCGAAAAACATCGATTTGGGCATCAAATATGGATCTGGCGACTGTATAGAACGAAGCTTTTCCTCATAACGCCTTTTATGCAACAGATCCAGTGAGTTTGCGGCATCAGAAAGCACCGGGTCTTCCATGAAATGCATTTTAAATTCCGCCATCAATTGAAAACAATGCTAATACAGAGTCAAAATGACGGACAAGTGGGCGGAACCATACAGCGAGCACGTGGTACGTGGGTAGGCTCTATAGATGCAAACAATCACCCGCTAACCACACGCATATGTTCTGGACATGTCCTAACCTTGCTGGTTTTTGGCGCCAGATTTTTGACACTCTGGAAAACGTGACTGGCACAAACTTGGCAAACGATGCATGTATAGCACTTTTTGGCTGCCCTCCCCTATCTCCCACTCTATCCGCGCCAACACGGCATCTAATCGCTTTCACCACCTTATTAGCGAGACGTCTTATTTTGCATAAGTGGAAACATGCACTTCCTCCATCATTCATTAGTTGGCTCAAAGAGGTTCTGACTCATTTAAAGTTAGAAAAGATAAGACTCTCACTCTCCGGTAGGCCTGATCGTTTAAACATCGCCATCGCGATGTGCGCATGCGCAATAGTCCCATCGCAAGGACGTGCGATAGTTTTTTCATTTCATTTTTTTAAATCCACAAACGTTTGTTTTGAGGAAGGAGCGCGAAGGAGAGCGCACAGCCTCTCATCTCATTCCCTCCAACTCGCAGTCATCGGCTCCTCCCCCTCCCCTGCTACAGCGGAGTGGAGGGAGGAGGGGCCGAACAGCAGAGCGGAGGGAGGAGGGGCCGTTTTCAAAGTGAAAGCAAGCAACACGTTGAATAGGGAAGACTGTCTCCAAAAGGAGTTTTGGAAGTATTTTGGCTATCGACAAGAATATAAGGAACAAAAAACAGCCCTGTTGACAGTGCCTCGCCATGGTTGCCTCAACAAGAAGTAATCCGTCGAACATGTGGGACCATTTAAAACGCAGGTATCTATGCATTCCTGCTACGAGCTTCCCATCAGAGGCTTTTTAGTACAGGTGGGAACATTGTTACGTGCCAACGTTGTTGTCTCAAGCCTGCAATGGTGGATAAACTAGTAGTCTTGGCCAAAAACCTATGAGACCCAGTTGAGAATTGCTGAGCAAGGAAGGTGGACGATATGCAGACAAATACATAACACAGCTGCAGGAATGTCTTTTCTTCTTTTTATTCACGTGACAGCTATCAGGAAGGCAGGAAATTTGGGAGTTAAAATGGTTCTGTTATTCATCAGTTATTTGCTGTTATTCAGTTCAATTATTTACAAGTTCAATTGAGTTTCTGTTTCTTTTATATTTAAATTAATTGTAAATCGTATTTTTCAAATAACTATAGTACAGCTGCACATAAAGTTTTGATACTTAATATTTTTTAAATATTTTTACAACTTTGTTGCAGTTTTGCAGTTTTATATTGTTATATTTTGTGTAAACAACTCAGGGGACTAATGCACTTGCACTTTTATTTGACAGATTTAATATTTAAGTTCAAATATGTTGACAACTTTATTGTTTTACTGAGGTTTTTATTTATTGTTATAGTTTGTGAACAACTCTTATTTGTCATATTTAATATTTTTGTTCAACTATGTTTACAACTTTGTTGTTATTTTACTGAAGTTTTTATTTATTGTTATATTTTGTCAAAAACTTAGGGGACGAATGCACCTGCTCTTTTATTTGTCATTTAATGTATTTGCTGCTGTTGAAGTGTCAAATATTGTGTTCAATAAATTATCTATTTTGTGCAGACATTGCTTCCTGGATCCCTTCATAATAATACAGCAATCTTAATCATTCACAAATGAAACGGTATTATATGAATACACTGTGGTCACGGTGTGTCATGCAAAGTATTTCCAAACAGCTATTCAAGTCATCTAGTGAAAATTTCTTAAAAAAAAAAATAAAAATAAAAAATTATATATATATATATATTAGAGCAGGGCGGTAAACCGAAAATTTACCGTCACCGAAATTCTTAACGATGACCGACGTAATTTTGACCACGTCGGTAAATTCGGTAAATTAATAAAACAAGAAAATAGTCTTTTCATCCCGCTTTGATTCTGTGTTGTTCGTCTATGTTCATTCCCCTTTAAGAAAGCAGTGAATGTGCTTACGTAGGGAGTCACGTGATCACCAGGAAGCCAATCAAACAAAAGCCCGGTAAGCTAACGCTAGCAGCTAACGCTACAAGCAAAACGTGATGGAGTGTGGCTTAAGGGAGGTTCACCAAACTTTCAACCGACATTTAGTAGACTCTTGGTGGCATCCAGACGGGCTTTCACCCGCTGTCCTCCTTTGTTCTCACGATTTCCGGAGATGGTGCTTTCAGTGCTTTCTACTGGTAGCCAGGCTAACGCTAGCTAGCGGCTAACGCTACAAATGAACGTTATGGAGTCGGATAGAGGCTCTAACCTGGTCGAAACGGCTGAACTAAATGAGTGGATTGGGCACGGACTGCATCTAGCAATTAATATGTGGCGTTATTTTGTATCTGTCTGTGTGTGTGATTCCTCTGATAGCTTTTGTGATGGTAAAGAATTCTGCATAAAGTAAAATCCAACGGCGAAACTAATAATGACCGAGAAATGGCCCCAGCTATTTTTATTGTGCGTGCATTTATGAAAAAATGCACTGGGGGGGAAAAACCCCTTAAACCATAAAGTAAACACTTGTATTTAATAATTATATCACAGCAGCCATTAACAATAAGTTGTCTTTTTGAAGTGTACTGTTCAAGCTGCAAGTCATTTGTGTTACAATTACATGTTTGCACAGGCATATTGATTTTGACAATGTACATTGTTCAAGTCATACACGCTGTTATAAATGTTCATACTTGAATTCTTATTGCTTACAATACATTTTTATTAGGGCTGTCAAACGATTAAAATTTTTAATCGAGTTAATTACAGCCTAAAAATTAATTAATCGTAATTAATCGCAATTCAAACCATCTATATAATATGCCATATTTTTCTCTAAATTATTGTTGGAATGGAAAGATAAGACGCAAGATGGATATATATTTTCAACATGCGGTACATAAGGACTGTATTTGTTTATTATAACAATAAATCAGTTCTAAACCAGTTATAGAAATTTTATATTAAAACCCCTCTTAATGTTTTCGTTTTAATAAAATTTGTTAAATTTTCAATCAAAAAATAAACTAGTAGCCCGCCATTGTTGATGGCAATAATTACTTACACTATAAAATCAGTCGCACCCAAACGCCAGCAGAGGGCAGCAAAACTCCGCAAAACACAATTAACAGGTGGGCCTTTCACTCTAGTGACATTTAAATATGTCTGAGCTGGGCAAGTGCGTTAATTGCGTCAAATATTTTAACGTGATTAATTAAAAAAATTAACGCCAGTTAACGCGATAATTTTGACAGCCCTAATTTTTATAAATTTAATGTTTCGACTGCATGTACAATTGTTAAATACAGTATATCAAATTGAATGCTGGTAAATAAATCAACAAGAAATAGTTAATCTGTATTTCATGCATTGATTCAGATTTTCAAATTATATAACAGTCCGCTTGGGCGAATTTATCGTCATTTATCGTTATCGAGATAAATCTGCTCAATTTATCGTGATACATGTTTAAGGCCATATCGCCCAGCCCTAATATATATATATATATATATTTTTTTTTTACTATCGCAATATAATATCGCAATATATTGCACACCTCAAAAAATCGCAACAATAGTTTTTTCCAATATCGTTCAGGCCTACTCTCCGGTAGGGAAAATATTTTTCACGAAACCTGGCAGCCCTTTAGAGACTACCTGGATGGATTAATAATCTCCGCAGAATAGCAACCAGATGCCCTGCCCCACCCCCTCCCCTCTTAAATTCATTTTGAGGCTTGTTTTTTTCTTTTTTTCTCTCTCTCTCTCTTTTTTCTCTCTCTCCATAGCATTCAAGCCTACCTACTGTGCTACGGTATGCTCGAATGGTGCGTTTTGTTTTCCTTGAATTTTATTAATTTTCTTTTAAAATTTCCATTACTATTATTTTGTTTTTGTGTGTGTGGGTATGTGTGTGCGTATGTGTGGTTTGTGTAAAATAGATGAGGACTTGCTCATGATACAGCCAAACAACTCCTGTTTTTTGTTTTTTTTCTCTCTCATGGAAAAAACAAAGTGTTGTTATCAACCTATCCTTTGTTAATATTATTATTATTTTTCTTTTTTTTTCTCCTATCTACATCAAATGTGCCATGAAAAAGACTATCTGATCTGTTATCTCAGATGTGGCGGAGAACTACTAAATCATGTCAATGTATTCCAAAGCTCAAATAAAAAGATGTATACAAATGGACACACAAGTACGGAAGGTGAATTATGCCAAACAAAGGGTCACCACAATGTCAGTATGATCATTTTTTTTTTTTAAGTGACGGGTAAAAATTGCTTATGACCGGATTTTTATGACCCTGTCAGTCAAAATGACAGACAACGAAAAAGTCTAGCGCAACCTCTGGTCTGCATTATATATATTTTAGTCTTTATTTATTTATTTTCAAACTGCATTTTTCCATCCAGAGTGAGGGGGCACACTTTAAATATATTAAAGTGATAGAACCATCTTTGAGTGAACTTCGAGTAAAATTCCAAGTATCTTGAGGCCAGGCTGAGTGTCTTCTTTTTTGGAAATCAAACTATGGTCACCCTAATAAAAAGTCAAACAACTGATGTCGTGATCTTACCCTCATTTTGTGTTTCAGTCGCTCGTCGTGGCCTGGATTTCCTCTCCTCGTCATCCACGTCTCTACTCTTTGGCTTGATGTTTTTGATTACGTTGGCCTTCCTCAGTCGTATTTTGTCACATTCTTTAAGACAAGTCGAAAAGCGTGTCATGTAATGAAATGTAATCACTCTAATGTTAACCGACCAAACTCTGCCCCGCTTATAACAAAATTTACTCATCAGAAGTGGCATTAAGCTAAAGCAATCGAAATGCGTTCAAGTGTCTTGGCTAGCGAGCTAAGCTAAACAAAACAAAATTATGTAAGCCTAGAATGCGCCAACATTAAGCAAAACGACTTCCGCTAAGCTTTAAGATGGGACGTTTTAGTCCACCAAATTCTTACTTCGGTACTTACCCGATGAGAATACTTTGAAGGAGCTCGTTTGGTTAGGAGAAGGGGACACAAAAGAACGGCGGAAAGTCCCGGATAGGTCAAGCGAGAGTACTTCCGGAGCAGTGGATCACTGAAAAAAAACGTCATCGGTACGGAGCACGTTTTGAAGTTTCAGTTTCAAGTTACCTTCACTAATTCTATAGGTTGACCATATTTTGATTTCCATAAAAGAGGACACTCGGCCCGGCCTCAAGATACTTGAATTTTACTCGAAGTTCACTCAAAGTAGTGTTGTATCGGTCGCGAACGATTCGTTCTTTTTGAACGAATTGTTTGGGTGAACGAGACCGAACTAATCACCATCTGCACCGATTCGTTCTATGAAGTTGGTGGCGCTTGTTCGCTGCGTGGGAGGGCGTTGAGCAAGCGGCAGCGTCTTCTGACATCGCACACGACCAATCAGACGCCAGCCTCATCGTGGGCAGGGGAGGGAGCGGAAACAGAATCAAGGCGTCTGTCACTCATTTCCACGTGTGGCCAATAAGCAGCCAGCGTGCAGGCAGGGGGGAAAGACTGAGTTTTGTCACTTCCCGTTCAGTGATTCGGTCCTCCGGTTCCTGATAGTGTTGTATCGGTCGCGAATGATTCGTTCTTTTTGAACGAATTGTTTGGGTGAACGAGACCGAACTAATCACCATCTGCACTGATTCGTTCTATGAGGTTGGTGCTTGTTCGCTGCGTGGGAGGGCGTTGAGCAAGCGGCAGCGTCTTCTGACATCGCACACGACCAATCAGACGCCAGCCTCATCGCGGGCAGGGGAGGGAGCGGAAATAGAATCAGGGCGTCTGTCACTCACTTCCACGTGTAGCCAATAAGCAGCCAGCGTGCACGCAAGGGGGCAAGACTGAGTTATGTCACTTCCCGTTCAGTGACTCGGTCCTCCGGTTTCTGACCTAGCTTGCTGCTAACTTGACTTTGCAGTAATGCGGTGAACGAGTAAAAAAATGAAAGGAAATGACTTTGTCACATATTTGTTAATGTGGAGCCTATCAAATGCTGCTCAAACAGACAAAAACACTACACAAACCTAGCGAGCATGGTTTAGTGTACTTCTTTTCTCAACAGAGTCGGGACTACATATAATGACATACTATCAAATTTACAGTAGTTTAAAAGACTTTCGCGGGTAGCTACGAGGCAAGCAAAAGCTGAGCTGCGGTCGCGTGACGGCAGTGCGGGGGAGAAAACTGTCATTGTATGGAGGCTTCATGGCAGCGGTATTTAACTCATATGTGTACAGAAAAAATATTTAGTATGATCACCATAATACTGATTTGCAATGAAACTGTATATACATGTCAATTTTTTCCGACTGTTTTATTTTCTTTCGTGTCTAGAGCGTGTCGGGTGTTAGTTGGTTTGACAAATTATGTCCATCCGTCAATCATGTGCTACTCAAGCGCCCAAAAACAACGCACGCGGACACGGGAGATGTCACAATATGTCTAAATTTTTCTTAACAGACTGATGAGAGTAGAAAGGCAACTTCGTAAAGAGCAAACAATTATTTCTCGTCAGCATTTGACGATCTGATATGAGGGGACGACAGGGGAGCTGACCGGATTATTTTATTTGTTAATACCAGTGCAAAAATTCAATACGATCATCTTAATACTGATTTGCAATTAAACTGTCAAATATCAAAATGTAGTATTGTTTTTATTTCAGAGCAGCAACATTTGACAACTAGCTATTTACACTATAGTTTTAACAATAGTGACCAAAAATAATAGTGATGAGCATAAAAACTAAAATACAACAGAGCGAGAGGTAAATATGATGTGTTGGCCGTTCCATATTTAGAAATTAAACTTTCGATTTATTTTTATTTTCGTGACAGCAAGCATGCCGCGTTGGCTGGTAGCAGCAGCATTGTATATGTGATCAAGATCATGCTAAAGAAAGTCCATGCGCCCCCGACCCCAAACCCCCACTCCCCCCACAAAAGGAAAATGTTTAACCGTGTCCTAAATCGAAATGCAAGCACGAGCCATGACTTTGATCCCATACAAATACGACAGACGACGCGGAAGTTCTCCCTCGCTTTTGCAGCAGCGGGAGGGAGACGAGGCTGGGAAAGCAGAATGAGATCGTCTGTCACTCATTTCTGAAACTACGACGAGCGGTCAATGAGGAGCCTGTGTGCAAGAGCGGGAGGGGCCAAGCAATGTCACTTCCCGTTCAGTTATACTGCGAAGCGGTCTTTGGTGATTCGTTCGGCAACGTCACTTCCCGTTCACTAACCGAACGATTCATTTGGGCGGGGAGGGATATGAGGGGGGCGAACGATTCGTTGAACGATTTGTTTGAACGAATCTTTTTACTGAACGAACCGGAATGGATTCGTTTACTCAAGTGAACGACAGATCCCGTCACTAGTTCCTGACCTAGCTTGCTGCTAACTTGACTTTCCAGTAATGACTATGCGGTGAACGAGTCATAAAATGAAAGGAAATGACTTTGTCACATATTTGTTAACGTGGAGCCTATCAAATGCTGCTCAAACAGACAAAAACACCACACAAATCTAGCGAGCATGGTTTAGTGTTCTACTTTTCTCAACAGACTCGGGACTACATATAATGACATACTATCAAATTTACAGTAGTAAAGACTTTCGCGGGTAGCTACGAGGCAAGCAAAAGCTGAGCTGCGGTCGCGTGACGGCAGTGAAGCGGGCAGAGAACTGTCACTTATGGAGGCTTCATGGTAGCGATATTTACCTCATATGTGCACAGAAAAAAAAGAATATTTAGTATGATCACCATAATACTGATTTGCAATGAAACTGTATATACATGTCAATTTTTTCCGAGTGTTTTATTTTTTTTCGTGTCAGAGGGTGTCGGTTGGTTTGACAAATTATGTCAATCCGTCCATCATGTGCTACTCAAGCGCCCAAAAACAACGCACGCGGACACGGGGGATGTCGCAATATGTCTACATTTTTCTTAACGGACGAATGAGAGTAGAAAGGCGACATTTAAAAGAGCAAACAATTATTTCTCGTCAGCATTTGACGATCTGAGATGCGGGGACGACAGGGGAGCTGACCGGATTATTTTATTTATTAATACCAGTGCAAAAAAAAAACCAATACGATCACCATAATACTGATTTGCAATGAAACCGTATATACATGTAATTTTTTTCCGAGTGTTTTTTTTTTTTTCGTGTCAGAGCGTGTCGGATGTTGGTTGGTTTGACAAATTATGTCAATCCGTCCATCATGTGCTACTCTAGCGCCCAAAAACAAAGCACGCGGACACGGGAGATGTCGCAATATGTCTACATTTTTCCTAACAGACTAATGAGAGTAGAAAGGCGACATCATAAAGAGCAAACAATTATTTCTCGTCAGCATTTGACGATCTGAGATGCGGGGACGACAGGGGAGCTGACCGGATTGCTTTATTTATTAATACCAGTGCAAAAATTCAATACGATCATCTTAATAATAAAAAACAAAAATACAACTGAGCGAGAAGTAAATATGATGTGTTGGTCGTTCCATATTTAGAAATTAAACTTTCGATTTATTTTATTTTTGTGACAGCAAGCATGCCGCGTTGGCTGGCACCACGTCTGCAATATTGGTTTCGGATCTGTCCATTTTTTTGATTTGTCAGTCCCAAAGCGGCTTTTCGGATCAGTCTATTTTGTGGAATCGATGGCTGCGACATTGCCATGGGATCGGTCTAATTCCTGGATCTTCGAGTGAGTAAAAAACGCGGATTTGGATTACTATTGCTATCATTTATGTTGACTATTCTTCATGGGAGTTTTCCCCAAATCATACTAAATAATTAAAGCACGATGGCACGCTACAGTGACGACAGTGACAGACGTGGACCTCACAACAATGTTGGGAGTTAATCAGGGAACGCGTGTTTGCACGCCAGACCCACTTAGTGTTTGTTGCCAGAAAGCTCAATCTTGGTCTCATCTGACCAAAGCACACAGTCTCAGGCTTCAACTGGGACCAAGATTGAGCTTTTTGGAACCAAACACTCTAAGTGGGTCTGGTGAGCCACGAAAAGATGCGCATGCTGAAAAAGCACCTCATACCCACTGTGAAGTATGGGGGTGGGTCAGTGATGCTGTGGTGCTGTTTCGCTTCCAAAGGCCCTGGGAACCTTGTTAGGGTGCATGGCATCATGAATGCTTTGAAATACCAGGACATTTTAAATTAAAATCTGTTGCCCTCTGCCCGAAAGCTGAAGATGGGTCGTCACTGGGTCTTTCAGCAAGACAATGACCCTAAACATATAGCCAAATCTACACAGAAATGGTTCACCAGACACAAAATCAAGCTCCTCCCATGGCCATCTCAGTCCGCAGACCTTGTTTTGTTGGCAAAAGGGGGTTGTACAAAGTATTAACACCAGGGATGCTAATAATTGTGACACACATTATATGATGTCAAATATTTTTTTCTTTATGTGGGATTTTTTCCCCACTGGATGAATGCACTTGTATTGAAGGTTGGATTTTTCTCTTTTTTTCCATTAAGGTCCCATATTATTTGAAAAAAATATATATATATATTAGAAGCTAAAAAAACATCTTTTTCAGGGGTGGCAATAATTATGGAGGGCACTGTATTTGCGTTACGTGTTCTTAACGAGCAACGTCACTCTTGCGTGTTGGAAGTCGTCTCCACAACAACACAGATGGCGAACCGGAGAGCCGAAAATATGTTCCAACCCACGGTAAATTCAATTTTAAACGACCAAAAACACATCGAGTCGCTAAAACCCTAGCAACTGTCTCGCGCTAGCCATGTTGAAAAAAACTTCTCAGTTTTCCTCGTATATTTACCAACGTCGCGTCCACCCGTCGCTGATAGGTCAACTCCGCTGTCTGTTTGCTATGGCTTGCTCCGGCCTGGGAATTTGATCCGCAGACTGTATAGCTGGAACAGCGGTGAGTCTGGAGTTTCAGGCTAGCATTATTCATCAAAATCCCTCAAAAAAGAAAATTTGGAACTGCCGCATCCATCTGCCTGGGAGGACAACATGAAAAAATGGCTAACAGTCACCTTAACCAAAATGTTTTTGTATTTCATTGATTTAATGGCAGTGGATGGAAACACAATCAGGGACCTGAAAAGCTCCGGCGCATCCAGTTGAATGGATAACAAACTCATGTCATACATGGGTTTTTTACCCTGAATGCATAAATAAAAGTGTTAAATGTTTTTTGTTTGTTTGTCTACAGGTGGAAGACAACTTGATGTGCCTCACAACAACACTTACTCAACGTTGATGGACAAATATCGAGACTACGTGCATTGTACTGTTAGGGTTCCTTGATTGCAGGCTGGAAACCAGACGGGGGGAAGCGGCGACAGGTGCCAGCCATTAACATCAGCTGCCTACAAAAGCCTGATCGTCGTTGCCACTCGTCGCCAGACCAACTCTTTCGGCATTCCCGTCAGTCACGTCCAGCACTCAGGTATTTACCAACATATATTCTCCCGGCTAATCTGACCTTTGCTCCGTCCCAGGATTCCTCGTGCCTGCTCCCTGACCTGTACCGTTGCCTGATATCACGTCTACGCCTGCCAGCGACCACACGACGTGCACGTGTGCTACAACGACTCTCGACGTGCCGCTGAAAATAAACCTTGTTAAATAATAACGGAATTCTCCCTTGTCTGCTTTGGGGTCCGATTCCCAGCGCTCCCTGACAGTTTGGTCTGGCCACGTGGACCCCGCGGACATGGATCAGAGTTCCGCTTCCCCGTCGTCCCCCGCCCTGGACCGCCATGTGCAAGCCCTCGAGTACCTTTTCCAAAAGGTAGGAGAGATCTCTCTGGCTATTCAGTCTATCCAGACGCAGTTTACGCCACTCCCCGAGCGACCGACATCGTCACCCCGCCGAGGCTTCGTCTCCCCCCCGCCGACGCCACGTGAGCCACACGTGCCCCCCCCTGCTCCCTACGATGGCGACTTGGGCTCTTGTCGTGCATTTTTAGTGCAGTGCGGTCTCGTGTTCGATCAACAGCCGCATACATACAGTAGCGAGCGGGCCAAGATCGCTTACCTGATCGGGTGCCTTCGTGGGAGAGCCCTGAGCTGGGCGGCAGCCTTGTACGAGAAGGGCTCAGCGGCGTGCGCCTCGTATGCCAATTTCACAGCGGAGATGCGCAAAGTTTTCGATCACCCAGTCCGTGGTAAGGAAGCCGCCAAACGCATAATGTCCATCCGTCAGGGGGAACGCAGCGTCGCAGAGTTCTCCGTGGAATTCCGCACGCTTGCGGCGGAGAGCCATTTCAATGACGCCGCGCTTCAAGAGGTCTTCACTAACGCTCTCAGCGAATCCCTCAAAGACGAGCTGGCTTCCAGGGACGATCCAGGAGATCTCGATCAGCTCATTAATCGTTCGATTCTGATCGATAATCGACTTCGCGAGAGGCGACGACAATGCTGCGAGCTGCCGTCTTCCGCGTTTCGCAGCTCTGTTGCCTCAGGTTTGGCCCCTCCTACTAGGGTTCCTCGACCTGCTGGCGCCTCCTCACTGCCCTCTGCTGAGAATCCGGAGCCAATACAGCTAGGGCGAGCCAGACTTACTGAGGAAGAACGCACTCGGCGGCTCACTGCCCAGCTATGCATCTACTGTGGCCAGGCGGGACATTTCCTCCGCCATTGTCCGGTACGTCTGGGAGGAGGGGCAGGTTCTCCAGTAGATGAGGAAATACTGCTGAGTCAGGCGTCTAACAATCCTGCAGCCCGGCTCCAGCTCCCAGCCACTCTTTCTTGGAAAGACCAGTCCTGCAGTTTGAAGGCTTTTATTGATTGTGGAGCTGATGAAAGTTTTATCGATCGCAGGTTGGTGAAACAGCTGGGCGTCGTAACACGCCCGTTGCCCGCTCCGTTAAGAACCGTCGCACTCAATGGACAGGTGCTGTTTAGTGTGAGGGAGCAGACCGACCCAGTTAAACTTCTCCTTTCGGGTAATCACCAAGAAATGATTAGCCTATTTGTCATTGACTGCCCTCGCACGCCGTTGGTCTTAGGCCTACCCTGGCTAAAGACTCACAATCCGGTGGTGGATTGGACCCACCCCAAGCTCACCTCATGGAGTGCCCACTGCCACAATAATTGTTTACGGTCTGCCCTAGCTCCGACCTATCCTGTTCAGGATCCAGTCCAGGCCGACCTCTCGTCAGTTCCAGTGTGCTACCATGACCTGGGGCTGGTCTTCAGCAAGGACCGCGCAGGGGCCCTGCCCCCCCACCGTCCTTATGACTGTGCCATAGACCTGCTTCCTGGCGCCGTCCTGCCGAAGGGGCGTATTTATAAGATCTCTGAGCCTGAGAGGGAGGCGCTGCAGTCTTACATCACGGAGTCCTTGGCCACTGGTATAATCCGTCCGTCCTCCTCCCCCGTCGGCGCCGGTCTCTTCTTTGTGGGAAAGAAGGATGGCACGTTGAGGCCCATCATTGATTTCCGGGGCCTCAACAAAATTACAATCAAGAACACGTACCCGCTTCCCCTGATGGACTCTGCATTCACCCCCCTTCATGGTGCGCACGTGTTCACAAAGCTAGACCTGCGCAGCGCTTATCACCTGGTCCGCATCAGGGAGGGAGACGAGTGGAAAACTGCATTCAATACGCCCCATGGTCATTACGAGTATCTCGTCATGCCTTTTGGACTTGCCAATGCCCCCGCAGTGTTCCAGAACTTGGTCAATGACGTGCTGGGGGACATGGTCAATAGGTTTGTGTTTGTTTATCTTGATGATATTTTGATTTTCTCCTCCAACCCCACAGAGCATCAGCAGCATGTGCGCCAGGTCCTCCAGAGGCTCCTGGAGAACCGACTGTTCGTTAAAGCGGAAAAGTGTGAGTTCCACGTTCCGGAGGTCTCATTTCTTGGCTACGTCATTGCTGGTGGAGAACTCCGAATGGACCCCAGCAAGGTAACCGCGGTGGTGGAGTGGTCTCGCCCCACCGATCGGAAACAACTACAACGTTTCCTAGGGTTTGCTAATTTTTACCGGAGGTTCATTAGAAATTACAGTCAGGTCGCCGCCCCACTCTCGGCCCTGACGTCAACTACGTTGCCCTTTCGCTGGTCCGACACTGCCAACACCGCCTTTGAGGACCTTAAGCGACGCTTCACTTCAGCCCCCGTGCTGGCGCATCCTGACCTCACCCTGCAGTTCATCGTGGAGGTGGACGCCTCTGAAGTGGGCGTGGGAGCAGTCTTGTCCCAACGCCAGACCAGCGATGGCAAGGTGCACCCCTGTGCGTTTTTCTCCCGCAGGCTCTCCCCCGCTGAGCAAAACTATGGCATTGGTGACCGTGAATTGCTGGCTGTTAAGCTTGCCCTGGAGGAGTGGCGACACCTGCTGGAGGGAGCTCGTCAGCCATTCATAGTTCTGACAGACCACAAGAACTTAGAGTACCTCAAATCCGCCAAGAGACTCAATCCACGCCAAGCCAGGTGGGCCATGTTTTTTGAACGCTTTAATTTCTCATTTTCCTACATCCCAGGGTCACGCAATATCAAGCCTGATGCCCTGTCCCGCCAGTTCCTGCCCAGCAAAACTAAAGAAAAACCGGCTCCTATACTCCCTTCCACCTGTTTTCTCCACTCAGTGGAGTGGGAGATAGAGGCAAAGGTCAAGGAGGCCCTTGATGAGCACCCTGACCCCCGAGAGGGACCTCAGACTACCTTGTTTGTTCCCGCCTCAGTCCGGCAACAGGTGCTGGAGTGGGCCCATTCGTCCCGCCTGTTCTGTCACCCGGGTATCCGCAGGACCCTGGCTGTATTGCGTCAGCGGTTCTGGTGGGCCACCATGTCGGAGGACACTCGGGCTTTTGTCATGGCTTGCCACGTCTGCGCCCGCAGCAAGACCTCCACCAAACCCAGCTCTGGTTTGCTTTGCCCTCTTCCCATCCCTAGCCGCCCGTGGTCTCATATCGCCCTGGACTTTGTCTCCGGTCTCCCCCCTTCCAAAGGTAACACCATAATACTCACTGTGGTTGACAGATTTTCCAAGGGGGCCCATTTCATCCCGCTTCGAAAACTCCCATCAGCAAAGGAGACCGGAGAGTTACTGGTTCAGCATGTTTTCCGCCTGCACGGCATTCCGGCTGAGATTGTGTCAGACAGGGGTCCACAATTCACCTCCCAGGTATGGAAGGCTTTCTGCGCAGCTCTGGATGTTGGGGTGAGTCTCTCCTCAGGTTACCATCCTCAAACCAACGGCCAGTGTGAATGCACAAACCAGCAGCTGGAAGCGGCCCTTCGCTGTGTCGCACAGTCATGTCCCAGCTCCTGGAGTGACCATCTTCCCTGGGTCGAATATGCCCATAACACCTTGCCGAATGCCTCCTCAGGCCTGTCCCCCTTCCTGTGCTCACTGGGCTATCAGCCCCCTTTGTTTCCTTCCCAAGAGCAGGACATTGCGGTACCCACAGTGCAAAGGCACATCAGCCGGTGCACCAACATCTGGAAAAGAACACGGGCTGCACTTATCCGCTCTTCTCAAAGTTCCCAGGCTCAGTCCAACCGCCGCCGTGCACCAGCACCTGTCTACTCTGTGGGTCAGAGGGTATGGCTCTCCTCAAAGCACCTGCCATTACGGGTTGACTCCAGGAAACTGGCTCCACGGTTCGTTGGCCCCTATGAAATAGAGAAGGTGGTGAATCCCTGCTCCGTCCGCCTCAAACTCCCAAAGTCTCTCCGTGTCCACCCCACCTTCCATGTTTCCCAGATCAAGCCAGTCTCGTCATGCCCCTTGTCCCCACCAGTTCAGACTCCCCCTCCTCCATTGTCAATTGACGGGCACCCAGCTTTCAAAGTGAGGCAGCTCTTGGACGTTCGCCGCCGTGGCCGTGGGTTGCAGTATTTGGTTGACTGGGAGGGCTATGGGCCTGAAGAACGGAGCTGGATCCCTGCCAGGCAGGTGTTGTGCAAGTCCCTGATACGCGATTTCCATCGTGCCAATCCCGGTTGCCTGTCTTGGACGCCTGGTGGCGCCCGTAAGGGGGGGGGTACTGTTAGGGTTCCTTGATTGCAGGCTGGAAACCAGACGGGGGGAAGCGGCGACAGGTGCCAGCCATTAACATCAGCTGCCTACAAAAGCCTGATCGTCGTTGCCACTCGTCGCCAGACCAACTCTTTCGGCATTCCCGTCAGTCACGTCCAGCACTCAGGTATTTACCAACATATATTCTCCCGGCTAATCTGACCTTTGCTCCGTCCCAGGATTCCTCGTGCCTGCTCCCTGACCTGTACCGTTGCCTGATATCACGTCTACGCCTGCCAGCGACCACACGACGTGCACGTGTGCTACAACGACTCTCGACGTGCCGCTGAAAATAAACCTTGTTAAATAATAACGGAATTCTCCCTTGTCTGCTTTGGGGTCCGATTCCCAGCGCTCCCTGACATGTACTTTGATAATGGAAGGGTCGACTTATGCGCCACCTTCATTAATATTTTTCTAATTATTTTCTAAATTGGGATTTATTGACCAGATTTGCACATGCACCACTCATTTGAAATAAAACAAGAAATTGAATCATTTTGTCCAAAAGTTTTATTGCCATAAATATGGCGGAAAACACAGACAAGCCTGGAAAAAGCAGTTTCTGCTCTTGCACTCCTCTTTAAAATAAACTGCTGTATTTTAAGCCAATAGAACTGTTGTGTTTGATAGAACAATATGTCTATATGCGGCCACAGCAGATTCATGGCGCACTAAGCCTCCGAACTATTTTTAATTTTTTCCGTTTTACCCCCGTTTACAGACGTCATGCAACCGCTTTTGTTTCAAACTAGTCATAAAAAGAAATTTATTTATTATTCAAAATGTTTGTCATTTATAGCTTAGAATCATTAATTGATGTCTGATTTTAGTAAAAAAAAAAAAAAAAAACGACTTTTAAAAAATTATTCACTCGCATGTTTTAAACTTTTAAATGAACGTCACAATTAAAAATTTGGCGTCTGTAAAAAAGTCACGGATATCTATCTCATAACTATCGCTTCATTGTATTTTTTTGTTACTGTCGAATTTTCCCCGATGTTAGAATAAATAATCGATCCAAACAAACAAACAAAAATCGAAAAATAACGTTTAAAAGGGTAACTACCGTAATTTTCGGCCTATAAGCCGCTACTTTTTTCCTTCATTTTGATACCTGTGGCTTATAGTCCAGTGCGGCTTATTTGTTGATTTTTTTAGGTAACACTTTATTTGACAGCTGTTTCATAAGACTGTCATAAGATCATCAAAATTATGACATGACACTATCTTGGACATTACTGAATGCTTATGTCATTAAGTGTAATTTGGCAAATTATGTCACTAACTCAATTTTTGTCCATCTTGGATCTTTTGCATCCATTCAAAAGTAAGATCAATTGCTGGATAACACTTAATGACATCTGTTATAAGCATTCATGAATGCTCAGGACAGAGACATGTCATAATTATGATTGTGTAATGACAGTCTTATGGCACTACTGTCAAATAAAGTGTTAGCAAATACCATAACTAGCAATTGATGAAACAATTGGAACAGTAACTGAAGAAATATTTAGCACAGAACATGATTTTTGATTGTTATTTACATCTGTAGTGCTGCAATGCATGCTAAGAGGCATGTTGGATGACAACAGTCAACAGCAAGTGGCAGCAGAGGTTGACTGTCTCCCCCAAGGGAGCAGTGATGGCCAAATGAAGCTTCTTGAAGCAATGAAGCTTTGCACTAATTAGTTCAAAGTTTAATGATGGTTCATTTGGTCTTATGACAGTATGATGCCCCTGTAAAATAAGGTTGTACCGGTTAATATCTTTTGGTGTAAATATCCCATGATACAGTGAGGACAGCTGCGGCTTATAGTCCAGTGCGGCTTATCGATGAACAAATGCCGTTTTCGTGCCAAATTTGGTGGGCTGCGGCTTATAATCGGGTGCGCCTTATAGTGCAAAAATTAGGGTATATGAAAAAGAAAATCTCAACCACTCCTTGTTGTCTGCGATTTCTGCATCGCGACCCTTGTTATATCACCATGTGTCACCCATAAAATGAAAAAAAAATCAGGCTGTGGCCATTCACAGCTGTGTCTTGACACTCGGTGATACATGCTACATGGAGATTTTGAATCGAAACAAGGTAAGTGCGTGATAATATCTCGTTAAAATCGTGGCATCTTTGAATCTGCTCTCACCTCCAATTAGGGTTATGCTGTTTAAATTTTTTTAAATTTTTTTTTAAATGCCTTCCTGTTCAAAATTTTTGTTCCCCCATAAAATTGAGATTTTCAGCTTTCCAATGATGTATCACACATGCATTTCGGACAATTTTGAAAGTTGGCCAAATTGAGGCTCTCAGAGCGGAACTTCAAGTCATCTGAGTGTTTTCCGCCATATCTGCAATAAAAAGGAATGACATACGATTTGTGTTTATATGTACATGTGCGATGAGCTCATAATACTCTATAATCTAACCAGATGAAAAATACCTTGTAGTCTTGTAACAATTTGTGTCAATTTCTGCATTCGGCAACTGTAATATTATTTGTAATTTCGCCTCATTTTGGTCACTCAAGTGGGCGGCGTATTAATTTACACCTCATGTGAACACAGGCTGTAGAGATTGTGAGAAGTTTGTCCACAAATAATCAACGAAGTGATAAGAACAAACAGGCAATCTTTTAGGTGGATCCTTTAGGGCAGTGTTTTTCAACCTTTTTTGAGTACAGCACGTTTTTACATTGGAAAAAATTTCGCGGCACACCACAAACCAAAAAGTCGATATCCTTATTCTTCAACAGCTCTCAGTCTTCCTCTGTTTTTAGCAGTTAGGCTTGAAAATGCTCAGAATTATTAGACATGGAGACTTGAACAATGTCTTTAACCACATCAGGGCTGAGCATCTCGCAGACAATGGCTTTGCAGGCAGGCAGTATAGTAAGGGTGAATGTCTCTCTCACGGTTTTGAGACTTTTTGGATTTAGCAACAAGGTAACTGGCTTTGAGGGCTTTCTCATTTACCTTCGTAGTTTTTATCAAAAAAGTTGCTTGTTTCTCTGTGCTTTCACAAAGGCGAGCAAAATAGTCCATCGATTTGTTTTGAAACAACGGGTGTTTCGTTTGAAGATGACGTTTAAACTAAGCTTGAGAACGATAAACCGATACGACCGGATATCCGGTTTTACAGGTGAGAGATGCAGCTGTATCGATAGTAAAGTTACCATTCGACAGTAATTAGCCATTAATTATTCAATGAACTGATAGTAGAGAAAGAATTCGGCTATCGCGAGCACAAGAATCGGCTTCTAATGCCTAGTTCAATCCATTGCTTAATATGATAATAATTTAGCTTTTAGCTCACATGCTTCGCTTGTGTCATTCACCACACAGCGCACTTAGATTGTGACCACCGTCGTAGTTGCCTCAACTTCCCATTCATTTCGGCAGAACCGCTAGTAGTCGCCGTCATTACCCGATTGTCACGGACGTGTCATGACAACGTGAGAGCTAACAAAACCACTGTAACGCACGCTCGTAGCGTTTTCTTCACAACCCAAAACGAAACTAGTAGTGGCAACGAAGCAACATGCTAAAACAATGGACAGTTTGCGCACCACGCCAGCGACGTGCAACGATTGATTTTCAACGCACCACGGAAAACAAAAGTCAGACTTTGAAGTGACGAAGGCAGCCAGATCTGTTCGTATGGGACAGAGCGAGTGTGAAGTGTGAAGCGGTACAGAGATCGGGAGTTTTTAACCCTGAAAAATAACCCACTACAATGGTGGAAAGGGCAGCATGATCTGCTGGAGATATTGTTTCCACGAAACGCAGTCTACTTAAACATGAACATGTGGATCAGTTGATCTTCCTCAAGAAAAATCTGCCCTTCAAAAGAGATATAGACAGTGATGAGGAATAAAAAAATGTGGAAGCACAGGCATAAGTGAATGACTTTGCTGTGTATTAGGTTAAAGTAATGATTATAGACCCTACCCACGTGACGTCACAGCTCCGCTCTCCTGAATGGTACCGCCCACTTGTCCGTCAAAACATAGTGTTAACCTGTTACGGCTACGTACATTTCTCCTATTTACGGCGTGTTTTTCTGCTCCTTAACATTAATAATCAAAATGGTGAAGGCGTGTGTGACTGTTGGTTGCACTAACAGAGAAGATGGAAGGAGAGACTTGAAGTTTTACCGTATTCCGAGGGATCCAAAGAGGAGAGCGAAATGGACGGCTGCAATTCGACGTGAAAACTGGGCACCAAAAAATCACCACAGACTATGTAGTAGTCATTTTATATCCGGTAAGATGCATTTAAGATATACTTAGGGGGTTTTGGGCTGACAAATAACCACAATTAAGATCATTGCGAGGCTAATCGCCGACAACATACGACGTAGTACGACATAGTTTCAAATTCAAGATGTTTGTGACTTCCCTTTCTTCCACCATCGTTATTTTTTGAATAATATTTAGCTGGTACCAAGTGAAAGAAACTGGCCTCGTCTACGGGGCTGACAAATAACCACAATTAAGATCATTGCTAGGCTAATCGCCGACAACATACACGTATGTATGTAGTGAGAGTGCTATCGCTAAACCATATAAACATTAAAAGCCTTAACTCCATTGACAAACGACATGAAATACATTAGACTTGACAGTGGATGTTAGCAAGAACAAAAGATTTTGAATTGAAAATTTCGTGACTCACCTTTCCAAGCACAAGATAGATTCCTGCCGAACGAGGACCTGTTTCACCCAACCAGCAACGAAGTATTTATAAGCCTCCAAGCTCTTGAAGTTTTTAATATTTTCGTGAGAATAGGCTGATTTAGTGTGGACAAGATAATTGTAAATATCTGCGTAGCAGATGTCAGGCAGACAGGGCGTAGACCAGGGGTCGGCAACCTATGACACGCGTGTCAGCACTGGCACGCGAAGGGTTAACCAGTGACACGCGAGCGCATGGCAAAATAATAGTTATATATATATTTTTTTTTACCTGAAATTAAGACATTTTTAGTTGCACGCCCTGTTATTTAGGGCTTTACAGGAGCGTCCCTCCCGACCCCTCTGCCTATAGCGTTATTTGCGAACAATATGGATTTTGAGCACACTTCCAGCTCTTCAATTTTTCGATTCCTGCGCTCGTCGTTTTTTTTTTTTTTTTTCCCCCTCTGCGCGCTCAATTCTGCGCGCTCAATTCAGCACCCGCTACTAACGTGTCACGAAGCCAACCAGTCAGAGAGCTGGCGGAAGTACACAGTGTCACCAATCTGCACTTTTTGGTGCTGTTACTCCAAGCCCCAGCGTGGAGGCCGGCGGGCCAGTAAGCGAGTAGACAGCCGGCGAATCGCCGGCGTCCGCGCCGGGAGCCCCGTCGCTTTAACTTTGAATTGAGATCCCGATGTCACACACTCGCCCCGGCGCGGAGGCCGGTCGCTTAAGATACGGGACTGTACACCCCTGTCCCGGCGCATCGCAACACTCCGGTTGGACCCCGATTGCCAGCTGTCAGGTCAGGGCAGCGGGTGAAGCGATGCTTGCACTGTAGTATGGAGTGGACCGGCGATTAACGTGGCTCGTTGCCGTCGATTCGTCCGGTGCTTACTTCGGAGAGGTGGCAGTGTGTATAAAAACACTGTGACGCGTTGGATGGCGTTTTACTGGAGACTTTTATTAAACAAAACAAAAACCAGCGGGGGACACAGCCTCTTCTCTCCTTTTCACGGCACTCTCCGCTCTCTCTCAACACCTTCCTTTGCTCCCTCTCTTTTTCTCGCAGACGCCCAATTCTTCTTCTACGCTTAACTAGTAAGCCGATCATATTGTAGGGGACAGCGGCCCCTTGGGGATACCGGTAACAACTGGTTGCCTGGTTACTTCCGGTAGCTCTTTTGTGCATTATGCCTCGAGAGTGTTGTGTGTCGCACAACAAGTGTCAAACGCCACTACGAGACAAAACATGACAATTCATAGAAAACAGGGCCGAGGAACACATTAAAGTGGGCATCTTTTATATTTGTAATATAAAATATAAAATTGTGCATATAATTCACTGTTTAAGTTGCTAGTGAACAAGACAAAATGTAAGAGTCGGCTGTTCTGACTTTGAAGGCTCTCTGTACTGTGAGAGACCTGCACTGAGAATCACACCTGTTCTCCTTTGCGTGCTGGGGTGTGTGTGTGTGTGTGTGTGTGTGTGTGATATGTTTGCATAAAATGGTACAGCTGTACAGCTGTTATTACTCTTGCACTTATTTTCAAGTTTTGATATTTTCTACAAAATGCATTAGTTTTTAGTTAATTGATGAAGACGAATGGTAGTTATACAAATTAAATGTTTTTTTTATTTGGAGTAAAATTACAGCTCTGCCGGTTATAAAAATTCGGATGCGCGTCATTAATCTTGGGGTGGCACACTGATTGACAAGAACATTTGAAAGTGGCACTCCACACCAAAAAGGTTGCTGACCCCTGGCGTAGACAGTGGGTCGAAAAACATCGATTTGGGCATCAAATATGGATCTGGCGACTGTATAGAACGAAGCTTTTCCTCATAACGCCTTTTATGCAACAGATCCAGTGAGTTTGCGGCATCAGAAAGCACCGGTGTTCTGCCAAAATATGCTACATCGGCGAAACGTCCTACATTAGTCAAATTTGACACCTAAAGTACTACCGTGCGCTCAAAACTTGTTTTGTTTAGATGCATACAGGAATAAGGTACTAAAAAAATGCCTGCAGAAAATACTTAAATGTAGTTATATCAAATAAGGACGATTTAAACACGCTACGTGACTAATGTGGTCAACTGCTTCAAAGCTAACACAAAAAAACACAATGGTTAAACGTATGAGAGGGTAATACATGCAAAAAGTATCTTTGAGGCTGTGAAAAGGTTCTAAATAACTAAATAAAAACAAAAATAGTGAGTAATCGCCGCCTCTAACCGATGTGCGCATGCGTGTGAATGCATGCGCAAGCGCCCTGAGCATTGTGTAGGACGTTTCGCCGCGTAGTAAGGAATGGCCGAACACCGGGTCTTCCATGAAATGCATTTTGAATTCCGCCATCAATTGAAAAAAATGCTAATACAGAGTCAAAATGACGGACAAGTGGGCGGAACCATACAGCGAGCATGTGGTTTTGTGACGTAGGTGGGTAGGGTCTATAGACCTGTCCGTCTAAAATGCCATGTTTTTATTCCCCCAGTTATACCAGTGGTAAAGCATAATTTATTATTTATTTATAATAACACTAACAGGTTTAATTCTTTTTTTCAAGAGCTGCTGCATATAATATTTTTTGCTTGTAAGATGTTTACGTTGAAAGTTCGCACTTAAATTACTTACCTATTGTGTTCAAAACACCAGGAAACACAGTAATTAAAAAATTACTGCACTTTATTGTTGTCTGTCATTGGAGTTTTATTGTATTATCAATCCCATCCAACAAAATGACGGCCATATAGTAAGCCTTACTTTTTTTCTCATAAAAAAATAACATTGGTATGAAATTTTGTTGTTTAATTTTGTTATTAAAAAATGTGATCTTTTTTATATTTCTAAAATACTGTACGAACACACACAACAAATGTTTACTTTCGTATCGTTTTCACTCTGTATCGAACCGTATCGTTCTTAAACTGTATCGAATCGCTCGGCCTAAAAAATATAGTTTTTTAATCAAATCATAATCTGTGTATCTAAATACATATCGAATCAGCTTCATGCCAGAGATTCCCGACCCTAGGTTAAAATTGCTTGGCACCATGGCGCGGTTGTTGGGTAACTGCTCGTGTCGCGTTCAAGAACTGCTTGGATTTTTAGCCATTAGCCACCTTGCTGTTCTAAACAATGTGTTGGAATAAAACACAGGGGGAGGATCGACGGTCGTCACGTATAGATAAAATAGAAAGGACACTTTCGAGTACATCGACAAATGACGAGTATAACAAAATGATGTGCAGTTGACGTGCTGGGGTCCACATTGTCGCGGACAGCAAGGTCGTTGATGGCTAGAAGTCCGAGCAGTTTTTGAACGCGACACTAGCAATACTTCGATCATCACACGACCGAGAACTTTCTACCTACTCCTTCCTTCCTTCCTACTGCAACTCCGCCCGAAGACGTAAAAAAATATATTGCAATAGCCTCGAATGGGTAAATAGAAAGGAGAGGAGTGAGTGATGACTTTCCCGCTTTATTGTGGCAACAATGGAAAATAATAAACAGCGGAATCCGCAACATGCGACCGCTAACTTCGCTCTCACGCCGTTCTCCCTCCCTCCTTGCTTGCTTCCCGCTACGTCACCACTCTGCAGTCTGATGGCCCCTTCAAGGGCCTGCACAGTTACGGACATTGCAATATATATATATGGCGGAAAACACAAATTGTATGTCATTCCTTTTTATTGCAGATATGGCGGAAAACACTCAGGAGACGCCACGATTTTAACGAGATATTATCGCATACTTACCTTGTTTTGATCCAAAAACTCCATGTAGCATGTATCACTGAGTGTCAAGACACAACTGTGATTGGCTGGATTTTTGGGGGATTTTATAGTGAAACATGGTAATATAACAAGGGTCGCAATGCAGAAATCGCAGACATCAAGTGGTGGTCTCGAGTGGTCGCAATTTTCTTTTTCATATATTTACCCTTTTAAACTTTTTTTTTCCTTCAAATTTTCTTTGTTTGGATCGATTATTTATCATCTAACATATCAGAAAAAATGCGACAGTAACAAAAAAATAGAAATAAGTGATAGTTATGAGGTAGATATTCGTTACATTTTACTGACGCTTTTTTAATTGTGACGTAATTTGTCTAAAATATGTGAGTGAATAGTTTTTTAGTCTTTTTTTTATTTAAACGAAATATGAGACATCAATTAATGATTGTAAGCTAAAAACGACAGACATTTTGAATAATATAATTAATAGCCTTCGATTTATGGCTGGGTTGAAACAAAAGCAGTTGCGCGACGTCTCTAAACGGGGGTTTCCAGGGTAAAACGGAAAAATTAAAAATAGTTCGGGGGCTTAATGCGCCATGAATCTGCGATGGCAGCATATAGACATATAGTTCAAGTGAAAGGCTTCTCCTTGGTGTGTGTTCTTGCGTAATAGTTTAATTCTCGGCTCCTCGTAACACCTTTTCCCTGGTGTGTAGGTGCGTGTCTTGTCAATTCATGCTTCGTACAAAATCTTTTATGGCAAAGAGAGCAGACGAAAGGCTTGTCTCCAGTGTGTGTTCTTGTGTGTCTTGTTAAGTGATGCTTCATATGAAATCTTTTCTCGCAAAGTGGGCAGACAAATGGCTTCCCCCCAGTGTGTGTCCTCATGTGTCTTTTTAACTGTTGCTTCGTACGAAATCTTTTATCGCATGGAGAGCAGACGAAGGGCTTCTCTCCAGTGTGTGTACGCGTGTGTGTTGCCAACGTTTGCTTCGTACAAAATCTTCTATCGCAAAGAGAGCAGACAAAAGGCTTGTCTCCGGTGTGTGTTCTTGTGTGTATCTTTAAATTTCCCTTCTGGGTGAATCTTTTACCACAAAATGTGCAGACAAAAGGCTTTTCTCCAGTGTGTGTACTTGTGTGATATGTTAACGCTCGCTTCCTAAAAAATCCTTTATCACAAAGAGAGCAGACGAAAGGCCTCTCTCCAGTGTGTGTCCTCGTGTGTCTTTTTAAATTTTGCTTCGTACAAAATCTTTTATCGCAAAGAGAGCAGACGAAAGGCTTCTCTCCAGCGTGTGTTCTCGTGTGTCTTATCAACTCTTGCTTCGTACAAAATCTTTTAACGCAATGTGAGCATGGAAAAGGTTTACCACCCGCGCATTCTTTTGTGCCTCTTTTCAGTGATGACTTGTTTATGGATTTTGAAGCATTCGGCTCAAAGTCAACATCCTCCTCATCGGTAGGAAAGTCAGAAGAGTGTGATGTTGCATCATCGCTGTCCAACAGTGGTGCCAAGAGGCCGTCCAGTTGCGATCGTCCCTCACCTTTTGTTCTCAGGCGTTGAAACAAGTTACTGCTGGCTAGTTTTGCTGCTCTGCTCCCTTCACTTGGACCTTCATCTTTGTCACTCTTCACACTAACAGTCATCGGAAACTTGGGGATTTCATCTTCCTGTTCTTCTTTAATGCTGGGGGTGTCTGGCTCCGCCTCCTGTTTGACATACAGCATCTCTGACTCCTTTTTAACGTGGGGGGGATCGTGCTTCTCCTGGTGAAGATCTTCCACTGTGAGACACAGGATTAAAAAAAAAAAATCACGCTCTTGGGACGGAACAGCAGATATTTCATTCCTCTTTAATTTATCCAGTAGGAATTTGATGATTTTGGTGTATGTTTTAGCCTAATATTATGACAAGGTTATAGTGGATTTATTAGTAATAGGACGAAATGTAATCTAGCACTTTGTGGATTTTTTCCTGTGTGCCCACAATTTTTTTTTTCTAATCAGACATTATGATACAGTATTGGCCCGAATATAAGACGGCCCTTATTATAAGACGAACCCAAGGGCGTATGTTTGCATAGGGACGGTGGGGACATAACACTACCAACTTTTTAGGATGCTGAAATTATCCCCACCAACTTATAAGCAACCTTATTTGCTTTATGACTTCAGTTATATAGGTCAATTAGATTGTCTTCCTAAATGTTGTGAGGATAGAATTGATCCTACCATTATTAAGTGAATTACGTACTTTCATTATGTTCAGACTTACATTGACCCCTGCAAGTCCATATTTTTCCCTCACACGCACATTTGATTGGCTCATGACTTGAACACCCCCCTCCACTCACACACGCGAGAAATACGACATGCCGCCTCCCCGCCCATTTCGAAGACGAGGGATATTAGAATGTAGAATATACAGTGCCCCCCTTGAACCTTGCAACCTTTCGCCACATTTCAGGCTTCAAACATAAAGATATAAAATTTTAATTTTTTGTCAAGAATCTACAACAAGTGGGACACAATCGTGAAGTGGAACAAAATTTATTGGATAATTTAAACTTTTTTAACAAATAAAAAACTGAAAAGTGGGGCGTGCAATATTATTCGGCCCCCTTGCGTTAATACTTTGTAGCGCCACCTTTTGCTCCAATTACAGCTGCAAGTCGCTTGGGGTATGTTTCTATCAGTTTTGCACATCGAGAGACTGACATTCTTGCCCATTCTTCCTTGCAAAACAGCTCCAGCTCAGTGAGGTTGGATGGAGAGTGTTTGTGAACAGCAGTCTTCAGCTCTTTCCACAGATTCTCCATTGGATTCAGGTCTGGACTTTGACTTGGCCATTCTAACACCTGGATACGTTTATTTTTCAACCATTCCATTGTAGATTTAGCTTTATGTTTTGGATCATTGTCCTGTTGGAAGATAAATCTCCGTCCCAGTCTCAGGTCTTGTGCAGATACCAACAGGTTTTCTTCCAGAATGTTCCTGTATTTGGCTGCATCCATCTTCCCTGTCCCTGCTGAAGAAAAGCAGGCCCAAACAATGATGCTGCCACCACCGTGTTTGACAGTGGGGATGGTGTGTTCAGGGTGATGAGCTGTGTTGCTTTTACGCCAAACATATCGTTTTGCATTGTGGCCAAAAAGTTCAATTTTGGTTTCATCTGACCAGAGCACCTTCTTCCACATGTTTGGTGTGTCTCCCAGGTGGCTTGTGGCAAACTTTAAACGAGACTTTTTATGGATATCTTTGAGAAATGGCTTTCTTCTTGCCACTCTTCCATAAAGGCCAGATTTGTGCAGTGTACGACTGATTGTTGTCCTATGGACAGACTCTCCCACCTCAGCTGTAGATCTCTGCAGTTCATCCAGAGTGATCATGGGCCTCTTGGCTGCATCTCTGATCAGTTTTCTCCTTGTTTGAGAAGAAAGTTTGGAAGGACGGCCGGGTCTTGGTAGATTTGCAGTGGTCTGATGCTCCTTCCATTTCAATATGATGGCTTGCACAGTGCTCCTTGAGATGTTTAAAGCTTGGGAAATCTTTTTGTATCCAAATCCGGCTTTAAACTTCTCCACAACAGTATCTCGGACCTGCCTGGTGTGTTCCTTGGTTTTCGTAATGCTCTCTGCACTTTAAACAGAACCCTGAGACTATCACAGAGCAGCTGCATTTATACGGAGACTTGATTACACACAGGTGGATTCTATTTATCATCATCGGTCATTTAGGACAACATTGGATCATTCGGAGATCCTCACTGAACTTCTGGAGTGAGTTTGCTGCACTGAAAGTAAAGGGGGCGAATAATATTGCACGCCCCACTTTTCAGTTTTTTATTTGTTAAAAAAGTTTAAATTATCCAATAAATGTTGTTCCACTTCACAATTGTGTCCCACTTGTTGTTGATTCTTGACAAAAAAATTAAATTTCATATCTTTATGTTTGAAGCCTGAAATGTGGCGAAAGGTTGCAAGATTCAAGGGGTCCGAATACTTTTGCAAGGCACTGTAGATGTAGTAATGTAAAATGACGTCAATATTGTGGAGGTGGGGAACACACCACTTATTTTGCATCTGCTACAGTGCTTAAAGTCAATTTTACTCACTTAGATTTCTTGACATAAGAAAAACAGCTAGCTGAAAATAAGACTAACAGACTTATTTTAAGCAAAAAGTTTGTATATTTAATCTGAAAAGAAAAACTTGACTGTCAGAAATGTTCTTAATGCAAGAATATTGTTCAAAACATTATTTGAAAGCAATTTTTTTTTTCTGATTTAGGTAAAAAATGACCAACGTTTGGATGTATGGGCTTAATAAAAACAAACTGTAGTAATATTTACTTAAAGTAAGTGGAAGAATCTGACGCATTAATCTGTTAACTAGCCTTTAACACTCAAAACAAGATGGGAGAAAATTATTTGACTAGATTTAACAAAAAATATCAAATTAAGACATTATAAATGTGCAGTGTGAAAGTTAGTAGAGGTCATTACAGATTTATTTTGCATTAATCATTTAGCCTATCAATTAATTCGGTTCATATTGGTGAGAAGTGTAGCCCTGAGCCCCGTTCACCAAATATATTGGGTCTTCTTAATGTCCCGTCCCCAGCAAAAAGTGTATATGCAGGTTACGCTGTTATATCGTCCCTACCAATATTGAGACCAAACCTACGCCCTTGGATGACCCCCTTTTTTTCAAGACTCAAATTTGAAAAAAGACTTTTTGAACACCAAATTAAATTTTTATACAGAAAATAGTACATCAAAACAAATGATTATAACAATATATTTGAGGGGAAAAAGCATGTGATTTTGCCTCATTCAAATCTTAATATCTGAACATTTAAATATGTAAACTAAAGTGCAATCACATTCGTAAATGAATGGCTTCTGGTTTTTGAAATGTAAATAAACCAATCTATTGTGATAAAACAACAAAATTGCAATCACTGCATTAACCATCAAAGTGAAGTCTAACTGTAACTGTAGTCTTGACACAAATCTGAATAAGGAAAAACATTGCAATGAAATAATGCAAACTGGTTAAACTTGAGAGCAGCTGAGATCTGTCATGACAGAACATCGCTTCAATGATATCTGGCACCATCTAGCGTTGTCAATGGGTATAACGTGTAGACCGCAAATATAAGACAACCCCCACTTTTTCAGTCTCATTTAAATGCAAACAACGTCTTATATTCGGGCCAATACGGTAAACTACAAACGTGATTTCATATTTTCACCTGACACCCACTCATGAGTAAGCACTTCAGATGACGTAACATCTGAGTCCAGAAATGCATGAGCAGCAAGTGGCCAAGCAGTTGGAAGTCACAGTTGACGACAGTGCTCGTAGATGAAGTAAAATACACTTATACATCATATATAGTACGTACTGTTTTCAAAATTTAATGTAAGCATGATTCATTAGCATTGTTATTTCCGTCAATGATAACGGCAACGAAAATATTCCATTGACCAAAATTTTTTTTCATGACGTGATGATGAAGCTCTAAAAACGTGTCCAGGACAAATGTAACATAACGAGACGATTGCCAGTTTTCACCTGATGAGACAACGCGACAGTTTGTCATTTCTTCTGGCTTGCTTGTTTTGAGACACATGGTAAGATGTTTTCTTATCTTGGCAAGAGAGAATACGCAACATTGCTTTAGTCATTAAAGGTCTGTGCAGAGTGATCATCACACAGTAAATTTAACTCGTAGCATCAACATAGCATTCACGTTAGCTTTAGCATTTAGTGTGGCGAGTGTCGTTTTAAACTCTGAATTTTGACATTCAGTTCGTGGTGTCCAAGTGGGTTTAATTCATTGAAAATAATGTCCCGTTTTTCTGCCGAGTGAGAAATATCACAAAGTCCGGAATTCTCCTTGTAGACGCTCGTCTGTCAATGTTTCTTAAAAATTGTTGGAAACCTTCGTTTTTCAGACTAAAACTTTAGAATTTTACATATGAAAAAGTTTTGAGCAATCGAAGACTAAAACTAGATGAAGACGAACAAATTTTGGAATGACTAAAATATGAGTATTTTTGTCCAATAGACTACAACGGAACTTAACACGGCTGCCAAAAAAAATGCTATTAAGATTAAAAAATGAGTTATATTCATTATAATGCCTACAGTGCTGGCCAAAGATATTGGCATTTGGCACCTCTGCAATTTTGTCAGATAATGCTCAACTTCTCCAAGAAAATGATTGCAATTACAAATGCTTTGGTAGTATTATCTTCATTTATTTTGCTTGCAATGACAAAACATAAGAGAAAATGAAAAAAATATCAATCATTTTACACAATACACCGTGTTGGTGGTGCTCTGGTTTCCTCTCCTAAGATGCCGGATGGTGGACCAAAATTTCATTGAACCCGCCCGAAAGTCGTTCTACATGTTCTCACCGAACTCATCCCATGCCCGGTTTTTCGCTTCAGTGACCACCTGAGCCGTGTGCCTCCTGGCCAGCCGGTACCCATCAGCTGCCTCTGGAGTCCTGTAGGCCAAAAAGGCGAGATAGGACTCCTTCTTCAGCTTGACAGCATCCCTCACCGATGGTGTCCACCAGCGGGGTCTGGGATTGCCGCCATGACAGGCACAGACCACCTTATGGCCGCAGCTTCGGTCAGCCGCCTCAGCGATAGAAGCACGAAACATGGTCCATTCGGACTCAATGTTCTTGCCTCTCCCTGGACATGGGAGAAGCTCTGCCGGAGATGGGAGTTGAAACCCCTCCGAACAGGGGACTCCGCCAGGCGTACCCAGCAAACCCTCACAAAAAGTTTGGGTCTGCTGGGCCAGACCGTCATCTTTCCTCACCATCGGAGCCAACCCAGGTGGTGATCGGTTGACTGCTCCGCCCCCCCTTCACCACTTGAGTGTTCAAGACTTGCGGACGCAAGTCCGATGACACGACTACAAAGACGTTGATCGAACTGCCGCGTAGGGTGTCCTGATGCCAAGTGGACATATGGACACCCTTATGCTCGAACATGGTGTTCATTATCAACAATCCACGATGGGCGCAAAAGTCCAACAATAGAACACCGCTCCGGTTCTGATCGGAGGGGTCGCTCTTCCCAATCACGCCCCTCCAGGTCTCACTGTCATTGCCCATGTGAGCATTGAAGTCCCCCAGCAGAACGAGGGAGTCCCCAGAAGGCGCACTCTCAAGCAAAAAGGGAGAGTACTCTGAACTGCAGTTTGACGCATAAGCACAAACAACAGTTAGGACCCGTCCCCCCACCCGAAGGCGGAGGGAGGCTACCCACTCGTCCACCGGGTTAAACCACAATATACAGGCGGCGAGTCGGGGGGCAATAAGTATACCCACACCTCTCGTCGTCTCTCAGCATAGGCAACTCTAGAGTGGAATAGTGTCCAACCCCCCCTCGAGAGGACTGGCACCAGAGCCCAAGCCATGTGTGGAGGTGAGCCCAACTACATCGAGTTGGAATTTCTCAACTTCACGCACAAGCTCATGCTCCTTCCCAACCAAAGAGGTGACGTTCCACGTCCCAAAAGCCAGCTTCTCCATCCGGGGATTGGATCGCCAAGGACCCCTCCGTTGGCTGCCATCCGACATTGTGCGCTACCGACCTTCTTGGCCCCTCCCACAGGTGGTGAGCCCATAGGAAGGTACAAGAACTCAACTACTTTCAAAATGCTTGCGTATTGTATGAGATTATCCATAAACCATAAATTTTGTTTTATCGGTCATATTGTTTGGCGTATTGTCTTCATGAGTTAATGTTTCTAATTAAATAGAATGTGCAATTATTTATTGATTTTATAAAATTTTATTTTTGAGGATCAAATGGTCAAACAAATGTACCCAGTGTATTTTTACAGTTTGGATGTTACTTTCTTTTTTTTTTTTTTTTTTTTTAAACTCAGGCAACATGATGTGTGTTGAGGTAATTATCGAGGGTTGATTGATTAAATATTTGCTTGATTGATTGAATATTTGCTTGTGCTCATATATACCATAAATAATACATATTGCCATATTTTTCTCTTATTGATATAACCAGTAAATGATAATTGCTTGCTATATTAGGTTGTAGTATAATGTTTAAGTGTTACAAAGAGTAAAGAGGGTCGGGATGACAACTGCCTTGCTTCATGGCCACATCATTGCGTAACTAGACCTTCCGAGACATCTTCAGCACCTGGCGTCTGGACTTTTGTCTAGACCTTCGAGGACAATTTTCCACTCGAGGACATCTTCCATGGCCGCAGCGTTGCAGTGTCTGGGTCATTTTGACCGTTGTTTACATGTGCCTTTGCTTACACACGTGTACTTAGTTAGTTCCACCTACATGCTCACACATAGCCAACCAAAATCACATGGGTGTCTCCAGCTTGCTCCCCCCCTCCCTCAGGGCGGCACCCTTCTGTGTTAGGACAAACCCCTGAATAAAAATAGCAAGGAGGGTTTTTCCTTAGACCAATTTTGGGGACTATACAGCGTAAACTAGCATTCCTCTGTCTAGTCCCTCTTTTGCTCTCCTTGGCCAAGAAAACTGAGTGTCTTCTCTCCTTATTTTGGGGTAATTTTACATATGTCTACCTAAGGGTCTATTTTTGAACTTGACAATGTGCTTTAGGGTCTTTTCTGTTACAAACAAAATGGTGTGAATAGTTATACTTTATTGTAAGTTGATCCATTTTACTTTTTTCCCTTTAATATTAAAAATGACAAAGTTATGCATAGGTGCAGTTTTAATAATTTTATAGACAAATATTACTATTTACAGTGGCGGCAGAGTGTTTTTGGGGAGGAGGGGCGTGAAACGTTTACGTCTTCCTTGGGGCGTAAAAAAAAAATGGAGAAGAACTGCTCTATACACTGGCCAAAGATGACGTCTTCATAACGAGTACAGCAGAAATTATGGCCCACAGAAATCAAGGGGACGCCGGCGTCCCCAATTGTACAGCATAGAGCAGGGGTTCCCATCTGCCGGGCTGCGGACCGGTATCGGTCCGTGGCGCATTTGCTACCGGGCCGCACAGAAATAATTATTTATTAACAACCGGATTCTCGCCGAATTAACCCTGTGCCCCTGCTTAACACACCAATATCCCTGTCTACTCTAGATATAATACTATAGGATTGATTAGAATGTCGTCAAAGAATCCATTGATTGGACTACTAGCAGTTCATCTTGTTTTGTACATATAATATACCTATGTGCGCTTGGCCTCGATAATAACGTATGACCAAGCCGCGGACGCAGCACATTTGTTACCGGAAATAATTAGCCCCCACACGAGCGAAGATGACTGGAAAACAGATGTCTTTGGAGATTTTTTTACGGCGAAAAGGGCACCTGACGAGCCAGAAGATGAGCCTACAAACTCGAAGACCCACGAACTGTAAAGGAGTGGATTCGTGACCCGTTTTTGTGAATAAACTGAGTGATTCGGGCAATTCTGTGCAACAGGAGGATCAAATGGTAGAGATCGCAAATGACGGCGACCTTAAACTTACATTTGAGAAAAAAACAACCAAGGTTCTGGATTGAAGTCATTCTTGAATATTAAAGATGTCGCATCCCGATCGATCGGGTCCGATCACGTCATTTTCAAAGTATCGGAATCGGCAAAAAAATATCGGACATGCCTTTTTTTAATATATATACTGTATATTTTTTATTTAAACTGTTTTCTAATTGTATTGAACGTTACAGACAAAATGTCTCACACTCATCTAGAGTAGTTTTGACTTAAAGTAGGGCTATCAAATTTATTGCGTTTACGGCGGTAATTAATTTTTTAAAATTAATCACGTTAAATAATTAACGCATGCGCTGCACGACCCACTCACGCATTGTCGCGTTCAATCTATAAAGACGCCATTTTACCTATAGATAGCACTAAAAGGCAGCGTATAATGAGTAGAGAGAATTTTGACAGCCTTTGGAGCCATTTTTTATGTGGCTAAAGCCTTACAATACCTCTCTCAGCAATTAAAAATAACGTGGGAGGCAACGTGGGGAAGAAAGGTAGTAGTTGATCATTTTCTTAACACCCTATGTTCTTTCCCAACGCAGAGAAGATATATCAATTGGTGCCCCTACGCACAGTCATGGTTGCACTTCCCATCATGCATTTGGCCAGAAGTTAAATGACTGCAGTATCATTTACTGAAAGCTCAACAAATACACTAGATGGCAATATTTAGTCACAAGACACAAACTCACATTTATCCATTAAGAATTACAAGTCTTTCTATCCGTGGATCCCTCTCACAGAAAGAATGTTAATAATGTAAATGCCATCTTGAGGATTTATTGTCATAATAAACAAATACAGTACCTACGTACTGTATGTTGAATGTACAGTTTTAGGCAGGTGTCCTGCCTAAAACTTTTGCACAGTACTGTATATATATTTTTTTAATTATTAAATTTATTAGGCTCATGGAAGCTTCCACTTGGGGAAAATATATACATACAGTATATCCTGTATATACAAAATATAATAAAAATATACAGTACTGTGCAAAGGTTTTAGGCAGGTGTCCTGCCTAAAACTTTTGCACAGTACTGTATATATTCGTCCGAGTTTTATTCATTTTCTTCTTAATGCATTGCCAAAATGTATATGATCGGGAAAAATTATCGGGAATGTTTGGAATTGAATCGGGAGCAAAAAAAAAAGCAATCGGATCGGGAAATATCGGGATCGGCGGATACTCAAACTAAAACGATCGGGATCGGATCGGGAGCAAAAAAACATGATCGGAACAACCCTACTGAATATCCTGACATCGCTACGAAGCGGGCTTCTTAATTAATGCTTAACGACACGACAAAGTTGTTAACGGTGAGAGAGCGGTGTGCAGTTGTTGTGTGCAGCTAACATGGCAGGATGTGTCTGAGAACTTTTCTACATGTCCATCCATGATCAAACGTAAGTTAATATTCCTTTCTTTTAAGAAAGTTTGTAGTGTTTACTTTGAAATCGCAGCATTCGCGGCCATTTTTAACGTTACGCGCATGCGCAGAACCGCATAATTGCAATTTTTGATGGTTTGCAAAATTATTCAGAACACCGGTCCATGAAAAAAGAACCAAATAACACTGGTCCGTGGTGCAAAAAAGGTTGGGGACTCCTGGCATAGAGTGTAAAGGGGTAAGAGAAGGTTTGTACAGCACACTGTACAAATGGAAGATTTCTCCTTGGTGTGTTTTCTTTCATAATCGTTTAATTCTTGCTTCCGAGTGAAGCTTTTACTTGGTGTGTATGCGCGTGTGTCTCGTTAACTCATGCTTCGTACAAAATCTTTTATCGCAAAGAGAGCAGACGAAAGGCTTCTCTCCAGTGTGTGTTCTTGTGTGTTTATTTAAACTTCCCTTCTCGGAGAATCTTTTACCACAATGAGAGCAGACGAAAGGCTTCTCTGCAGTGTGTGTCCTCGTGTGTCTTGTTAAGACTTCTTTCGTACAAAATCTCTTATTGCAAAGAGAGCAGACGAAAGGCTTCTCTCCAGTGTGTGTAGTTATGTGTCTTGACAACGCTCGCTTGGAACAAAATCTTTTATCGCAACGAGAGCAGACGAAGGGCTTCTCTCCAGTGTGTGTACGCGTGTGTGTTGTCAACGCTTGCTTCGTACAAAATCCTCTATCGCAAAGAGAGCAGACGAAAGGCTTCTCTCCAGTGTGTCTTCTTGTGTGTAAATCTAAATTTCCCTTCTGGGTGAATCTTTTACCACAAAATGTGCAGACAAAAGGCTTTTCTCCAGTGTGTGTACTTGTGTGATATGTTAACGCTCGCTTTGTAAAAAATCCTTTATCGCAAAGAGAGCAGTTGAAAGGCTTCTCTCCAGTGTGTGTACTATTGTGTGTTGCCAACTCTTGCTTCGTACAAAATCTTCTATCGCAAAGAGAGCAGACGAAAGGCTTCTCTCCAGTGTGAGTTCTAGTGTGTAAATTTAAATTTCCCTTCTGGGTGAATCCTTTACTGCAAAATGTGCAGACAAAAGGCTTTTCTCCAGTGTGTGTACTTGTGTGATATGTTAATGCTCGCTTTGTAGAAAATCCTTTATCGCAAAGAGAGCATATGAAAGGCTTCCCTCCAGTGTGTGTACTCGTGTGTGTTGCCAACTCTTGCTTCGTACAAAATCTTCTATCGCAAAGAGAGCAGACGAAAGGCTTCTCTCCAGTGTGTCTTCTTGTGTGTAAATCTAGATTTCCCTTCTGGGTGAATCTTTTACCACAAAATGTGCAGACAAAAGGCTTTTCTACAGTATGTGTACTTGTGTGTTTTGTTAACGCTCGCTTTGTGAAAAATCCTTTATCGCAAAGAGAGCAGATGAAAGGCTTCTCTCCAGTGTGTGTACTCGTGTGTGTTGCCAACTCTTGCTTCGTACAAAATCTTCTATCGCAAAGAGAGCAGACGAAAGGATTCTCCCCAGTGTGTGTTCTTGTGTGATTGCTTAAATCGCTTTTCTTTAGGAATCCTTTACCGCAATATGTGCAGACAAAAGGCTTTTCTCCAGTGTGTGTACTCGTGTGTCTTATTAAGTCTTGCTTCGCAAGAAATCCTTTATCGCAAACAGAGCAGATGAAAGGCTTTTCTCCAGTGTGTATTTTTGTGTGTCTAATTAGAATTTCCTTCTTGGTGAATCTTTTATTACAATATGTGCAGAGAAAAGGTTTTTCCTTAGTGTGGGTATGCGTGTGTATGATTACATTTTCCTTTGTAGTGAATGTTTTATCATAATGTGAGCAGGAAAAACGTTTCCCATCCGCGCATTCTTTTGCGTTTCTTTGCAGTGATGACTTGTTAAAGGATTTTGAAGCATCAAAGTCAACATCCTCCTCATCGGTGTTAAAGTCAGAAGAGTGTGATGTTACGTCGTCGCTGTCCGACAGTGGCGCTAAGAGGTCGACCTGTGATCGTCCCTCACCTTTTGTTCTCAGGTGTTGAAACAAGGAACTGCTCGCTAGTTTTGTTGCTCTGCTCTCTTCACTTGGACCTTCATCTTCTTCACTCTCCACACTAACAGTCATTGGAAACTTGGGGATTTCATCTTCCTGTTCTTCTTTCATGCTGGGGGTCTCTGGCTCCGCCTCCTGTTGGATGTACGACATCTCTGACTCCTCCTGTTTAACGTTAGGGGGATCGTGCTTCTTCGGGTGAAGGTCTTCCACTATGACGTCTGTGGGACACAGGATACATTTTAAAAAAAAAAAATCCCTGCATGCAGGAAAAGTTCAAGAACATGCCATTTAGTAGCATTAACTAACCCCACAAGGACCATGTTCTTTTTTCTACATCGATAGTAAGTGTATTTTTCATTGATCTGTTAACTGCAATCATTAACTCAGTAACTCGCCGATGAAAACCAACAAATCTGTTGCAGTCCATGAATGCAAGGTAGGACCCTAGGTTCCTTGAACACACAAAAAACACGCGATCACAAAAAGGAGACAAAAAACTGAGTCCAGTTGGTCGGGATTAAGAAAAAAAAAAAAAAAGGGGAACTCCGTGATGAGAAACAAACAAACAAACAAACAAACAAACAAACAAACAAAACAAGGCAATGATGCAATTCGCAATGAAGGGATATACTTTACAAACTGTGAAATGGTAGCAAGTCAATATCTCGGCAACCTGCCTAGGATCGGTTTGACACTGCTGATGAGCTGGAATTGGATGCAGTTACATCGGGAACTCATGCCACAGCTCTGTTATAAAACAATCTGACCAGCAGCAGCATACTCCCTTCGCTTGTTAGCTAGCACAGAGATTCTCCCAGTCCATCCCAACCACGTCATCACCCCCAGTGTCCATTGCGCGCATCAAACATGACGACCTCCGTAGGTCAAAACATGTACTAAATATTATAGATTTTTAAAACAACGTCAATATTTTATGTGTTTCTAATAACATATTGTAGTAAAAGACAACAATTGTGGCTTATTAGAACCTACAAGTCCGAGGTACCCTTTAAGATGACGTACAGTGTATGTAACATCTAATTCCAGAAATGCATGAGCAGCAAGTGGCCAAGCAGAGGGAAGTCACAGTTAACGACAGTGCTCATAGATAAAACATACTTATATAAAATATATAGTCTTTATTGTTTTGATAATTTTATGTAAGCACCATTCAATAGCATTATTGTTTTTGTCACTGATGACGATACTGAAAATATTTGACGACTAATTTTAAAAGTTATCGCCGACTAAAACTATATGACGACGAACACATTTGAACAATTTTATTGTAATAATTGATTGTAAGCATGATACCATCGTCGTCCAATTTTGTTGAATAATGAGAATTAATGCAATACAAAGAGCACTGGTATGTACAACCCATATTTATAGAACAGAGCTCTAATAACAGTTTACAAAAAAGGAATTAAGACAGTCCGCAATGAACAAAAATGTTTGATAGTAGTAATAAAAAGGTCCAGTAATTCTACAATGAAGCAGATTTCAAATGATTGCAATGCACAAAACGACTCCTTACACCACAGGTAGTGGCAGTAATATCTTCATTTATTTTGCTTGCAATGAAAAAACACAAAAGAGCAGCAATACGCAAAGTCTCATTTACGTCATCACTCCGAGCCCGCAAAACATGGCACAAACTATTGGTCAAAATATGTAATACGGAGAGATCGGACGCCGATATGGGCAAAAAAATGCGCATCGGTATCGGATCGGCCAACATGGAAAAATTCCGATCCAGACTTCCGATCGAGTTTTTTTTTTAATTCCGGTCCGGGTTTTCCAGCGCACCGATTTACATAATCCATTCCAGTTTTTGCTTCGGTTTCCCTAAAATCCGGTCCGCATTTTACGACACCTTCAACACACTACATTACCGTCTCCCAATTTACCGAGAGATTTTATCGGTAAAAATGTCAGCTGTGTGGGATCATTTCACCTTAAAGGACAACAAAGACGAAGAGGCAGAGTGCAACATATGCCACACTAAAGTCAAGTGTGGTGGTAAAGCTGTAAGAAGTTTTAATACAACCAACCTTATCAAGCATTTAGCGAAATACCACCACAAACAATATAAGAAATATGTTAAGAAAACCGAAGACAAAAAGAAAGGTCGTACGCAACTAACACTGGCAGAAACTTTTGCTATGCGTGACAAACTGGCACTCGACAGTCCCACAGCCCAGGGAATAACAAGAGTCGAAGAATTCATTCTGGATGAAGAGCCATTATCTCTCGTGAGTAAAGACGCACCATCCAACACTTAGAACCACGGTATAACATGCCCAGCCGTCATTATATCCTTGAGTGATTCGGCCGTGGAAGATTCGAGAACACTTTAAAAAATTATTCACTCACATATTTTAAACTTTTAAACAAATTATGTCACAATGAAAAAAATGGCGTCTGTAAAAAAGTCACGGATATCTACCTCATCACTATCGCTTAATTGTATTTTTTTTTTTTTGGTTACTGTCGCATTTTCTCTGATATGTTAGATGATAAATACTTGATCCAAACAAAAAAAGTTGGAAAAAAAAAAAAAGTTTAAAAGGGTAAATATGAAAATGAAAATCTCGACCACTCCTTGATGTCTGCGATTTCTGGATGGCGACCCTTGTTATATTACCATGTTTCACCCATAAAAATCACCCCAAAATCCAGCTGTGGCCATTCACAGCTATGTCTTGACACTCAGTGATACATGCTATATGGAGTTTTTGGATCGAAACGAAGTAAGTACGCAATAATATCTCATTAAAGTCATGGCGTCTGTAATTCTGTTCTCGCGTGCTCTCACCTCCAGATAGGGTTTTGCTGTTTAAAAAATATATATATTTTTCTAGATATGCCCTCCTGCTCAATATTTTTCTTCCCCCAGAAAATTTAGATTTTAATATTTCCAATGATGTATCACACATGCATATCGGACAATTTGAAAGTTGGATAAATTGGGGGTCTCAAAGCGGAACTTCACGTCACCCGAGTGTTTTCCGCCATATGTCAAGTAAAGCGGAACTAATACACAGCGCGGTCTCTGCTACGTAATGAGAAATGGACTGCATTGCGTCCCGAGAGTAAACAACATGCTTGTCACACCCGGGTAATGCCAATGCTCAACTCACGGCTTTAGCTCAACTCATGCGGCTGGATAAAAAAACACAAGAATACCTGACTGCTGCTGACAGCCGCTACAAACTACGTCAACATCGTTTTACTGGAGATAATAGATATCGTATGTATATAGAACTAGATGCAAAAGGACAGACTCGACGGCGTTAGCAACATTGAAGTATTGAAAACTAGTTGCGTTAGTAAACAGCCGCCATCTTAAAGCAGGAGACTTCCCTCGTAGGCTGTTGTGAACCTTCCAAGCGAACCTAATTAACTTTTTATCTAAAATACCACTAAATCGGCAAAATCATGACTTGAATCTATCTTCAAAACAGTTTTAAAACTTTCACATGTCGAAAGTAGACAGAAGGGAAATTATGGAATAACGGGAGCAATTTTAACAACTTTAACAGTTGATTCGCAAAATTAAATGAATTGAATGTAGTTTAAAGCTGCTGATACAGAATGGGGACTTGAGTATTTTATTTACTGTTTTAAAACGTTAACTTGATACTGAAATAATCGTTTATCTAAACCTGAGAGGCTTTTTAGACAATTTTAGTAACTAATGCACGAAACATTAAAAGCATCTAATAGCTTGGGGGGTTTGTGGGATTTTCCACTGAGGTTGTTTGCGTGTTTTCCTTTTTTAAGACAGTTTACAATATTATTTGCACGTTTTACTGACTGACTATGCCCTTTCTGTTTGTTATTTATAATGTTTTGTATTTGTCACTGAATAAACAGGTCAGTTTCTTGTTACCAACCGTTGTGTGTTATTCAAACTCACCTAATTCAGCTGGCTAGTTGTTATCAAGAGTACTAAAACCTTTTTCAACATGAGTCTGACAACTAAGTAAGGAGGCTAAATAACTTTAAACTTTAACACATGCTCAGATAGGCCGGTATCGGTATCGGCATCGGAAGTGCAAAACAATATCGGTATCGGATTGGAAGTGCAAAAACCTGGATCGGGACATCCTTACTAAGTATTATAAAATATTGCCATTGATTTAACATTTTATGTGTTTCTAACAACATATTTTAGTACAAGAGAACAATTTTGTTTTATTAGAGCCTATGTGTATTTAAGGTCGGGGATCCCTTTAAGTTGTTTGCTGATCGTGTTAATTTAGGTAGATATGTTTATAATAATAATAATACTTTATTTGTAGACCGCTTTTACCAATGCTGAAAGACGCTTTACAGTTGAAACACAAAGCAGCAAACAACGTGATACCAAGGGCATAGGTTTGCATAGGGACAGTAGGGACATAAGAATACTAACTTTTCAGGATGCTAAAATTGTCCCCACAAACTTTTAAAGCAACCGTATTTGCATTATATAATGAGTTCAGCTACATAGGGAATTTAGGGATAGAATTCACCCTACCATTATTAAGTGAATTATTTCCATTATGTTTATGTTTGTTAATAAAAACTAGACATTTATTCGGGAAGTTTTCAAAATACTTTGGTAGTTTTTGAAAACAGAGGTTTTAATCGGATAGTGTATCTCCTGAACCAATGCACGTAAAAGTTAGTATCAGTCGATACGGATTTATTTTGCATTGATCATTTAGCCTATCAATTAATTAGGTTCATATTCATGAGAAATGTGGCCTGGATCCCCATATACCCAATCTGTTTGGTCTTATTACTGTTCCGTCCCCAGCAAAAAGTGTACATGTAGGTTATGCTTTTATATCGTCCCTACCAATGTTGAGTCCAAACCTACGCTCTTGGTTTATACAGTATACGCGTATGTGTAATATATAACTGACATGTTGCATATGGGTATGCTGTATTGCAGAAAACCACACAAACCCATCCTCATCATTCTCTTAAGTAAACCACAAATAAATGCCGAACAGCCTCTTTGAATCTCGATCGGATTCACAACATTACAGCGTCACCTGCTTTATTCCACGCACCCGTAGAGAGATCCCAATTCAAATTGGCCCTTTTTCAATCTAGACCAGGGGTGCCCATTACGTCGATCGCGATCGACCAGTCGATCGCAACGCTAGTGTGGGTAGATCGCGGCATTAAAAAAAAAAAAAAATGTATGTACATAGTTAATTATGTTATGTGAGCAAACATAATTTACCGTCCATTTTTAATTTATATATTTTTTTAATGTACACAGTTATTTGTGTTTTGTGAGCAACATAACCTCATATGTTGCTCACAAAGCATAATTACTGTAACTGTCCATTTAAATTTTTTTCTTTTTTTAGTTCACCCTCTCTTAAGGTAGATCGCGGGAGGATGTCTCATTTAAAAGTAGATCTTGGAGCAAAAAACATTGAGCACCCCTGATCTAGACTTTTTTACATTCATATCTATTAAAAATTCAGGGATTAACGCATTTATTCACAAGATTTTTCAACTTAAAATCTCGTTTTGAGACTTCAAAATATTTACGTAAAATGAATTATAACTGCCCGTTTTTTGTTTTTTTTTGGCTTTTAACCACCATGGGGAATGGGCAATGCCCTGCCCGCCTCCTGCAGGGACATCATCTTCCGTAAGCTCCTCGGAATCAAGTATGTGTGCGTGGGGAAGGCCAACTCTGAGCCGACGGAGCATTGTTTTGGCAAGCGCTGCCACATGTGGGGCACCAATTACTGGACGGGCATAAAGAACTTCATGGTCAGCAATAGGCCGGCCCAGCGCCTGCACTTGATAAAGTTCCTCGGGTTCCTTCCCGGGGACGTGAAGGCCGACCTGGACCGTGCCAAGTTAGAGGAGGAGATCTTGGCCGAGCTTGCCAGGAAGCTGGCCGAGGATCAGTCGGACCTACCGACGAACGATGGCTACCTGGCCAGGAAGGTCCAGGCCAACCAAGACCTTGCTCAGCAGGAGAACATGGAGATCGTCGTGGAGCTCGTGAGGAGTGACCTGCCTTCTGTGATGTTTGACGTCCTGATCAAGCAGGTGGACAGGGGATAGCTGGGCTGTCCTCAAGCGGCCATCCCTCCCCATGACCCATAGTGACACTGGAATTCAATAAATAATAAATTGTGATTGTATATAGAATTAATAATTTATTTGAATATTATTTATAATTGTTTCTGCATGCTTTCCTCAAGTATCACGTTTCTGATGATAAAATTGAGTAATTTATAAGCTATTGAAAAAAATGCCAAATTTCCACAAAATAAAATTTAAGCTGCTATTTTGGGCAAAAAATTCTGAAAATATAGGTGATTATATTATTGTATAGCATTTGGTGATTTTTGTGCATCTGGTGTAAAATCTGAGAATTTTATAGTAGTTTTGTTACATAAAAAATAATCGGGATTTTATAAGGGGAAAAACTTTTGAATTTTTTTTTATGCCACGGTTCATGGAGACTCAAGGTCAGTAGCAGCTTTGTTTTTGAAAATATTTAATTTGGAGGTTGTTTTTTTTTTTTAAATAGGCCCCCGATGAATCGGCCCAGTGTCCTGTCAATATATTATGAAGTCTATGGTCTATTATCTTAGGAAAAAAAAAAAAAAATAATAATTGAAAAGTAAATGTTTGCACTAGCTTCAATTTTAATGTACATCCAAAATTGAGGTTTTTCATTTAGATGTGTAGGAGAAAAATAGGAGATGGAGGTTGGGTTACTGCTGTTTTTGTTAACTTTTATTTTGCAAATCATTGAAAAAAAAATATTTTAAATGAAAATCTGTTTTCTTCTTTGTATGTGTTATAGGAATAACTGAGCCAAAAGCAGTTTTATCTGCATTTTAGTGGTTTTAGGAGTTTTGACAGTTGTTTTTATGTGTGCAATTTATTCAGATTTAGCATTGGAAAAAGATATGATGATTATGATGTTTTAAACTGTTACTGTCCCACCGAATGACTTCGAAACAAGTAGAAAAATGCTTGGCTTTATTAAATGCTTCATTGAGTGAGTCCACTCAACTCCGCTCAAGCTGCTCACTTACACACAATGAGTTGCCACAGCAACTGTTTAACAAGTTAAAGAGTGTTGACGCATGCGGTGCTTTACAATTCGCGGGCCTCCTGCTAGATAAAACGCAAACATCTGTCAATCATCATTGAATTCAAAGGGTATGTAGCGGCAAAGGGGGTGTGAGACATCAATAGAACCGTTATGTGCCAAAATAACAAATATTGATAAAGTTAACAAAAAAATCAATCACATTAATGAGCAATTATCGAAAATAGATCGAAAATGACGAACATTCCCGAAAGTGTTCCGGAAACAGCCGAATGGGGCGGGGACGTCACGACAAGTGATTGACGGTCGAGGCGGAGCCAGGTGCCATTGTTTTTTAACGACTAGAGAGTAGCGTTGGGGTTTGTTTGACGAAAACATCACAAAAATGGTTCAAAACTGCTGTGCTATGTGGTGTACAAATAGTTATTTATCGGAATATAGTATCCATGGGTTCCCGAACGCGAAAAAAAAAGCTGGACTACGCAGACAATGGGTAAAGTTCGTCCGTGCAAAGAGGGCTAATTTTCTAGACACAGCCTCCGGCACACTTTTCTGTGGTGCGCATTTTCCACCTGAAAGCTTCTCGAACTACGGACAAGTGAAATCGGATTTTGCTAAAAGATTGCTGTTCAAAGGAGATGCGGTGCCGACCATACACGCGCAGCTACCTAAATGTCCCTGTCATGCCATGTCATTTCCTGTTTTATTTTGAAAGCTTCACCCTCCTTGTGTCTGCGTACTTGCCCTTCCTCTGGTCACCTAATCACCTATTGTTTCCACCTGTTCCACATTACCCCCTGTGTATATATTGCCTTAGTTTCCCTTGTCTAGTGCAGAAGTGTCTTTCTACCAAGGTCAGTCACGTCAGCCTCTCGCCATAGCTTGTCATAGTGATTCTGAATATTATCCTCCACTTGGAGCGCTTTGTGTTTGAGCCTTTTTTTGATCTTAGCCATCTTGACTTTTTCATCCATTAGGAGTGTTTTTAGTTTTTGCCTTTCCTCCCTTTTGGAGTGCGTTTTTGTTTGAACTGTCGTTGCCCTGACTTAATCCTCCGTTGGAGAGCCTTTTGTTTGTATTTTTTCACATCCCCGCATGTCAGCGGAAGAACCTCTGTTTTCAAAATAAAGTTTTTTGCCTGAACCTCCGCAACTGAGTCCGCCTCATCGTCTCTGCCTGACAGTCCCGAGATATCAAGAAAGAGGACGATGAGTGGCAAAGGAGGCTAAGGCTAAGCAAAGGAGGGGAGCAGCCAAGCTCGAAATGGCCAGAGTGAGTACTCTTTTATAATAAAAAAATGTCACGCATTGGATACAGGACTGGACACATGTATAAATTATCGTTCGTAAAATATATAGAACAAATCCTCTGATCCCATTCATATTTGTGTCTGTTGGCAGAGCAAAAGCTATGATAGCGCAATAAATGATAATTATTCTATGCATTCCTTTATTTTGCAGTCACGGTGTATCAGCTTCACAAAAAGAAATGCAAAACAAATCACTGGTGTTTCCCACACGATCTGCTGCCGATGTTTCATCAGTGTCATTGCTCCCCTCAATGACCGTTTCATCACGCTGCATTGGCGTTCGTTTGGGCTCAAATTGGTAACCTAAAACACCGATTAAAGCTTTGTAACTCTCCTCGTCACCATTAGATGAACATTCGTTACGTCCTTCTACGTCGGATTCGTCGCTGAAACTAGAAACGAAATTGTCTGCCATTCAGTATTAAAGCACTGAGCCTTTTTCTTGTTGAAGAAACACCCCTCACTGTCAATTCTGAATTCTGTTTTATTGACAATGAGGGGTGTTTCTTCATGAGGGAACCTGGAATATGTGCAGGATGAACACAATGCAACAGCATAAACAGCTCAAAACAATGCTAATTCTCCCCTCACTAGAAGGAATTACTGTATATTGATGCAGACAGGCGCTGCCCCCCTAGTGGCCGGTGGCACTCTCTTCACTTGTCGTGACGTCACGCACACAATCTGCCAGATCTCGGCGCCGGTCGTTTTAGCTTGACAATCGAGTCAAATTTCTCTCATTTTCTTGTGTGTAATTACACAAAGTGGCATGATATGAATACAAAAGGCATGTGTTTATGGATAAATGATGGAATATTAACATTTTCCCAGGGCATGGCATACCCTTTAAAATGCACCTCCAGTGCATTGCCCGACTAACAAAGAGTATGGAGAGGGAGGACCTTGCCCAGGGCCGCTCCTCTTCATCCTGTACAATAGGAGTCCCCAAACTACATTTGGTTCGGCCCCCTGAACAACAGAGAGCATTTAGATTTAAAAAAAAAAAAAAAAAACATTTCCTGGCTTTTTTATGTGAAAAACTCAGAGCGGGTTATTTGGTTATTATCTATTTAATTAATAGCGTTATTATTACCTTGGTCTTTCCTATGGAAAGAACAAGGTATTGTTATTCTGCAACTTTATTCGCCTTATTATTACCTTGGTCTTTCCAAAGGAAAGAACAAGGTAATGATATTCTACAACTTTATTGTACTTATTATTACCTTGGTCTTTCTGAAAGAAAGAACAAGGTATTGTTATTGTGCAACTTTATTACCTTGGTCTTTCTGAAAGAAAGAACAAGGTATTGTTATTGTGCAACTTTATTACCTTGGTCTTTCTGAAAGAAAGAACAAGGTATTGTTATTGTGCAACTTTATTGTACTTATTATTTATTCATCTTATTCTCCGCGTTTTTTTGAGCCAACGCACAGCCCAAACCGTAGCACCGATCGGCACAGTTCAAGTATCGGCACGACCGGAATTTTCGCGTGACGATGGGAATTTTTCAAACCGCCACGAAAAATTTTCCGTTCGCCCGTAAACGGCAATTTTCCGAAAAATAAAAAAAGTTTCAAAATGTATCTAGTCCTACAATTTTTGACCAAATCACATAATTTGGGCATCAAAAATTCCGGGACGGTGAGGGGCATAAAAGTTGTATACAGAATTTGGCAAAAATTTACGGTTCCCCGGAAATTTGCCAAAAACTTTCCTATTCATTTTGAATGGAAAAAAAACGCGCGCTTCACAGCCCGAACCGTTAGACCGATCGGCACCGTTCAAGTATCGGCACGACCGGAATTTTCGCGTGACACAGGAAACTTTACAAATGGCCCGGAAAATTTTTCCGTTCGTCCGTAAACGGCAATTTTCCGTGAAAAAAAAAAAAGTTTCAAAATGTATCTAGTCCTACAATTTTTGACCAAATCACATAATTTGGGCATCAAAAATTCCGGGACGGTGAGGGGCATAAAAGTTGTATACAGAATTTGGAAAAAAATTACGCTTCCTCGGAAATTTGCCAAAAACTATCCCATTCATTTCGAATGGGAAAAGTCCCATTCACTTCCAATGGGATTTCCAATGGAATTTACATTGCATTGATGCCATTGACGGCCATGCATGTCGAATCTACTGATGCCAATGTACTTGGATTCAATTGATTATATGGATGTCGATGCCATTGACTGCCATGGACGTCCAAAATTTTTCCCATTCATTTTCAATGGGGAAAAAACAAAATTACCCCAAATCAACAGAAAATGACCAGATATCAATAGGACGTGTCCCCCAAACTTCCCCAATTCCATTGACGCTTATGAAGCGTGCCGCCATTGACTTCCATGGACGTCCAAAATTTTTCCCATTCATTTTCAATGGGGAAAAAACTAAATTTCTCCAAATCAACAGAAAATGACCAGATATCAATAGGACGTATACCCCAAACGTCCCCAACTCCATTGACGCTTATGGGGGGTGCTGCCATTGACGTCCATGGACGTCCAAAATTTTACCCATTCATTTTCAATGGGAATTTTTTTTTTTTCCCCAAATCAACAGAAAATGACTAGATATCAATAGGACCTGTCCCCCAAATGTCCCCGATTGCATTGCCGCTTATGGAGGGTGATGCCATTGACGGCCATGGACGTCCAATTCTCCCAATCTTTTCTAATGGCTTTTACTTTGTTTAGTGCCATTGACTGGCATTATGGTCCATTCTATTGATAGACCTGAGTGGGGCTAAGATCTGTATCTCCACAGAGGAAAGACCAAGGTGTGTAATTGTACTTATTACCTTGGTCTTTCCAAGGGAAAGAACAAGGTTATGTTGTTGTACAACTTTATTGTACTTCTTTATTATTATTCTTTATTATTATTATTATTCAATAATTGTTGACGTTTTTTTCGGCGCGCCGCGCAGCCCGAACCGTAGCACCGATCGGCACCGTTCAAGTATCGACACGACCGGAATTTTCGTGCGACGATGGGAATTTTTCAAACGACCCCGAAAATTTTTCCGTTCGGCCGTAAACGCCGATTTTCCAATTTTTAAAAAAAATTTCAAAACGCTACTTGTCCTACAATTTTTGAGCAAATCACATAATTTGGACATCAAAAATTCCGGGACGGTGGGGGGCATAAAGATTGTATACAGAATTTGGAAAAAATTTACGGTTCTCCGGATATTTGCCAAAAACTATCCCATTCATTTCTAATGGGAAAATTTCCCATTCACTTTCAATAGTATTTCCAATGGACTTTACATTGCATTGATGCCATTGACGGCCATGCATGTCGAATCTATTGATGCCAATGTACTTGGATTCATTTGACTATATGGATGTCGATGCCATTGACGGCCATGGACGTCCAAAATTTTTCCCATTCATTTTCAATGGGGAAAAAACTCAATTTCCCCAAATCAACAGAAAATGACTAGATATTAATAGGACGTATACCCCAAACGTTCCCAACTCCATTGACGCTTATGGGGGGTGCTGCCATTGACGTCCATGGACGTCCAAAATTTTTCCCATTCATTTTCAATGGGGAAAAAACTAAATTTCCCCAAATCATCAGAAAATGACCAGTTATCAATAGTAGGTCTCCCCCAAACGTTCCGAACTCCATTGACGCTTATAGGGGGTGCTGCCATTGACGTCCATGGACGTCCAAAAATTTTCCCATTCATTTTCAATGGGGAAAAAACTAAATTTCCCCAAATCAACAGAAAATGACCAGATATTAATAGGACGTATACCCCAAACGTCCCCAACTCCATTGACGCTTATGGGGGGTGCTGCCATTGACGTCCATGGACGTCCAAAAATTTTCCCATTCATTTTCAATGGGAATTTTTTTTTTTCCCCCAAATCAACAGAAAATGACTAGATATCATTAGGACGTGTCCCCCAAATGTCCCCGATTGCATTGCCGCTTATGGAGGGTGATGCCATTGACGTTCATGGACGTCCAAACTTCCCATTAAATCCCAATGGCATTTCTTCATGTTTGTTCATTCTATTGATGCCAATGTACTTGGATTCCATTGACGCTTATGTAAGTTGATACCATTGACGTCCATGGACGTCCAAAATTTTTCCCATTCATTTTCAATGGGAATTTTTTTTTTTTCCCCAAATCAACAGAAAATGACTAGACATCATTAGGACGTGTCCCCCAAATGTCCCCGATTGCATTGCTGCTTATGGAGGGTGATGCCATTGACGTTCATGGACGTCCAAACTTCCCATTCATTTCCAATGGCATTTCTTCATGTTTGTTCATTCTATTGATGCCAATGTACTTGGATTCCTTTGACGCTTATGTAAGTTGATACCATTGACGTCCATGGACGTCCAAAATTTTTCCCATTCATTTTCAATGGGAATTTTTTTTTTTTCCCCAAATCAACAAAAAATGACCAGATATCAATAGGACGTGTCCCCCAAATGTCCCCGATTGGATTGGCGCTTATGGAGGGTGATGCCATTGACGTCCATGGACGTCCAAACTTCCCATTCATTTCCAATGGCATTTCTTCATGTTTGTTCATTCTATTGATGCCAATGTACTTGGATTCCATTGACGCTTATGTAAGTTGATACCATTGACGTCCATGGACGTCCAAAATTTTTCCCATTCATTTTCAATGGGAATTTTTTTTTTTTCCCCAAATCAACAAAAAATGACCAGATATCAATAGGACGTGTCCCCCAAACTTCTCCAATTCCATTGACGCTTATGAAGGGTGCCGCCATTGACGGCCATGGACGTCCAATTCTCCCAATCTTTTCTAATGGCTTTTACTTTGTTTAGTGCCATTGACTGGCATTATGGTCCATTCTATTGATAGACCTGAGTGGGGCTAAGATTTGTATCTCCACAGAGGAAAGACCAAGGTGTAATTTCTCCCGAAATTGCAGTTTCTAGTTATTTATTCATCTTATTCTCCGCGTTTTTTTGAGCCAACGCACAGCCCAAACCGTAGCACCGATCGGCACAGTTCAAGTATCGGCACGACCGGAATTTTCGCGTGACGATGGGAATTTTTCAAACCGCCACGAAAAATTTTCCGTTCGCCCGTAAACGGCAATTTTCCGAAAAACAAAAAAAGTTTCAAAATGTATCTAGTCCTACAATTTTTGACCAAATCACATAATTTGGGCATCAAAAATTCCGGGACGGTGAGGGGCATAAAAGTTGTATACAGAATTTGGCAAAAATTTACGGTTCCCCGGAAATTTGCCAAAAACTTTCCTATTCATTTTGAATGGAAAAAAAACGCGCGCTTCACAGCCCGAACCGTTAGACCGATCGGCACCGTTCAAGTATCGGCACGACCGGAATTTTCGCGTGACACAGGAAACTTTACAAATGGCCCCGAAAATTTTTCCGTTCGTCCGTAAACGGCAATTTTCCGTGAAAAAAAAAAAAGTTTCAAAATGTATCTAGTCCTACAATTTTTGACCAAATCACATAATTTGGGCATCAAAAATTCCGGGACGGTGAGGGGCATAAAAGTTGTATACAGAATTTGGAAAAAAATTACGCTTCCTCGGAAATTTGCCAAAAACTATCCCATTCATTTCGAATGGGAAAAGTCCCATTCACTTCCAATGGGATTTCCAATGGAATTTACATTGCATTGATGCCATTGACGGCCATGCATGTCGAATCTACTGATGCCAATGTACTTGGATTCAACTGACTATATAGATGTCGATGCCATTGACTGCCATGGACGTCCAAAATTTTTCCCATTCATTTTCAATGGGGAAAAAACAAAATTACCCCAAATCAACAGAAAATGACCAGATATCAATAGGACGTGTCCCCCAAACTTCCCCAATTCCATTGACACTTATGAAGGGTGCCGCCATTGACTTACATGGACGTCCAAAATTTTTCCCATTCATTTTCAATGGGGAAAAAACTAAATTTCTCCAAATCAACAGAAAATGACCAGATATCAATAGGACTTATATCCCAAACGTCCCCAATTCCATTGACGCTTATGGGGGGTGCTGCCATTGACGTCCATGGACGTCCAAAATTTTACCCATTCATTTTCAATGGGAAATTTTTTTTTTTCCCCAAATCAACAGAAAATGACTAGATATCAATAGGACCTGTCCCCCAAATGTCCCCGATTGCATTGCTACTTATGGAGGGTGATGCCATTGACGTCCAGGGACGTCCAAACTTCCCATTCATTTCCAATGGCATTTCTTCATGTTTGTTCATTCTTTTGATGCCAATGTACTTGGATTCCATTGACGGTTATGTAAGTTGATACCATTGACGTCCATGGACGTCCAAAATTTTTCCCATTCATTTTCAATGGGAATTTTTTTTTTTTCCCCAAATCAACAGAAAATGACTAGATATCATTAGGACGTGTCCCCCAAATGTCCCCGATTGCATTACCGCTTATGGGGGGTGATGCCATTGACGTCCATGGACGTCCAAACTTCCCAATCATTTCCAAAGCCATTTCTTCATGTTTGTTCATTTTATTGATGCCAATGTACTTGGATTCCATTGACGCTTATGTAAGTTGATACCATTGACGTCCATGGACGTCCAAAATTTTTCCCATTCATTTTCAATGGGATTTTTTTTTTTTTTTCCCAAATCAACAGAAAATGACTAGATATCATTAGGACGTTTCCCCCAAATGTCCCCGATTGCATTGCCGCTTATGGAGGGTGATGCCATTGACGTTCATGGACGTCTAAACTTCCCATTCATTTCCAATGGCATTTCTTCATGTTTGTTCATTTTATTGATGCCAATGTACTTGGATTCCATTGACGCTTATGTAAGTTGATACCATTGACGTCCATGGACGTCCAAAATTTTTCCCATTCATTTTCAATGGGAAATTTTTTTTTTTCCCCAAATCAACAGAAAATGACTAGATATCAATAGGACCTGTCCCCCAAATGTCCCCGATTGCATTGCTACTTATGGAGGGTGATGCCATTGACGTCCAGGGACGTCCAAACTTCCCATTCATTTCCAATGGCATTTCTTCATGTTTGTTCATTCTTTTGATGCCAATGTACTTGGATTCCATTGACGGTTATGTAAGTTGATACCATTGACGTCCATGGACGTCCAAAATTTTTCCCATTCATTTTCAATGGGAATTTTTTTTTTTTCCCCAAATCAACAGAAAATGACTAGATATCATTAGGACGTGTCCCCCAAATGTCCCCGATTGCATTACCGCTTATGGGGGGTGATGCCATTGACGTCCATGGACGTCCAAACTTCCCAATCATTTCCAAAGCCATTTCTTCATGTTTGTTCATTTTATTGATGCCAATGTACTTGGATTCCATTGACGCTTATGTAAGTTGATACCATTGACGTCCATGGACGTCCAAAATTTTACCCATTCATTTTCAATGGGATTTTTTTTTTTTTTTCCCAAATCAACAGAAAATGACTAGATATCATTAGGACGTTTCCCCCAAATGTCCCCGATTGCATTGCCGCTTATGGAGGGTGATGCCATTGACGTTCATGGACGTCTAAACTTCCCATTCATTTCCAATGGCATTTCTTCATGTTTGTTCATTTTATTGATGCCAATGTACTTGGATTCCATTGACGCTTATGTAAGTTGATACCATTGACTTCCATGGACGTCCAAAATTTTTCCCATTCATTTTCAATGGGAATTTTTTTTTTTCCCCCAAATCAACAGAAAATGACTAGATATCATTAGGACGTGTCCCCCAAACTTCCCCGATTCCATTAACAATTATGAAAGGTGCCGCCATTGACGTCCATGGACGTCCAATTCTCCCATTCATTTCTAACGGCTTTTACTTTGTTTTTTGCCAATGACTGGCATTATGATCCATTCTATTGATAGACCTGAGTGGGGCTAAGATCTGTGTCTCCACAGAGGAAAGACCAAGGTGTGTAATTTCTCCCGAAATTGCAGTTTCTAGTTATTTATTCATCTTATTCTCCGCGTTTTTTTGAGCCAACGCACAGCCCAAACCGTAGCACCGATCGGCACAGTTCAAGTATCGGCACGACCGGAATTTTCGCGTGACGATGGGAATTTTTCAAACCGCCACGAAAAATTTTCCGTTCGCCCGTAAACGGCAATTTTCCGAAAAATAAAAAAAGTTTCAAAATGTATCTAGTCCTACAATTTTTGACCAAATCACATAATTTGGGCATCAAAAATTCCGGGACGGTGAGGGGCATAAAAGTTGTATACAGAATTTGGCAAAAATTTACGGTTCCCCGGAAATTTGCCAAAAACTTTCCTATTCATTTTGAATGGAAAAAAAACGCGCGCTTCACAGCCCGAACCGTTAGACCGATCGGCACCGTTCAAGTATCGGCACGACCGGAATTTTCGCGTGACACAGGAAACTTTACAAATGGCCCGGAAAATTTTTCCGTTCGTCCGTAAACGGCAATTTTCCGTGAAAAAAAAAAAAGTTTCAAAATGTATCTAGTCCTACAATTTTTGACCAAATCACATAATTTGGGCATCAAAAATTCCGGGACGGTGAGGGGCATAAAAGTTGTATACAGAATTTGGAAAAAAATTACGCTTCCTCGGAAATTTGCCAAAAACTATCCCATTCATTTCGAATGGGAAAAGTCCCATTCACTTCCAATGGGATTTCCAATGGAATTTACATTGCATTGATGCCATTGACGGCCATGCATGTCGAATCTACTGATGCCAATGTACTTGGATTCAATTGATTATATGGATGTCGATGCCATTGACTGCCATGGACGTCCAAAATTTTTCCCATTCATTTTCAATGGGGAAAAAACAAAATTACCCCAAATCAACAGAAAATGACCAGATATCAATAGGACGTGTCCCCCAAACTTCCCCAATTCCATTGACGCTTATGAAGCGTGCCGCCATTGACTTCCATGGACGTCCAAAATTTTTCCCATTCATTTTCAATGGGGAAAAAACTAAATTTCTCCAAATCAACAGAAAATGACCAGATATCAATAGGACGTATACCCCAAACGTCCCCAACTCCATTGACGCTTATGGGGGGTGCTGCCATTGACGTCCATGGACGTCCAAAATTTTACCCATTCATTTTCAATGGGAATTTTTTTTTTTTCCCCAAATCAACAGAAAATGACTAGATATCAATAGGACCTGTCCCCCAAATGTCCCCGATTGCATTGCCGCTTATGGAGGGTGATGCCATTGACGGCCATGGACGTCCAATTCTCCCAATCTTTTCTAATGGCTTTTACTTTGTTTAGTGCCATTGACTGGCATTATGGTCCATTCTATTGATAGACCTGAGTGGGGCTAAGATCTGTATCTCCACAGAGGAAAGACCAAGGTGTGTAATTTCTCCCGAAATTGCAGTTTCTAGTTATTATTATTATTATTTATTCATCTTATTCTCCGCGTTTTTTTGAGCCAACGCACAGCCCAAACCGTAGCCCCGATCGGCACCGTTCAAGTATCGGCATGACCGGAATTATCGCGTGACGATGGGAATTTTTCAAAACGCCACGAAAAATTTTCCGTTCGCCCGTAAACGGCAATTTTCCGAAAAAAAAAAAAAGTTTCAAAATGTATCTAGTCCTACAATTTTTGACCAAATCACATAATTTGGGCATCAAAAATTCCGGGACGGTGAGGGGCATAAAAGTTGTATACAGAATTTGGAAAAAAATTACGCTTCCTCGGAAATTTGCCAAAAACTATCCCATTCATTTCGAATGGGAAAAGTCCCATTCACTTCCAATGGGATTTCCATAGAATTTACATTGCATTGATGCCATTGACGGCCATGCATGTCGAATCTACTGATGCCAATGTACTTGGATTCAATTGACTATATGGATGTCGATGCCATTGACTGCCACGGACGTCCAAAATTTTTCCCATTCATTTTCAATGGGGAAAAAACAAAATTTCCCCAAATAAACAGAAAATGGCCAGATATCAATAGGACGTGTCCCCCAAACTTCCCCAATTCCATTGACGCTTATGGGGGGTGCTGCCATTGACTTCCATGGACGTCCAAAATTTTCCCCATTCATTTTCAATGGGGAAAAAACTAAATTTCTCCAAATCGACAGAAAATGACCAGATATCAATAGGACGTATACCCCAAACGTCCCCAACTCCATTGACGCTTATGGGGGGTGCTGCCATTGACATCCATGGACGTCCAAAATTTTTCCCATTCATTTTCAATGGGGAAAAAACTAAATTTCTCCAAATCGACAGAAAATGACCAGATATCAATAGGACGTATACCCCAAACGTCCCCAACTCCATTGACGCTTATGGGGGGTGCTGCCATTGACATCCATGGACGTCCAAAAATTTTCCCATTCATTTTCAATGGGAAATTTTTTTTTTTCCCCCAAATCAACAGAAAATGACTAGATATCAATAGGACGTGTCCCCCAAATGTCCCCGATTGCATTGCTGCTTATGGAGGGTGATGCCATTGACGTCCAGGGACGTCCAAACTTCCCATACATTTCCAATGGCATTTCTTCATGTTTGTTCATTCTATTGATGCCAATGTACTTGGATTCCATTGACGCTTATGTAAGTTGACACCATTGACGTCCATGGACGTCCAAAATTTTTCCCATTCATTTTCAATGGGAAATTTTTTTTCTTCTCCCAAATCAAAAGAAAATGACTAAATATCAATAGGACGTGTCCCCCAAATGTCCCCGATTGTATTGCTGCTTATGGAGGGTGATGCCATTGACGTCCATGGACGTCCAAACTTCCCATTAATTTCTAATGGCATTTCTTCATGTTTGTTCATTCTATTGATGCCAATGTACTTGGTATCCATTGACGCTTATGTAAGTTGATACCATTGACGTCCATGGACGTCCAAAATTTTTCCCATTCATTTTCAATGGGAATTTTTTTTTTTTCCCCAAATCAACAGAAAATGACTAGATATCAATAGGACGTGTCCCCCAAATGTCCCCGATTGTATTGCTGCTTATGGAGGGTGATGCCATTGACGTCCATGGACGTCCAAACTTCCCATTAATTTCTAATGGCATTTCTTCATGTTTGTTCATTCTATTGATGCCAATGTACTTGGTATCCATTGACGCTTATGTAAGTTGATACCATTGACGTCCATGGACGTCCAAAATTTTTCCCATTCATTTTCAATGGGAATTTTTTTTTTTTCCCCAAATCAACAAAAAATGACCAGATATCAATAGGACGTGTACCCCAAATGTCCCCGATTGTATTGCTGCTTATGGAGGGTGATGCCATTGACGTCCATGGACGTCCAAACTTCCCATTAATTTCTAATGGCATTTCTTCATGTTTGTTCATTCTATTGATGCCAATGTACTTGGTATCCATTGACGCTTATGTAAGTTGATACCATTGACGTCCATGGACGTCCAAAATTTTTCCCATTCATTTTCAATGGGAATTTTTTTTTTTTGCCCAAATCAACAAAAAATGACCATATATCAATAGGACGTGTACCCCAAATGTCCCCGATTGTATTGCTGCTTATGGAGGGTGATGCCATTGAGGTCTATGGACGTCCAAACTTCCCATTAATTTCTAATGGCATTTCTTCATGTTTGTTCATTCTATTGATGCCAATGTACTTGGTATCCATTGACGCTTATGTAAGTTGATACAATTGACGTCCATGGACGTCCAAAATTTTTCCCATTCATTTTCAATGGGAATTTTTTTTTTTTCCCCAAATCAACAAAAAATGACCAGATATCAATAGGACGTGTCCCCCAAATGTCCCCGATTGTATTGCTGCTTATGGAGGGTGATGCCATTGACGTCCATGGACGTCCAAACTTCCCATTAATTTCTAATGGCATTTCTTCATGTTTGTTCATTCTATTGATGCCAATGTACTTGGTATCCATTGACGCTTATGTAAGTTGATACCATTGACGTCCATGGACGTCCAAAATTTTTCCCATTCATTTTCAATGGGAATTTTTTTTTTTTGCCCAAATCAACAAAAAATGACCAGATATCAATAGGACATGTACCCCAAATGTCCCCAATTACAATGATGCTTATGGAGGGTGCTGCCATTGACGGCCATGGACGTCCAACTCTCCCAATCTTTTCTAATGGCATTTCTTCATGTTTGTTCATTCTATTGATGCCAATGTACTTGGTATCCATTGACGCTTATGTAAGTTGATACCATTGACGTCCATGGACGTCCAAAATTTTTCCCATTCATTTTCAATGGGAATTTTTTTTTTTTGCCCAAATCAACAAAAAATGACCATATATCAATAGGACGTGTACCCCAAATGTCCCCGATTGTATTGCTGCTTATGGAGGGTGATGCCATTGACGTCTATGGACGTCCAAACTTCCCATTAATTTCTAATGGCATTTCTTCATGTTTGTTCATTCTATTGATGCCAATGTACTTGGTATCCATTGACGCTTATGTAAGTTGATACAATTGACGTCCATGGACGTCCAAAATTTTTCCCATTCATTTTCAATGGGAATTTTTTTTTTTTCCCCAAATCAACAAAAAATGACCAGATATCAATAGGACGTGTCCCCCAAATGTCCCCGATTGTATTGCTGCTTATGGAGGGTGATGCCATTGACGTCCATGGACGTCCAAACTTCCCATTAATTTCTAATGGCATTTCTTCATGTTTGTTCATTCTATTGATGCCAATGTACTTGGTATCCATTGACGCTTATGTAAGTTAATACCATTGACGTCCATGGACGTCCAAAATTTTTCCCATTCATTTTCAATGGGAATTTTTTTTTTTTGCCCAAATCAACAAAAAATGACCAGATATCAATAGGACGTGTACCCCAAATGTCCCCAATTACAATGATGCTTATGGAGGGTGCTGCCATTGACGGCCATGGACGTCCAACTCTCCCAATCTTTTCTAATAGCTTTTACTTTGTTTAGTGCCATTGACTGGCATTATGGTCCATTCTATTGATAGACCTGAGTGGGGCTAAGATTTGTATCTCCACAGAGGAAAGACCAAGGTGTAATTTCTCCCGAAATTGCAGTTTCTAGTTATTATTTATTATATCTTCATCTTATTCTCCGCGTTTTTTCGGCGCGCCGCGCAGCCCGAACCGTACCACCGATCGGCACCGTTGAAGTATCGGCACGACCGGATTTTTCGCGCGACGCAGGGACTTTTTCAAAATCCCCCGAAAAATTTTCCGTTTGCCCGTAAACGGCAATTTTCCGAAAAAAAAAAAAAGTTAAAAAATGTATCTAGTCCTACAATTTTTGACCAAATCACATAATTTGGGTATCAAAAATTCCGGGACGATGAGGGGCATAAAAGTTGTATACAGAATTTGGCAAAAATTTACGGTTCCCCGGAAATTTGCCAAAAACTTTCCTATTCATTTTGAATGAAAAAAAAACGCACGCTGCACAGCCCGAACCGTTTGACCGATCGGCACCGTTCAAATATCGGCACGACCGGAATTTTCGCGCAACGATGCGAATTTTTCAAACGGACCCGAAAAATTTTCCCTTCGCCCGTAAACGGCAATTTTCCGGAAAAAAAAAAAAGTTTCAAAATGTATCTAGTCCTACAATTTTTGACCAAATCACACAATTTGGGCATCAAAAATTCCGGGACGGTGAGGGGCATAAAAGTTGTATACAGAATTTGGAAAAAAATTACGCTTCCTCGGAAATTTGCCAAAAACTATCCCATTCATTTCGAATGGGAAAAGTCCCATTCACTTCCAATGGGATTTCCAATGGAATTTACATTGCATTGATGCCATTGACGGCCATGCATGTCGAATCTACTGATGCCAATGTACTTGGATTCAATTGACTATATGGATGTCGATGCCATTGACGGCCATGGACGTCCAAAATTTTTCCCATTCATTTTCAATGGGGAAAAAACTAAATTTCCCCAAATCAACAGAAAATGACCAGATATCAATAGGACGTGTCCCCCAAACTTCCCCAATTCCATTGACGCTTATGAAGGGTGCCGCCATTGACTTCCATGGACGTCCAAAATTTTTCCCATTCATTTTCAATGGGGAAAAAACTAAATTTCTCCAAATCAACAGAAAATGACCAGATATCAATAGGACGTATACCCCAAACGTCCCCAACTCCATTGACGCTTATGAAGGGTGCTGCCATTGACGTCCATGGACGTCCAAAATTTTTCCCATTCATTTTCAATGGGAAATTTTTTTTTTCCCCAAATCAACAGAAAATGACTAGATATCAATAGGACGTGTCCCCCAAATGTCCCCGATTGCATTGCTGCTTATGGAGGGTGATGCCATTGGCGTCCACGGACGTCCAAACTTCCCATTCATTTCCAATGGCGTTTCTTCATGTTTGTTCATTCTATTGATGCCAATGTACTTGGTATCCATTGACGCTTATTTAAGTTGATACCATTGACGTCCAAATTTCCCATTCATTTCTAATGGCATTTAATTATGTTTTTTCATTTTATTGATGCCAATGTACTTGGATTCCATTGACGCCTATGTAAGTTGATACCATTGACGTCCATGGACGTCCAAAATTTTTCCCATTCATTTTCAATGGGAATTTATGGGACATCGGCGTCATCCGCACGTTGGACTTCGTCGACTGGACGTCGGCGTCATCCGCATGTTGGACGTCGGCGACGTTTGCTAGTTGGACGTCATCACCGTCCGCTCATTGGACGTCGGCGCCGTCCGCTCGTTGGAAGTCGGCGCCGTCTTTATGTTGGATGTCGGCAGCGTCAGCACTTTGGACGTCGGCAGCGACAGCAATTAGGACGTCGGTGACGTCCGCTCGTTGGACGTCGCCAAACTTTGGACGTCGGCGTCGTCCACTCTTTTGACATCGTCACCATCCGCTCGTTGGACGTAAGACGGCGCATTCTGCACTTTTGACGTTTGCTTGTTGAACGTCGTCATTGTCCCACGTTGGACGTCGGCACCGTCCGCTCGATGGACGTCGGCAGCGTCAGCACTTTGGACGTCGGTGACGTCCGCTCGTTGGACGGCGCATTCTGCACTTTTGACCTTTGCTTGTTGAACGTCGTCATTGTCCCACGTTGGACGTCGGCACCGTCCGCTCGATGGACGTCGGCAGCGTCAGCACTTTGGACGTCGGTGACGTCCGCTCGTTGGACGGCGCATTCTGCACTTTTGACCTTTGCTTGTTGAACGTCGTCACTGTTCCACGTGAGATGTCGGCACCGTCCTCTCGATGGACGTCGGCGTCATCTGCTCTTTTGACGTCTTGGACGTTGGTGACGTCCGCTCGTTGGACGTCGCCAAACTTTGGACGTCGGCGTCGTCCACTCTTTTGACATCGTCACCATCCGCTCGTTGGACGTAAGATGGCGCATTCTGCACTTTTGACGTTTGCTTGTTGAACGTCGTCATTGTCCCACGTTGGACGTCGGCACCGTCCGCTTGATGGACGTCGGCAGCGTCAGCACTTTGGACGTCGGTGACGTCCGCGCCGTCAGCAGTTTGGAAGTCGGTGATGTCCGCTCGTTGGACGGCGCATTCTGCACTTTGGACGTCGGTGACGTCCGCTCGTTAGACGGCGCATTCTGCACTTTTGACGTTTGCTTGTTGAACGTCGTCACTGTTCCACGTGAGATGTCGGGGTCATCTGCTCTTTTGACGTCGATGACGTCGGCCTCTCACGCTAACTTTTGACGTCGGCGCCGTTTGCTCGTCACCATCCGTTTGTTGATCGTCGGGGACGTCGGCGTCATCTGCTCTTTTGACGTCTTGGACATCGCATTCTGCACTTTTGACGTTTGCTTGTTGAACGTTGTCACTGTCCCACGTGGGATGTCGGCATCATCTGCTCTTTTGACGTCGGTGACGTCAGCCTCTCGCGCTAACTTTTGACGTCGGCGCCGTTTGCTCGTTGGACGTCGTCACCATCCGTTCGTTGATCGTCGGCGCCGTCCTCTCGATGGACGTTGGCGTCATCCGCTCTTTTGACGTCGGCGACGTCCAATCCACTCTGTGGTATACGCATAAAGTAGGAAACTGACCGGGGATCGAACTACCATCCTCTCGTACCAAGGTCAGCGATATTAACACTGAGCTATCCATCTGCTAAATGCAGTGTTGTGTGATATGTATATAAAGTTATCATGTATGTGATACAGGCATTGACAAAAGCTAACTTGGTATTGACAGAGGTTCGATCCTACGACCTCCCGCATCAAAGTCATTTTCAATTGGAATTTTTTTTTTTCCAAAAATCAAAAGAAAATGACTAGATATCAATAGGACGTGTCCCCCAAACTTCCCCAATTCCATTTACACTTATGGAGGGTGATGCCATTGACGTCCATGGACGTCCAAATTTCCCATTTATTTTTAATTATGTTTTTTCATTCTATTGATGCCAATGTACTTGGATTCCATTGTAAGTTGATACCATTGACGTCAATGGACGTCCAAAATTTTTCCCATTCATTTTCAATGGGAATTTTTTTCCCCCCCAAATCAACAAAAAAACGACCTGATATCAAAAGGACGTGTCCCCCAAACTAGTCCAATTCCATTGACGCTTATGAAGGGCGCCGCCATTGACGGCCATGTACGTCCAAATTTCCCATTCATTTCTAATGCCATTTAATTATGTTTTTTCATTCTATTGATGCAAATGTACTTGGATTCTATTGACGCTTATGTAAGTTGATACCATTGACGTCCATGGACGTCCAAAATTTTTCCCATTCATTTTCAATGGGAATTTTTTTTTTTTCCCCAAATCAACAGAAAATGACTAGATATCAATAGGACGTGTCCCCCAAATGTCCCCGATTGCATTGCTGCTTATGGAGGGTGATGCCATTGACGTTCATGGACGTCCAAACTTCCCATTCATTTCCAATGGCATTTCTTCATGTTTGTTCATTCTATTGATGCCAATGTACTTGGATTCCATTGACACTTATGTAAGTTGATACCATTGACGTCCATGGACGTCCAAAATTTTTCCCATTCATTTTCAATGGGAATTTTTTTTTCCCCCCAAATCAACAAAAAATGACTACATATCATTAGGACGTGTCCCCCAAATGTCCCCGATTGCATTGACGCTTATGGAGGGTGCTGCCATTGACGGACATGGACGTCCAATTCTCCCAATCTTTTCTCATGGCTTTTACTTTGTTTAGTGCCATTGACTGGCATTATGGTCCATTCTATTGATAGACCTGAGTGGGGCTAAGATCTGTATCTCCACAGAGGAAAGACCAAGGTGTGTAATTTCTCCCGAAATTGCAGTTTCTAGTTATTTATTATTATTATATCATATTATATTATTATTTTATTGACTTTTGTTCCGTGAAGAATCCAGAAAGGGTTATTTGATTGTGGCTTTCTGAAAAACAATTTTTTACATTTAGGCACTCCTGCAATCATCACACTTTTTCTGTTACAACCTGACCCTCATCAGAGAAGGGAAAAGTTATGTGGCCCTGACAGGAAAAAGTTTGGGGACCCCTGCTGTACAATCATGACTAATTCCTCATCCGTTTTTCATAAATATTTGCTGACGATACAAATGTATACTTTTCCCATAAAAATCCAACTGCACTTGGGTAAATCATCGTGAATTAGAGAAAGTAGACACATGGTTCAAATGCAATAAACTCTCTCTAAACATCAATAAAACGAATTACATTGTTTTTCGCTCCCATAAAAAACAGGCCATTAAACATATCTGGCCAAACATAAATGGGGAAAACACTGAAAGAGCCGGCTCTACAAAATTCCTGCTGGCCCATACTGATGATCTCACAAATAAACTGTTGAAATATGCTGCTGTTTTCTAAACTGGGACATTATATCCCACTCTCTGCACTTCATTCTGCGTAAATGTTTATTTGAACCAGATCTGCAATATTGTAATACAAAATGGTGCAACACATTTCAGACTTATCTTAAAAAAAAAAAAAAAGTTTGAAATATGACAGAAAAAGTTATACAGTGCGTGCCCTAACATGGTCCGAGTCCACTGTTCCAACTAAATTCATTTTTCACCGCCATCACCATCTGAGGCTACAAGAAGAGAACTACTTTCAAAATGCTTGCGTAATGCAGGGGTCGCGTTAACCGAATATTTTCCGTCGTTGACTGGTTTTTTAAAACGGTGACGGAAAGAACTGAAGTCCGTCCGTTATTTTGACAGGTTGCAATTGCACCCAGACCACAGGGTGGCGAGTGAGCATATTAATTAGCTATTGTCTCTCTTAATGCATGACGTCGTTGGCTATTCTGTCAGAATATTGTAGCGTCACCGGGGTCTGGCGGCGGCACCGTGATTGGCACATCAACGCGAGGTTCTTAAGGCCCAAGTACACTGCATGCGTGATCGTTGCGGTTCCGGTCCGGTTCAGTGTTGCCTGCGTGCCACGCAGTCCGTCAAAAACAGGCAAATCATACCGGCTGCTGCACGGCTGCGGTCCGCCAACCTCGCCCCCCCCCCCGTGAGCTCTCGCGTGATCGCGCGCGATAATGTGCCATTTAAAACAACGAAAAACACACGGAGTCTATACTCATCAGAGAAGCAGAGAGAGAGCACATATTTTCTTTGCATATTGATATTTTAGTTAATCTGGAATTAAGAGACAGACATCACTGCATCATGATGAGATCAGGACAGAAAAACACACACAATAGGACACCTTGCAGCTTCCTTTTTTATATTGTCCTTATAGAAAGGATCTGCTGCATCATAAATGATTTTGTGGGTTTCCACCTCCATGATGAAGCGCTCATCATCCATCTTCGCTCGTGTTTAAACCGTGATTAGGCACCTGGGTTGTTATGTCCAGGCCCAGCTCCGCCCATTTTGCCGGATGCGTGTCCGGCAAAAATAGAAAATAGCCTATACCATCCGGCGGGCATGCGGCACGCCGGAGGTGGTTCGCAGTCAAGCCGGAGCACTGACGCGGCCGGTATACGTTGAACAATAGGATATAATGGGAACGGATTGACTCCGGCGCTATTTTTTACCGGAGTCGGACCGGAACCGCAACGATCACGCATGCAGTGTACTTGGGCCTTTATTGGTGCACCCGGTGTGCCAGCGCGTCATCCAATTGGTGGACTAGATTGCCGCCTGTGTATAGACCCCAATCACATGACGTAACAACTCCACCCCCCTGACTGGAGCCGCCGTATTGTCCGTCAGATCGTCGTGTTTACACATTACCGCTACGTACACGCCTCCTATTACGCCGTGTTTTTCTGCTCGTTAACATTAATAATCAGAATGGTGAAGGCGTGTGTGGCGGTTGGTTGCAGTAACAGAGAAGATATACGGAGAGACTTGAAGTTCTACCGTATTCTGAGAGACCCGAAGAGGAGAGCGAGATGACTGCTGTAATTCGACAAGAAATCTGGGCACCAAACGATCACCACAGACTATGTAGTAGTCATTTTATATCTGGTAAGATGCATTTAATATATATTTAGAAGATTTTGGGCTGACAACCACAATTAAGATCATTGTGTGACGTTGGTGATTGGGGTCTATATAGTTGTCTCTTTTTCTATGGGGGTGGAGTTGTTGTTTTGTTGGTGTTGTTGGCGGTAAGCAGAGTAAAAAGAGGGAGAAAAATACCACGACTTCCGTGTCTAATTTTTCGCCGCCAAGCAAGCGTTACAATATCAATTAAAAATGAATGAAAACTAAATACTATTGAATATGTCATCATCATCATTTTAAAAATTAAGTGACGGGTAAAAATAGAATATGACCGGATTTTTATGACCCTGTCAGTCAAAATGACAGACAACGAAAATGTCTAGCGCAACCTCTGGCGTAATGTATCAGATCATCCATAAACTAAACCATAAATTATGTGATCCCATCCCAATCTCCTCACTCCTCGGCACATACAGAGTAGTATGAGAAAGTATCTGAACCTTTTGGAATTTCTCACATTTCAGCATAAAATCACCATCAAATGTGATCTGATCGTTGTCAAAATCACACAGATGAAAAAAATGGTGTCTGCTTTAACTAAAACCACCCAAACATTTATAGGTTTTCGTATTTTAATGAGGACAGCATGCAAACAATGACAGAAGGGGGGAAAAAATAAGCGAACCCTCTGCCTAACGAGACCTAAAGAGCAACTGAAACCAATTTTTACCAAACAATTTAAGTCAGGTGTGTGCCCAATCACTAATGATTGGTTTAAAGCAGCCCTGTCCACTATAAAAAAGCACACCTGGTAAGAATCGTCTTGATGAGAAGCATTGTCTGATATGCATCATGGCTCGGTCAAAAGAGATGTCTGAAGACCTGCGATCAAGGATTGTGGATTTGTATAAAGCTTGGAAAGGATACAAAACCATCTCTAAAAGTCTGGATGTACATCAATCGACAGTCAGAGAAGCTGTCTACAAATGGAGAGTTAGACACTGTTGCTCCTCTCCCAAGGAGTGGCCGTCCACCAAAGATGAAGCCAAGAGTTCAGCGCGGGATACACAGAGTTAAAAAAGAACCCTAGTGTCTGCTAAACACTTACAAAAATCAACGGCACAGTCCGATATCTATGTGTACACATCAACTATATGTAAAACTAAGGCAAAGAATGGTGTTTATGAGAGGACTCTACAGAGGAAGCAACTGCTGTCTAAAGAAAACATTGTTGCTCGTTTAATGTTCACAAAAAGGCATTTGGACACTCCACAAATGTTTCGGCCAAATATGTTGTGGACTGATGAAACCAAAGTTGAATATTTTGGGAGTAACGCACAACGTCATGTGTTGAAAAATGGAACAGCTCACCAACGTCAACACCTCATCCCCACCGTGAAGCACGGTGGAGGAAGCATGATGATTTGGGGCTGTTTTTCTGCCTCAAGGCCTGGACAACCTGCAATCATTAATGGAAGAATGAATTCAAAAAAATATCAGGATGTTTTGCAGGAAAACCTGAGGCCGTCTGTCAGACAGTTGAAGTTAAAAAGCGGATGGTTGAAGTTAAAAAGCGGATGGATGCTGCAATAAGACAATGATCCAAAACACAGAAGTAAATCAACTTCAGAATGGTTTCAGAAGAACAAAATACACGTTCTGGAGTGGCCAAGTCAAAGTCCAGACTTGAACCCCATTGAGATGCTGTGATACGACCTAAAGACAGCGATTCAAGCCAGACATCCCAGGAATCTGACTGAACTACAGCAGTTCTGTAGAGAAGAATGGGCCAAAAATAGTCCTGATCAATGTGCCAGACTGATCTGCAGCTACAGGAAGTGTCTGGTTTAAGTTATTGCTGCCAAAGGGGATCACAAAATATTCAAAGTGATGGTTCACATACTTATTTTTGTCCCTGCTGTCATTGTTTGCATACTATCCTCATTAAAATATGAAGAACTATAAATGTTTGGGTAGTTTTAAAGCATTTTTTTCATCTATGTAGTTTTGACAAAGATCAGATCACATTTGATGTTTATTTTATGCAAAAATGTGAGAAATTCCAAAAGGTTCAGATACTTTTTCATACCAATGTATACTACGAGTAGAAAAATCACTGCAAGGGCATAAGTTTGGTCTCAATATTGGTCGGGACGATATAACAGCATAACCTGCATGTACACTTTTTGCTGGGGATGGGACATAATAACACTGAACAGATTGAGTGAACAGGGGTCAGGGTTATATTTCTCACCTATATGAATCTAATTAATTGATAGGCTAAATGACTAATGCAAAATAAGTATTGATTTATACTAACTTTCACACTGAAAATTTACAGTATAAAATTTACAGTATAACGTCTTAATCTGATCATCATCTTAAATCTAGTCGAATAATTTTCTCCATCTTGTTTTGAAAGTTAAAGGCTTAATGTGGCAGATTCATCCACTTAAAGCACATATTACTACAGTATTTACTCTGATTAAGCCCATACATCTAAAAGTTGGTAATTTTTCACCTAAATCAAGAAAAAAATGCTTTCAAATAATGTTTTCAATGATAACCCTGAATTAAAAAGATTTCTGACCAACAAGTTTTTTAAAATATTAAATATCCAAACCTTTTGCTTGAAATAGGTCTCTTAAGGTTATTTTCAGCCAGCTATTTTACTTCAAATGTAAGAGAGTAAAGTTTCTTGAAGCACTGGCAGAAAATTTTACTTATTTCTAGTAGATTTACACTGAAAACAACGGAGTTGTTTTTTGGGGGGGGGGGTTTGCAGTGCATATGTACTAGGTTAGGTGGTACACCGTTCGGTTAAAACCTTTGTTTTCAAGAACGACTCAAGAAATATTTTGAAAACTTCCAGAATAAGTGTCTGCATTTTATAGGCAAATTTAAATGGCAATATCCGAACACAAATTATATTAACAATCATACACAAGAAATACAAACTTGTTAATCATCTCTTAACTATTCAGTAATTAAAAAAAATAAACGGTTCTGTGCCTGCGCGTATATGTTAAAAATGGCGGCGAATGCAGCGGTTCCAAAGTCAACACTACAAACTTTCGACAAAGGAATATTTATTTACGTTTGCTCATGGACGAACATGTACAAAAGTTCTCCTCAGACACATCTTGCCATGTGGCTGTACACAACCCAACTGCATGTTGAAATTTTCCATAGTTCAGGGTCCCCCCAGAATTTATAAATCTAAATTCAAGACTTTTAAGACCTTTTTTAATGCCATTTCAACTGAAAATGAATACTTTTCTCGCACCCATTATTTAGATCATATTGAATCATATTAAATAAATAAAGCACTGAACATCAAATTTAACCTCAATTACTAAGTGTGTTTGACAAAAGAATGCACATATATTGAAGATACAATTTAAACACATTTAAAGTAACATTATAAAGTCTGTCCGAATTTTTTTTAAACCCACACACGCACACATTAATTATGGACAAAAAGAGGAGGACAGGACTCAGACCAGCCATCTTCTGTAACAGGCTAGCCGCTAGTGCACCTGCCAAGACCCCAGTAAACATGGCTAACTCTTGAGTTAAAACGGCGAAATTCACATTCATTCGAAAGGCAAACCGAAATGTTTAAGCAGGTCCACTGGCTTCGCATGACCCATAAACTGCAACCTAAAGCATCTGGATGTAACTTGAGCCCCTATCACATACTCCAAAACAACGGGAATATCGCGGGACTTAACCGTGCAGCAGTTGTGTGTGAAAACAATTTCCCGTGTCGATTGACATGGGAAGCAGTGTGCGTGAAAGCAGGCTTTAAATTCCCGGGTCACAGCAGATGGCTGATGACTTAAATATCATAGCGGCGGCCGATGTAACTTCCTCCCTCTTCGCAGTAAGAGGAAAAGCGGTAAACAAACATCGCAATTATAAACATAGTAAGCTGGAAACAGCTAAATTAAACTGAAAACATGACCAAAATTAAAATGTCAAATATTATGTCGGGCCGGGCCAGGGTTCTTTCTCGCTAACTTTTTTAAATAACTATATATTAACGATGTATGAATGATAAACTAAGGAATACTTGTTATAAAATAAATAATTTGGATTAAAAAAAAGAAGGCGCTGTATGGTCATTGCAGAGCCACTGTGTGCCTATACGCCATTTTTAATCTTCCCCTCTGCGAGTCTGCAAAACCGCATCTATTTATAATTAACAAACTTTTCGACCGTTATTTCGTTGTGTAAAAAAATTTATAATGATCATAAAAATATGTAGTCTATTTAAACATTAATGTGCGTTTTTTTTCCCCCTGCTAACTGAGAATTCGTTAAAAAAGACAGGGTTTTATGCAGACATCGTCACAAACATTATCACACAAAACGCGGGTCGGGCTTTAATACCCGCCGACCAGTTCGGGTCGGGCTGGATTTTTTAGGCTCGATTTTACCTCTATTTTAAAGTCTTAATGAGCTTAAATTTACTGCAGTTACGAAGTGGGAATGCTCCCTCCGGAAAAAAACACGATTTGACCAACATTATGTTTAACAAACTTTTCCAGCGTTATTTCTGTAAATGCATTTATAATAAACATAAAAATATGTAGACTATTTAAACATTCAGAAAATGTGCTTTTTTTTCTGCCAACTGAAAATTCGTTACAAAAGACAGTTACGACATCGGGAACTCTCCCTCTGGAACAAAACGCAATATGACCAACATTGTGATAGCCGATGCCGACCAAAAATGACATAATATCCGAAACAGATCACCAATGGACTCATTTGAAATATATGAATGGTGGTCTGTTTTGGTGTTCAGAATCCACAATACTTCTGCCTGCAGGGTTTTCGTTTCACCGACAAACGGACGCATTCCCGATGCAGAGGTGGGTGGATTCTCCGTTGAGCCGGTCGTGGTGGTTTGGCACGCACGAGTTGCATTTCGATTTGTAGTGCAGTGCATTGTAAAAATTCTATGCTAAATCTTCGTTATGGATTAAAAATAAATAAACAAATAAAACTTTGTCACAGATATAATTTCGGTTGCACTGAGATGTTCTTGAAAATTAAGACCACGGGGAAAAAAATTCCAGACTTACAACGGCTAATTTAATACTTTTAATCATGGACAACTAAATTCAATGCTTTTTAAAATACTTTTAATAACCCGCGGGGACCCTGTAGTTAATTTTATGTATGGGGGTGGGTGTGTGAATGCTGTCCAACTGGGCCCCTACTAAAAAAACTTTACATAGCTTCTTTGAAGTGTCCCTTTCGCACATCTTATGAGATGAACAGTTTGTATACGACCATGTTTTGTGTGTATCTTGATATGATGTGTGAATAAACTGTAGCTGGAGGGAGAGTGAGACTACGTGATCCTCTCGGGACAAGTCATCTGTATTTATTTATTTTTTAATTGAAAAAAATCCGCGAGGACACTAGGACACAAAGTAAATGGTGTAAATGGTGTTATACTTATATAGCGCTTTTCCACCTTTTTCAAGGCGCTCAAAGTAGCGAGGCATCATTGTAATTCACTGCTTCTACTCGCCTGCAAAGGCCAGGATTCTCTTCTACTGATGTTCTACAGCCTTCTGTCCCTGCCTTGTCGTTGTGATGCCACTTTGTTGATGTACTTGTAAGAAAAATTGATTATTCCAGCAGAGACTTGATATGAAACATCGCAAACTTTAACTCGCGACCTTCAAGTCAACTCAGGAAAACTCATTTAGTTACCATGCGACAGTGCAGCTATCTGGTGTTGAATGAAAGAACGCCACCCCAGGGGGGCACAGAGCGATGCCAGGGGTGGCACATGTGACCTCGTTGAACTCTTTTGCCATACTAGAATAAATTGTAATTGCACATCCACTCAGTGGGTGGCAGTGCTCTCATTTTCAGAGTGTGCGCAGTATTTTTGAACCAAACAAGAGCACACAGCAAAGAGCACTGGAGATATGAAGAGCTAAGATGAGGAAATATGACGAAGCGGATGTACCGTTTGTCTCTGACTTTTAAAACAGTGGGAGATGAGGAAAGACCAGTGTGTTTCCTGAGTCTAACAATGTTTGCATTGACAAACCACTTGATATTTTTCAGCAAAAACGTGCGGAATATTGCCAGCAATCGTCCCGCTATGTCAGTGTTGCATTAGTAACCCGGCGAGCACTGTTAGCATCATATAAGGCAGCATAACAAGTTGATCAATGCAAAATATCCCCACACCCTAGCAAAAATGAAAACTGTCCCTCTGTCCAATTACACAATTTTTTACAGTTTGGATGTTTATTTTGTTTTTTGTTTTTTTTTTAATTCAGGCAAAGGTCTTTTCTGTTACAAACAAAACAGTGTGAATGGTTGTATTTTAATGTGAGTTTATCAATTTTTTTTCTTTACTATTAAAAATGACAATGTTATGCATAGGTGTGTACTTGTAATAATTTTATAGACAAATGATTGAAATTATACTATTTACAGTGGCGGCAGAGTGTCTTGGGGGTGGTGGTGGTGGTATACGAAACATTTACGTCTTCCTTGGGGCGTAAAAGAATATAATTAAGCACTGCTCTATATACTGGCCAAAAATGACGTCTTTATAACAAGTACAACAGACATTATGGCCCACAGAAATCAAGGGGACGCCGGCGTCTGCAATGGCGTACCGCAAGCAACACGTCTCTTTCGCTGATTCATATTCATGACATTAGCTACTGTTGCTAAGGAGATTTCTACAGAGCTAAACCTACCAATTATCTCCGAAAACGATGTCCCTGGTGCCAAATTCACTGGCAAAGATGTGGAAGAACATAAAAATGTTCAGTTAAAGAGATGGCTTGAGTGTCGAAGGCTGAAAAAAGACAAAAAAACGAGCCGACCTCAGCACAGCCTTAGCTTTTTTTATCTACGCGATTGACAATGACATTTTCCCGTTTCATCAAGCCATCCTTTATCACCGGCCCTGTCTTTCTTATATATTATATTATCTGGTTGTCCAACATCTCTGACCATTCTTGGGGGTAATTTAGTTTTGTGTAGCAATCGCAAATGCTACTCAGTGACAGCCAACGAACACTTTTATTTGTTTTCATTGATAACAAATCTTAATTCTATAATTTATTCACACTTCCCCTGAACATTTTTTTTTAACAACAGAAAAGGTAACTGGCAGTCAAATACCATTTTAATTCTTTTCAGGTCATTCATTGTCATACAGAAGCAGCACGCCACAACGTCACGCTAAAAAATAAGTTAAAAATATCAAAATGACTTACCCCTTTGTCTTCTGAAAGACAATGCCAACCCAACAAAAAGTTTTACTGCATAAATGTTTACTGCAGAGCTGGCGTTAAAAGTCTGCGCAAGTTGATTCAGTCTTCACATTTTTTCCTCCGAGTTTTTGGTTTTGCGAAATGTATGAAGAAAACGTCCTTTATATGTCGTAATGTCTAGAGTCGTTTCAACAAGTTCCAAAAAAGCAATGTGTGATCGGCATCTTCGTTATTGAATGATTATTGGAGAAAAGTAGCAGAATTGACATTGCTTCTATGCGAGGGTGGGTCTATAATGTACCACTTCTACTTTACTTCAGCTTTACAATGTGACGTCACGGTCTAAAAATATCATGCGTGCGGTACGCCATTGTACAGCTTAGGCTGTAAAGCAGTATGTCCAAAGTCCGTCCCGGGGGCCAAATGCGGCCCGTGGTCAAATTTCATCTGGCCCCCAGCCTCAGTCATAAAATCAATAAAGTCTGGCCCACACACAGACTTAATAAATTGGTCAGCAGTACTGCTACCAGCATATGAAGTATCTTACACACTAAATGCAGCTCCTCATTTTCCCACTAAAAGGCAGCAGCACTCTAACCAACATTACCCTGTGTGACCATTTACTCCCAATTTTCTAAAATGACGACAATCAACATAAAAAAAAGAAAGTTGACTGTGATGGCCGACGCTTCAAGGATAGGTGGAAATTGGACTATTTCTTCACAAAAATACGCAACAACTGTGTCCGCCTCATTTGCAAAGAGACAGTCACTGTTTTTAAAGAGTTCAATGTGAGGCGATATTACCAAACAAGACACGCTGACATGTACGACAAGATTACAGCGAAAATACATAGTGAGAAATTGAAGCAACTTGAAGCTAGTTCAATTTCACAGCAGCAGTATTTCGCAAGATCCCGAGAGTCGAAAAAGAACGCCACAAAGGCTAGTTGCGAGATTGTGCAAATTATTAATTTAAAAAAAATAACAAAGCAAATGTGACACACAGAATGGCTTGCTAAAATTTACTTGAATATATCAGAAGTTGCGCTAGACTTTTTCGTTGTCTGTCATTTTGACTGACAGGGTCATAAAAATCCGGTCATAATCTATTTTTACCCGTCACTTAAATTTTTTAAATGATAATGATATTGTGGTGACCCTTTGTTTGGCATAATTCACCTTCCGTACTTGGGTGTCCATTTGGCCGTGCGCGTTAGCGGCTACGACACAGTCACGTGACAGAGACACTTAAGAGCCGCGCGCGTTCCGGCTTGAATAGAGTTCACAGAGAGCAGCAGAGCTACAGCGGCTGGACACAGCAATTCGAGCTAACAAGACTCTTAACATTGCATACCGCTTCAACATATTCAATAGTATTTAGTTTTCATTCATTTTAAATTAATATTCTGTCCGAACAAGTTAACAGAGAATCCACACCGTGCCATCACACATCAAGCAGATGAATATGTAACTTTTTCTCCGCAGTGACAAAAACAGCCGACTGTGGCCCCAGTAGGTAAGGCTACATATGGAACAACGAAATTAACAGTTCACCTGCTGTGGCCTGAGCGGAGTCTTACACCTTCCTCCTGGTGCGCATGGACTTGAATTGCGTGCCCGCTTGTGCAGTCCCCGTTTTTTCACCTCTTTTATCAACACCATCGTCGTTTTGGGGCTTTTTGAAGAAACTTCGGACACTCAGTTGCCTTGACATTTTTCCGAGTAAGGCCAACGACGTCATGCATCAAGAGAGAAAATAGCTAATTAATATGCTCACTCGCCACCCTCTGGTCTGGGGTGTGAATTCCAACCTGTCAAAATGACAGGTGGACTTCAGTTTTTTCCGTCACCGTTTTAAAAAATCTGTCAACGACGGAAAATATTCGGTTAACGCGACCCCTGATATATTGTCCTACGTAACGGACGTCTGCCAAGGTCAGTCCCCTCATTTTTACTACACCAAATCTGGCCCCCTTTGCAAAATGTTTGGACATCCCTGCTGTAAAGGGTTAAGAGAAGGTTTTTACTGCACACTGTGCAAGTGAAAGGTTTCTCCTTGGTGTGTGTTCTTTCGTAATCATTTAATTCTTGTTCTGGGTGAACCTTTTACTTAGAGTGTATGCGCGTGTGTCTTTTTAACTCAGACTTCGAACAAAATTTTTTATCACAAAGAGAACAGTTGAATGGCCTCTCTCCAGTGTGTGTCCTCGTGTGTCTTGTTAACGCTCGCTTGGAACAAAATCTTTTATCGCAACAAGAGCAGATGAAGGGCTTCTCTCCAGTGTGTGTTCGCGTGTGTGTTGCTAACGCTTGCTTTGCACTAAATCTTCTATCGCAAAGAGAGCAGCCGAAAGGCTTCTCTAAAGTGTGTGTTCTTGTGTGCATCGTTAAATGTACCTTCTGGGTGAATCTTTTACCGCAAAATGTGCAGACAAAAGGCTTTTCTCCAGTGTGTGTACTTGAGTGTTTTGTCAACGCTCGCTTTGTAAAAAATCCTTTATCGCAAACAGAGCAGTTGAAAGGCTTCTCTCCAGTGTGTCGTCTTGTGTGTTCTGCTAACGCATGCTTCGTACAAAATCTTCTATTGCAAAGAGAGCAGGGGAAAAGCTTCTCTCCAGTGTGAGTTCTTGTGTGTAAATTTAAATTTCCCTTCTGGGTGAATCCTTTACCACAAAATGTGCAGACAAAAGGCTTTTCTCCAGTGTGTGTACTTGTGTGATATGTTAACGCTCGCTTCGTAAAAAACCTTTTATCGCAACGAGAGCACATGAAGGGCTTCTCTCCAGTGTGTGTACGCGTGTGTAATTTTAAATTTCCCTTCTGGGCGAATTTTTTACCACAAAATGTGCAGACAAAAGGCTTTTCTCCATTGTGTGTACTTATGTGTTTTGTCAACGCTCGCTTCGAAACAAATCTTTTATTGCAAGGAGAGCAGACGAAAGTCTTCTCCCCAGTGTGTGTTTTTTTGTGATTGCTTAAATCTCTTTTCTTTAGGAATCCTTGACCGCAAAATGTACAGATAAAAGGAGTTTCTCCAGCGTGTGTACTTGTGTGTCTTATTAAGTCTTGCTTCGCACAAAATCCTTTATCGCAAAGAGAGCAATTGAAAGGCTTCTCTCCAGTGTGTCTTCTAGTGTGTATAATTAGATTTCCCTTCTTGGTGAATCTTATACCACAAAATGTACAAGGAAAAGGTTTTTGTTCAGTGTGTGTATGTGTGTGTATGATTAAATTTTCCTTGGTAGTGAATGTTTTATCACAATGTGAGCAGGAAAAAGGTTTCCCATCTGCGCATTCTTTTGTGTTTCTTTGCAGTGATGACTTGTTTAAGGATTTCGAAGCAACGAAGTCAACATCCTCCTCATCGGTGTTAAAGTCAGAAGAGTGTGATGTTATGTCGTCGCTGTCCGACAGTGGCGCTAAGAGGTCGTCCGGTGGCGATCGTCCCTCACCTTTAGCTGGCAGGTGTTGAAACAAGCTACTGCTTGCTAGTTTCGCTGCTCTGCTCTCTTTACTTGGACCTTCATCTTCTTCACTCTTCACACTAACAGTCGTTGGAAACTTGGGGATTTCATCTTCCTGTTCTTCTTTAACACTGGGGGTCTCTGGCTCAGCCTCCTGTTTGATGCACGGCATCTCCGACTCCTCCTGTTTAACATTGGGTGGAACATGCTTCTCCGGGTGAAGGTCTTCCACCATGACGTCTGCAGGACACAGGATAAAAAAGAAATCACTTCTGCTGCATGAGAGATACGCTTAAGACCACACGGTTTAGTAGCATTAACTAACACCACATGGACAATGTTCTTTTTTTCTACATCAATAGTGTATTTTTCATCAATCTATTAACTGCAATCAGTAACTCAAGTCCTCAGATGAAAGCCAACAAATCTGTTGCAGTCCGCAAATGCAAGGTAGGACCCCAGGTTCATTGAACACACAAAAAAGGCAATCGTGAAAAGGGAGACCAAAAACAGGATCCGTAACAATTGGTCGAATCAAAATAATAGAGGGAAAAGCGCGATGAGAGGAAGACTTAAAGAGCATACGACACGAGAAAAAAAAGTCTTAAATGGCATTATTATGTGAATTAGAATCATATTTTGAGACGATTCGACTATATACAACAATTTAGCAAAGCACAGAATACGAGAAATTAGTCTTTTAATCTGCCGTTTAGCCACACCTACCATTATAGGGCTTTAGCGTCCCAAACAGGTGGATGACGTCAGCGGTAGACTGGGCTCATCGGTTTTACTATTCAGCCCATTGAGGGGGAATTATTCAGAACGAGGAAAACGCGACGAAGAGAGCCGCAAAATGTCATTGTTTCAGTCTCTCTACTCCAATATTTTTACAGGATATTCTTTTTATCCAAGTATTTTTCCCCAATAGCTATATAAATGGCTTGAGAAGGACCAGTCAGCCCGTCGAGGGGGAACTATTCACATGAATGGGAACCTTTTGAAACTCCAAAAAGGCGCATACGCCTCTCCCTCATACAGAATGATTTTTCTGCAGCCGTTTGGCTGGCGTGATGCGAAAAACAAACGTATTAATCCGCAAAATCAGCTGAATCCTTCGTCCTCATACACAACAGTACACTGTAGCGTGAAGAGGACGCCTTCTACCGTACACGTCACAGCGCCCTCCTCCTCAATGCAAGACTGAAGCCGGAAGTCACTCATTTTCATGGCGCGGGATTAAAAAAACTAAATAAAAATAGCGATCGCTTCCACACACATCCAAGCGGCCCATATCATTCAGGGGCATAAAATACCGCGTGTATTATGAAATAAACATGCTTTTTCGTGTCACATGCACTTTAAAAAAACAAGGCAATGATGCAACTCGCAACAAAGGGATATACTGTACAAACTGTCAAATGGTAGCAAGTCAATATCTCGGCAACCTGCCTAGGATCGGTTTAAAGACACTGCTGATGAGCTGGAATTGGATGCAGGTACGACATCAGGACTCATCCCATAGTTCTGTGTACAAAACAATCTGAATAGCAGCAGAATTTGACAAAATTATGTCTGTCTTCATACTAGCTTCGCTTGCTAGCTAGCACAGTTATTCTAAGTCCAGCCCAACCACATTATAATCCCCAGCGTCCATTGCGCGCATATCACATGACACTCTCCGTAGGTCAAAACATGTACTTCACTGCTGGCCAAAAGTATTGGCACCCCTGCAATTAGGCTTGAGTGTATGACGTGGCACTCGCGAGGTTTCCGCCCCTATCGCCCTGTTGGAAGCATGAAGTTCAGTGTCAGAACTCCGGGAAACACAAAGAGTGAGGCATTTCGACTCCGGTCACTCTTTAAAAATGATTGGAAATTATTGTTCGGTAAAGAATTGCAACAACCGATCGAATAGAAAGGAGAATGTACAGCTCGACGGAACCCCATCGAGTTTCTTCCGGATCCCTACATGGACAAAAGGCGAGGGAAAGCTCATATCTGAACTTACCAAATGTCGAAGAATGGCATGGGTGGCCTCGATCAGAAGGAAGGGCATAACGTTTGATTCTCCAGTTACACACATAGTTTGCTCTATGCACTTCCACTCTGGTAAGTTATTTTCGATTGTCTACGCAAATTTCGGTAACTTTATGCCCCAAGTCGGCCTGTTGTTAGCTATAGCTACAGCTAAACAACTAGAATGCATATATGTGCATTGTCTTCATAAGACATAATTCCTGTCGTTTCTAAATGAAAAAGCTATAACATGTTGCCGTGAGATAGTGGCAAAGAATTTGTACACAGGCTACATTGTCTGCAACAAATCTGTTTTCTAAAACACAGCATTGATTTGTCACTTAACAATCACAGCTCAGCACAGCACAAATTCAGATGTTCATGACAATGAAAATGTAAACACACATTGCCTACCTTTGCAAGAACGATGGTGTTGCCGTTTGCTACGGTCATGATGTGCAGGTCCTGCACCGACCCGCAGCAAAACTGTTTGTAGCTTTGTAGCGATTTGTAGTTTCGGAAGTGCTGATGAATGTAGTAACTTATACCAAACACTAAATACAGCATGATGTCAATTTCACGTAGTGGTGGAAGCTTGTCGACATCTTTATTCCATTTGTGTTCGGTTTGCTCGTAAGGGTCAACATTGTTCACATCCTTAAGTTTGCTCACATATCTGTCTTTCACCGTAGTAACAAGTTTGTCTCTATATCGAACTGGCAAGTTTTCCTTACTTTTTTCCATCTTTGGCACTCGTAGTTGAATTGTATTTGCCGTTAAGTTTATATGTCCCGTGATGCAGACGTGCTTCCAATATGGCTGCGTTGTCGCAAATCTCGCATGATCCCGTGTTGCTGTGACGTAAACGCTCGAGCCTAATTCTGTCAGATAATGCTCAATTTCTCCCAGAAAATGATTCCAATTACAAATGCTTTGGTAGTAATATCTTCATTTATTTTGCTTGCAATGAAAAAAAAACAAAAGATAATGAAAAAATATTACTTCATTATAGTTTTACACAAAACTCAAAATGGGCCTGACAAAAGTATTGGCACCCTGAGCCTAGTACTTGGTAGCACAACCTTAGACAACACTCTCGACCCTCGCCAGTTCGCATCTCGGATTAACAGATCCACAGAGGATGCCATCACCTCAGCTCTGCATGCTGTGCTGAGTCACCTGGAACAGCAACAGAGCTATGGCAGGATGCTCTTTGTGGATTATAGTTCTGCATTTAACCCCATCATCCCGGACATTCTCATTAAAAAGCTGGACACCCTGGGCCTCCCCCCATCACATGCTCCTGGATCAAGGACTTCTTTTCCAACAGACCCCAGACTGTGAGACTCTGCCCCCACCATTCATCCACCCGGCTCACCACAGGGCTGCATGCGGAGCCCCCTCCTGTACTGCCTCTACACCTACGACTGCAGTCCAATCCACAGGAGCAACACCATCGTCAAGTTTGCTGATGACACCGGTGGTTGGACTAATCTCACAGGAAACTGCGAATTAGCGCCCCCCCCCCCCCCATTTTTTTTTGTGTGTGTGTGTGTTTTGTGTGCTCAATGTACTTTTTCAGATTTAGCATTGGAAAGAGATACATATTAGACATGTTTTTTTCCCTCGCTTTTCCCCCCAAAGCGATTTTAAAAAATGTATATAAATAAATGATTTTTAAGCACTTCAAATGTCATAATTATGATCAGTTTTAAACATAACTGTTCAACCAAATCATTTTTGTACAAGAATAAAGTACTGTAGTAGATAAATGCTTGGCTTTATTAAATGCTTCTGTTTATCTACCTTAGCTGTAACTGTTGGAGTGACATGAAGAAATTTCAAACTCCTCATGAACACTTCTGGCATTTATATCTCTCCAACGTCTCCACACATATACTCTAGCGCACTTCCTTGCAGAAACTGTTTAACAAGTTAAACGATGATTGACAGATGCCTGTGTGAAGTCTGCTTCTTTGGCCAGATCAAAGCCATCGTTAACTTTAATAAGCATGTGCCGCAGTGACTGAGAGGAACAAAGGGCTGGGAGAGGGAGAGTGTGAGGCTGGCGCAGAGCAGAAAGCAAGGCATATGTGGATAAAAAATTTTTTTTAAACTATCGCACGTGCTTGCGATGGGACTATCGCGCATGCGCACATTGTGATGGCGATGTTTAAACGATATATCGTTCAGGCTTATGTTAAATAGCATTATTATGTGAATTAGAATCATATTTTGAGACGATTCGACTATATACAACATGGGTGCCCAAGTCCGGTCCTATCCAACTTGTTTTCCATGTCTCCCTCCTCCAACACAGCTGAATCAAGCAATCGGGATCGTTATCAGGCTCCAGCAGCGCTTGCTGATGAGCTGATCATTTAATTCAGGTGTGCTAAAGGAGGGAGACATGGAAAACAAGCTGGACAGGGGCTCTCGAGGACCGGACTCGGGCACCCCTGATATAAAACAATTTAGAAAAGCGCAGATGACGAGAAATTAGTCTTTTAATCTGCCGGTTAGTCACACCTACCATTATAGGGCTCTAGTATCCCCAACAGGTGGATGACATCAGCGGGAGAATGGGCTCATCGGTTTTACTATTCAGCCCATTTAGGGGAATTATTCAGAACGAGGAAAACGCGACAAAGACAGCTGTAAAAAGTCATTGTTTCAGTGTCCTCCAATATTTTTACAGGATATTCTTTTTATCCAAGTATTCTTCCCCAATAGCTAAATAAATGGCATGGCCATGACAAATAACAGTCTTGTGCTAAATGTAAAATGAAATACTACAAATGCATTTATTCAGGACGACAAGTCAACATTACTCTATAATGGTCAAAACTGTCGACTTAACCTTTACTGTTGCACCTTATGTCATGGGCTTATGTCATTTCCCTTCTCCGGCTTCGGAGAATGTAAATAAACCAATAGGCGTGACAGCTAGCCGACATGCTAACCCGAACCGAGTGATGTTTCAAAGTCTTCGAAGCGGAAATTCACATATAACTAGCCCGGACATTTCATATGACGACTCGGTTGTCAGTTGTCTTCGCCGATCGGCAACCCGCCCGGCGGCGAACAAGTTGGAGCTCGTCGTTCCCCTGCTGAGGCAGAGCGCTCGTTTGCGGGGAAGCAGCTGGACAATGATCGCCGGACAAACCGGCCGATGTCGGAGGAGAGTGTAACTGCCAAATTGTTAACACGAATATGGCAAAATAATGCTTTACTACACGGTGAAATCGTAAACAGCGAGACTCAAAGGAGGGTGGCTGCAGTTGTTATACAGCTAACATCACAATATGTGTATGAAGAGTGTAAAGTGCTTTGAGCACCTCGAAAGGTGGAAAAAGCGCTATACAAGTATAACAAGGAATGAGGACAGCTTTTTACGTGCCCAGCCATGATCAAACATAAGTAGTCCTTTATTTAAAGAAAGTGTGTAGTGTTTACTTTGTAATCGCTGTATTCGCGGCTATTTTTAACACAAAGATGCCATTTCTGATCGGTTGGAAAATTTGACAGAACACCGGGCACATGAAGAGGGCATTAAGCCGAGTAGCCTATAGAGCTCTCCGACAGGGGCTTGTGCGACAAGCCGCCGGTCGTCGGCCAAGAGGACAAGGAGCATGTCAGCCACAAAATGCAAGCCAACTACTTATTAAAATGATCCCAGTATTTGACATAATACAAATCACGATGTTTATTCACTTCCTTGTAAGTCCCATGGTCCCACAGTAGTAGGGCTTGTTTTGGCCAATTTCCACCAGTGAATGGGAACCTTTTGAAACCCCAAAAAGGCTCACACGTAAAGCAAGATTTTTCTGCAGCCGTTTGGTTGGCGTGATGCGAAAAATAAACGAATTAATCCGCAAAATCAGCTGAATCCTTAGTCCTTCCCATAGAACAGTATGGCTGTATAGGGAAGAGGACTTCTTTTCCCGTACATGTCACAGCGCCCTCTTCCTCATGCAAGACCGAAGCCGGAAGTCTGTCATTTTCGTAGCGCAGGATTCAAAAAATTGAATAAATATATCGATCGCCTCTTTACACATCCAAGTGGTCCATTTCATTCAGGAGCATAAAATACCGCGTGTATTATGAAATAAACATGCTTTTTCGTGTCACAGGCACTATAAGCTTTTGGAGAAAATTACTTGATTTAAGAAAAATTATCAGATTAAGACGTTATTAGGGCTGCAGCTATCGAATATTTTAGTAATCGAGTAATCGACTGAAAATTCTATTGATTAATCGAGTAATCGGATAAAACATTTTTTTAGGTAAAAAGAAATTATTAATATACATTTGAAAACAAGACATTTAATCAAATATTGAACCATTTTCAGTCAATCAATGTCTTTATTTTCGATGTAAATTGTTGAAAACAGCCAACAATTGCATCTCAGAGGAGACTAGAATAAAAAGACTAATTCACTGCTTTTACTTAAAAAACTTCTAGATCTTATAAAAAATATATACATATATTTCTTACCAAAAAATGTCATTACGCTTGATATCACACACCACTTAAAAGTTAGGTGTTTTCCCCATGTGTTTCAATAGAATTTCCATTTGTGTCAAGCTATTTTTAAGTTCTAGTTAAGTTTGAAGTTAGTCTAAACTGTAAGTCCTGATAGGATTTTGAGTTTTTGCAGTGTTCAAAATGAATGTACGTATGATACCTGCTATATTGGAGCATATTAGGGACCAGTGCTTCTTGGTGTGTTATCCAGCAATGACTACTGAGCTAAAATTGACAGTTAGCATTATTTTTTATTTTACACCCGCATCACTCTACAGCGCTATGTTTTCACAGATTAAACAAAGCCTGTATGTAAGACACGTTAGCCACACATCGACAGCGGTCTTAATTGATAGAAAACTAGCTCTAACGTTACGTGAGCTAATGACAGTAACGTTAATCTTATTTATTAGCGCTATGTAGTCTACTGCTTTAAGATGGCGGCCGTTTACTAACGCCGCCCTGTCTGTCATCTCGCATCTAGTTCTACTTACATATGACATCTATGAGACGCATCAGAACTTAGCTACCTGCTACCACTGTAGCATCATGCGGGCGTAGTTTTTAGCAACGTCGGCGTGGCTTGTAGCAGCTTGTCAGCTGCAGTAAGGTGTTTTTTTTTTTTTTTCATCGGTTCTTCCTCTACGCACGTGACATCAGCGCGTGGTCCCGCATTAAAAGTACTCCGGGGAAAGGTGATGCTTAGAGCTGGCAAAATTAAACGATTCCTCGAGGTGAATAAAGTTACTCGGATCAGTTTTTTAACTCAAGTTACTCGAGTTGCTCGAGTATTCGTTTCAGTTCTCGACGTTATACTGCAAATTTGCAGTGTGAAAGTATAAGTCAATACAGATTTATTTTTGGATTCTTAATGTAGCCTATCAACTAATTACCGTAATTTCCTGAATATAAGGCGCACCAGTCTATAACGCGCACCCCAACTTTACCTGTAAAATTCTAGGGAAAATTCTTGTACCCGTGTGTAATGCGCACCCTAATTTTAGCACCAATAAATATGAGTCTCATGTCTCGAACTTTTATAAAGTACGTGGTTGCAGCATTTTTTAATCCTTTTGTCAAATATCTTTAAAAAAAAATAGAATATTAATTTTCCGTGGTAAAATTGCTCACAGTATACGATAATTTTCACAAAGTAAGGAGTTGTAGCGAGTTTTAACAGAATTCACCAGCGGAACTAATGTTGGCAAGTTGTGTAGTTCCCAGGGGGAAGAGTTTAGTTAAGGGAACAGCCGGAAGTAAACAAATGTCCCGCGATTTGCGTGCAAGATGTACATTGCTACTTTGTGAGTTTCAATGTAAATAAAACAACGCGGCTTGGCTCAGTGGTTCGACACTCTTCTTCAGACTCCTGTCCTAGCTTTCCACACGGTCAAAATTTATACGAAACGGATCGCCGTATACGTTCACTTCAAGACATCGTCGCCGTGTGCTGGCATTTTGCAACGCAAAGGTAAGAAAAATGTACCGGTAAATAATGAACGAATAGTACAAAAAAAACCATTTTAATTTTATTAGATGTGAAAAATATCATGAAAACAATTATTTACCACATGAAACTTGATTATTATATCACTGTCGTTCGGATTAGGGAATATTGTGCTGGTCCATGCTTACAATGGAACATGAATCATGATGAATTTTTTCTGTCTCCGTCCCTGTACCCGTGAATAACACGCACCCATGATTTTACGAGTAAATTTTGGGGAAAAAGTGTGCGTTATATTCGGGAAATTACGGTAGTTCCTCTTGGTGAGAAGTGTAGCCCTGACCGCTGTTCACCCAATCTGTTTGGTCCTATTTATGTCCCGTTCCGACCGCTTTTGTGACTCTCTTCAATGTTTAAGGATTTTGAAGCATTTTGGTTTAAAGCTGTAATGTGAAGTAATTTCATAACATGCCAAATAGGGTCACAATTAAATTAAACATTGTCCAACAAATAAAGCATGAAAAATAATTTGTATGTTGTATATTTGACAAAATAATTGTGTTTCCGAAGTTCGAGCCTGAAAGGGGACGAACCCGGAAGTGATACGTCACACCGAGAACAGCGATGGCAGCGCTCCATACGGCCGCCGTACAAAGCCCTTCAAACAATGACTCAAACAGCGATATAAGCAATAGATCGAGCGCAAGGGAGGAGATCCAAGTTTTTGAAGAGTTGGAGGAAGAAGAGGAGCTTGTAATTTCATGTTGGACCTAACATGTATTAGCCATCAGGCTGCAAACAATGTGCCTAGACTACCTACTTCACATTTGACAGCATTCTGCCGCGGTCCTCCTCGCCAGCTGTTTGCTCGCCATTCACGCTCGTTTGCATTTGATCGCTAGTCTGATACACTCCCGCTTTTTCGGTGAGGTCTTTTGTGTTTATTCGTTATTGGATCGTTTTTGTTCACCACTGTAAATAAGAGCACTGAAGCAAGAAGGGGTAAGTCGCCATTTCTGCGAAACCCGTTTTCTCCTGTTTTTTTTAGCGTAAGAAGCTAGGTTAGTGGCTGTCTTTTCTTCGTTCTTTTTCATGATCAGGGTTTAGGGATCTAGTATATTCGGTGATAAGCTGATGCAAGATGGCGCCCCTGTGTTTGGCTGGCCGTCTCACTCTGCTCGATGTATTGTTATTTTGCCTGTATTTACTACTTGTTATACGGACAGTGTCACCGCTGCACGATCGCCTGACACTTTTTAATATACGTGACACGTTGGAAAAGTTGCCGTATGGTGGCTATAGTCACTCAAAGTCACCGCCGCCTTTTTTGGCGTTTTTACCACCACATCTACGGCGTCTTCCTTGTTGGTTGCCTCGTACCTACCGCCGCCGGAGACGTGGAAAGCGGGGAGGAATTGCAGTCAAATTAAAAGCCTACCTGGCGTCCTATCGCTGCGATCGCTATCATCCACCGGCTAGACGCCTGACTGCCTTCAAGGGATATGATCTACGGAGTTCCTTGGAGTTCCGTTATCGGTGGCTTCGGCTGACTAACCGGGACGTCGGGACGCTACTTCCGCGTTGTCGGCCGGTGAGGCTTTCCCTGCGTGGCTCTGTGCCGGGGAACCTTCGCCCGCTCCGCGGCTTCACCCCCACAGCTGAGCACTCCCTGGTTCACTCAGCGCTAATTAACACAAGGTCCCTTACGAATGAGACGTTTATTTTGAACGACTTCTTTTCGACACATCATTTGGATTTCCTTTTTCTAACGGAGACCTGGCTGAAACCAGGTGAATGCAGCGCCTTTTCGGAGCTCCTCCCATCTGGCTGCTGTTTTTTCAGCACCCCGCGAGCGTCTGGCCGTGGTGGCGGCCTGGCTGCTGTATTCAAGGACAAGTTCAAATGTAGGACCATAACTGCTCATAATTATTCAAGTTTTGAACTGCAGTTATTCTCTATCGCGCTTTCTCCCCCATTGCTTTGTGCCACTATTTATCGGCCCCCTGGTTTTAACAAGGATTTTATCCAGGAGTTTTCAGAGTTTTTATCAGACTTTATTCCAACATTTGGCAGGGTTTTAATTTGCGGGGATTTTAACATTCACGTCTGCTGCTCTGCAAATCAGCTGGCGAATGAGTTTAAAGGACTTCTGGACTCATTTGGCCTCACCCAGTCTGTGAATGCACCAACTCATGAGCATGGTCACACTTTGGATCTGGTGATTTCGCTTGGGCTTTCAGTCTCCATCAGAGAAATAGTGGATATTGCCATCTCGGACCACCTTCCCATCATTTTTGACTTTGCTGCCCCTTTGTCTGCAGAAAAGCAAATTTCTCCAGCTTGTTACCGCCGGCGCATCACTCCATCCACAGCAGGAGAGTTTGTGACTGCATTTGGAGACCTGCAGCAGCATCCTGACGCCGTTCTGCCTTCTCCTGTCTGCTCAGACAGTCTTCTCTCCATTTTTTGTTCCACCTGCACTGCTGTTTTGGACTCCATTGCCCCTCTACGGCAAAAAAGTTCCAAACCCAAAGCCACTCCATGGTTTAATGACTATACCCGCCTGCTTAGGCAAAAATGCAGGCGGGCTGAACGTCAATGGAAAAAGGACAAACTCCATGTTTCTTTGGAATTGCTGAGGGACACCTTGGCTGCCTATCAGGAGGCCCTAAAACAGGCCAAGTCGAATTATTTATCTTCTATTATACATAACAGCTCCAGCCATCCAAGACTGCTTTTTAACACAATTGACTCTGTTTTAAACCCGCACCCCACTGTCTTAACTGATGTGTCAGGAGCCACTTGTGAGGAGTTTCTCGCTTTCTTTCAAAACAAAGTCTCTTCGGTCAGGCAAAATGTCTGCAATTCGGGTATCTCATCAGATAATCTACATCCTCCAGAACTGCTCACTGTTTTTGAACAATTTGATCTCCTTCCATTGTCATCTCTGTCTGAAATAGTTAGTGGCATGAAACCCACTAACTGTCCGTTAGATATAATTCCAGCTGGGCTTCTAAAGGAAGTCTTTAGTTGCCTCGGACCAAGTCTGCTGGCTCTTATAAATAACTCTCTCAGTACCGGTTCTGTCCCAGCTGCCTTCAAACAGGCTGTAGTCAGACCCCTTCTTAAAAAAACCCATCTCGACTCCTCCGTGCTGTCCAATTTTAGACCCGTCTCCCACTTGTCTTTCCTTTCTAAAGTTTTAGAAAAAGTTGTTTTTATTCAATTGCAAACATTTCTAGAGACAAACTCCACCCTTGACAAGTTTCAATCAGGCTTCAGGTCCAGACATAGCACTGAGTCAGCACTGTTAAAAGTGCACAACGACATTGCACTTTCTGTAGATAATGGAAACCCAGCAATCCTTGTTTTACTAGATCTCACAGCAGCATTTGATACAGTCGACCACACAGTCCTTGTATCTCGTCTAGAACACTTTATAGGTATCCGTGGTAAAGCTCTACAGTGGTTTAAATCGTACCTGGAACATAGGACCTTCTCAGTAATGATTGGGGAATTTTCCTCCTCACAAACCTCTCTGTCTTGTGGGGTGCCACAAGGCTCCATTTTAGGGCCTGTTCTCTTTGCACTTTATCTCCTACCTTTAGGATCAGTTATAAAAAAACATAATATCTCTTTTCATTTTTATGCTGATGACCTGCAGCTGTATCTCCCCCTGAGACCCAACGAACAAACTGCTCTCACTAAATTAATGGAGTGCATATCCGATGTGAAGCAGTGGCTAGCGCAAAACTTTTTACATCTTAACGAAAGCAAAACTGAATATATTACTTTTGGCACACCTTCCATGTTAAATGCCCTTGAGCCCAACCCTGGCACTCTGGCTCCCTTTTTTAAAACACATGTTAAAAATCTCGGAGTGATATTCGATTGCAGGCTCAACTTTGAAAAACAGATTAGTTCTGTTGTAAGAGCAAGTTTTTTCCAGCTCCGTCTCCTGGCCAAAGTGAAGCCTTTTCTTACTCGCCACGACTTGGAAAAAGCAATTCACGCTTTTATAAGCTCAAGGCTGGATTACTGCAACGCTCTTTATGTTGGTCTTCCCAAATCCTCAGTTTCTCGTCTCCAACTTGTTCAAAATGCTGCTGCTCGATTTTTAACAGATACACCTAGACGTGAACATATTACCCCCGTGCTATCATCGCTCCACTGGCTTCCAGTCCATTTTAGAATTGATTTTAAACTTTTACTGTTTGTTTTTAATTCTATTAATGGCAAGGCTCCTTCTTACTTATCAGAAATTTTAACCATCCGTAACTCTGGCAGGAGTCTTCGCTCTACCGGCCAACTTCATTTGCAAGTCCCAAGGTCCAAACTCAAACAGTGGGGAGACCGATCTTTTGCGGTTGCTGCACCCAGGTTATGGAATAGTCTTCCCCCGGAAATCCGCACCACTACAAATTTGGGCCTTTTTAAATCTCGTTTAAAGACACACCTTTTTAGACTCGCCTTTCCCCAAGATTAGTTTAGCCTGGTTTTATTTCTTTAGGGTTTTTAATGTTTTCGGATTTTATCTGTTTTATTGTTTTGTTTGGTGTCTGACTAATCGTGATGCGATGGTTCGTTTTTTTTCTTTTCTTTTCTTCCTAATGTCATTTTATAACACTTTCCTGCCTTTTATTTACTATGTGCCATGTTTGTCTTTGTTGTAAAGCACTTTGGGGACCTTTCGGGTTTTGTAAAGGGCTATATAAATAAATTTGATTTGATTTGGTTAGCGGGTGGGGTTCAAGTGTAGATTCCTTTTGTTTGTTGATTTGGCCTGGGCTTACCCTGAAGCCGCGCTTCATCTACATTTTGTACATATTCATTGCGAGTTTGATTGTTGTGTAAATTTTGTGCCACTTGTGAAATTGTGTGGCTCGTTTTATGTTACACCCTTCGCGAGCCGTCCTTGGAACGTAACACCAGCGAACACAACAACAACTATGCCACGACTATTGCCATGAGTTGGCTTTCGGCTAACGTCGCTAGCTTCTACTGTACATTCCACAACAGTTGTCAGCTCTGCTTTGACAAAGTCATCAGTCATCTATCCAAAAATCACACTTACTTTTTGGCAAATCCTTGATCATAAGCAGACCGGTTAAGGAAGCAGGCATCTTCGAAGTGTTTGCAGCAGAGAACACTACTCGATGATGGCGTGAAATTCATTCGCTTCGTGCGAACGAAAGATGTCCATTTACGTGCCCTGCTATCCTTTGGCCACTCATACAACTTTTCGTTTGAGTGAGAACAAAACATCGCCACACACCGCCGTGGCATCTTACTGAGAAGCAATGCAACAAACAATACTGTTCTATGGCGGACTTCCCTCGCACTTCCCGGTGTGACGTAATTTCCGAAGATTTCCGAAGATTGCCGAAGAAAAGCATTTTCGTTGTCAAGGGCGTTGCTATGGGTTAAACAAAGAATCTGGAAGGGTTGCGTTAAAAAAAATAACGAAAATATGCTTATAAATGTTTAGCCATTGATATTATTCAAAAACATAGTTGGCCAACCTTACTTCACATTACTGCCTTAAGTCTTTATCCTCCTCATCAGGGTTAAAATCAGAAAGGTGTGACGTTATGTTGTCACTGTCTGAGAACAGCGCTAACAAACCTTCAGGTTGCGATTGTCCCCCTCCTTTTGCTGTCAGGTGTTGAAAGTAGCTGTCGCTCGCAGGTTTTGCTGCTCTGCTCTCTTTGCTTGGACCTTCGTCGTCTTCACTCTTTACACTGACAATCATTGGAAACTTGGGGATTTCATCTTGCCCTTCTGTAATGCTGGGGGTCTCTGGCTCCTCCTCCTGTTTAATGTACGGCATCTCCAACTCCTCCTGTTTAACATGGAGTGGATCTTGCTTCTTAGGATGAAGGTCTTTAATAGTGACGTCTGGAGGACACTGGAGAAGGAAAAATATCATGTGATTGGCTAAAGTCAAGCTTTGCTCATTCTACTGCCATGATTTTCATGTTGTATATTTTTGACCGACACTAAGGTCTGGAAACCCCAGTTTACAGTCGTCGCGCAACCGCTTTTGTTTCAACCCAGCCATAAAAAGAAGTAATCGTTTTTATTATTCGAAATGTGTGTCATTTTTAGCTTAGAACCATTAATCGAGGTCTAATACTTCATTAATAAAACGACTATAAAAATTATTCACTCGCATATTTTCAACTTTTATACAAATGACGTCACAATGAAAAAAAATGGTGTCAGTAAAAGTCACTGATAACTACCTCAAAACTATTGCTTAATTGTATTTTTTGTGTTACTGTCGCATTTTCTCAGATATGTTAGATGATAAATAATTGATCCAGACAAAGAAAAATTGAAGAAAGAAACAAAAAACGTTTAAATTAGAGCAGGGCGGTAAACCGAAAATTTACCGTTACCGAAATTCTTCTCGATGACCGACGTAATTTTGACCATGTCGGTAAATTCGTTAATTTAATAGAACAAGAAAATATAGTCTTTTCATCCCGCGTTGACTGTGTTGTTCGGCTATGCTCATTCCCCTTTAAGAAAGAAGACAGTGTGCTTACGTATGGAGTCACGTGGTTTTCAGGAAGCCAAACAAACAGAAGCCTGGTAGGCTAACGCTACAAGAAAACGGGATGGAGTCGGGCTTAAGTTAGCTTTGCAAAACTTTCACCAGACATTAAGTAAACTCTTGGCGGGTTCCAGACAGGCTTTCACCCGCTGTCATCCCTGGTTCTCAGGATTTCAGGAGAAGATGGTTTCAGTGCTTTCTTCTGGTAGCCAAGCCACAGGCTAACGCTAGCGGCTAATGGTAGAAATGAACGTGATGGAGTCGGATAGCGGCTCTAAACTTGTCGAAACGGCTGAAATTAATGAGTGGACTGGGCACAGACTTCATGTAGCAATCATTATGTCGCGTTATTTGGTATCTCTGTGTGATTTCTCTGAAAGCTTTCATGATGGTAAAGCACTCAGCATAAAGTATAATCCAACAGTGAAGCCTATATATAATATGACAGTTTAATGGCCACAGCTATTTTTCTGTATGTGTCTGCTTTATTCTGCCATCATAAAATCTAAAATGTTTCACTGGCATCAGAGCAATACAGCTTTTATCTGGTTGTGTCTGTGTGGGAGGTGCATGTATTAAAAATTGTTCTGGAAAAAAAAAACTGAAACCTTGACGTAAACACTTGTGTTGAATAATTATGTCACAGCAGCCATTACCAATAAGTTGTCTCAAGTGTACTGTTAAAGCTGCAAGTCATTTGTGTTAGAATGACATGTTTTCACAGTCATATTGAGTTTTATAATGTACATTTTTCAAGTCATACAAGCTGTTATAAATGTTCAAACTAGAATTTTTATTGTTTACAAGATTTTTTTTAATACTTAATGTTTAGACTGCATATGCAATTGTTAAATTGAAAGCTGGTAAATAAATTTAACGAGAAACGGTTAATTTGTATTCCACGCATTGATTCAAATTTTTTAATTATCTAACAGTCTGCTTGGGCCAATTTATCGTCATTTATCGTTATCGAGGTAAATCTGCTCAATTTATCGTGATGCGTACTTAAGGCCATATCGCCCAGCCCTAGTTTAAATATATGAATAAGAAAATCTCGACCACTCCTTGATATCTGCGATTTCTGTATTGCAACCCTTGTTATATGACCATGTTTCACCCATGAAATCCCCCCAAAATCCAGCTGTGGCTATTCACAGCTATGTCTAGACATGCTACAGGGAGATTTTGGATCGAAACAAGGTAAGTATGCGATAATATCTCGTTACAGTCATGGCGTCCGTAATTCTGCTCTCGCATGTTCTCACCTCCAGATAGGGTTTTGCGGTTTAAAAACCTTTTTTTTGAAAAAAAAAAATATGCCCTCCTGTTCAAATGTTTCTTCCCCCAAGGAAATTGAGATTTTAAGCTTTCCAATGATGTATCACACATGCATATCGGACAATTTTGAAATTTGGCCACATTGAGGGTCTCAGAGCGGAACTTCAAGTCACCCGAGTGTTTTCCGCCATATACAGTGCCTTGCAAAAGTATTCGGCCTCCTTGAACCTTGCAACCTTTCGCCACATTTCAGGCTTCAAACAAAGATATAAAATTTTAATTTTTTTGTCAAGAAACAACAAGTGGGACACAATCGTGAAGTGGAACAAAATTTATAGGATAATTTAAACTTTTTTAACAAATAAAAAACTGAAAAGTGGGGTGTGCAATATTATTCGGCCCCCTTGCGTTAATACTTTGTAGCGCCACCTTTTGCTCCAATTACAGCTGCAAGTCGCTTGGGGTATGTTTCTATCAGTTTTGCACATCGAGAGACTGACATTCTTGCCCATTCTTCCTTGCAAAACAGCTCGAGCTCAGTGACGTTGGATGGAGAGTGTTTGTGAACAGCAGTCTTCAGCTCTTTCCACAGATTCTCGATTGGATTCAGGTCTGGACTTTGACTTGGCCATTCTAACACCTGGATACGTTTATTTTTTTAACCATTCCATTGTAGATTTGGCTTTATGTTTTGGATCATTGTCCTGTTGGAAGATAAATCTCCGTCCCAGTCTCAGGTCTTGTGCAGATACCAACAGGTTTTCTTCCAGAATGTTCCTGTATTTGGCTGCATCCATCTTCCCGTCAATTTTAACCATCTTCCCTGTCTCTGCTGAAGAAAAGCAGGCCCAAACCATGATGCTGCCACCACCATGTTTGACAGTGGGGATGGTGTGTTCAGGGTGATGAGCTGTGTTGCTTTTACGCCAAACGTATCGTTTTGCATTGTGGCCAAAAAGTTCAATTTTGGTTTCATCTGACCAGAGCACCTTCTTCCACATGTTTGGTGTGTCTCCCAGGTGGCTTGTGGCAAACTTTAAACGAGACTTTTTATGGATATCTTTGAGAAATGGCCTTCTTCTTGCCACTCTTCCATAAAGGCCAGATTTGTGCAGTGTACGACTGATTGTTGTCCTATGGACAGACTCTCCCACCTCAGCTGTAGATCTCTGCAGTTCATCCAGAGTGATCATGGGCCTCTTGGCTGCATCTCTGATCAGTTTTCTCCTTGTTTGAGAAGAAAGTTTGGAAGGACGGCCGGGCCTTGGTAGATTTGCAGTGGTCTGATGCTCCTTCCATTTCAATATGATGGCTTGCACAGTGCTCCTTGAGATGTTTAAAGCTTGGGAAATCTTTTTGTATCCAAATCCGGCTTTAAACTTCTCCACAACAGTATCTCGGACCTGCCTGGTGTGTTCCTTGGTTTTCATAATGCTGTCTGCACTTTAAACAGAACCCTGAGACTATCACAGAGCAGGTGCATTTATACGGAGACTTGATTACACACAGGTGGATTCTATTTATCATCATCGGTCATTTAGGACAACATTGGATCTTTCAGAGATCCTCACTGAACTTCTGGAGTGAGTTTGCTGCACTGAAAGTAAAGGGGCCGAATAATATTGCACGCCCCACTTTTCAGTTTTTTATTTGTTAAAAAAAGTTTAAATTATCCAATAAATGTTGTTCCACTTCACGATTGTGTCCCACTTGTTGTTGATTCTTGACAAAAAAATTAAATTTCATATCTTTATGTTTGAAGCCTGAAATGTGGCGAAAGGTTGCAAGATTCAAGGGGGCCGAATACTTTTGCAAGGCACTGTATATTCACACAACACCAAAGTCACTCACTCACCTTATTGATTAGACGTCATTCTTGGGGAGAAGACCTTAAGTTCGACAACGCAGCACCTCACGAAAATGGCGAGGAGTGGCATATACAATAATTAATAGTGATGCAAGTCAGTAATGTCAATGTTTGTTAGCTAGGTAAACTGCCGTATACTGGCTATTATCATGGTATTGTAACGTTGGTTCCCTACATTATGCATACTTTCTCACATTGCTGAATGTTTGTTGCCACTGTCGCAATTTTATGACGTCAAACTCTACACGCGCTGGATGATCCCTTTGTAGCCACAGCAACCTATCAGATGGGTCAATAATGTGGCCCAGTCTGATCAGGCCCAATTCCGATTTGGACTATTTCTAAGAAAAAAGGGTGAACTGCCAGCCATAAAATTTCGATTTGAGGACTAAACAGATTGGAATCATGTATCCACCCATCCTTCATCATCTCTTTCACGATCATTGATGGTGATAGAATTGTTAACCCATTGCCACTGACGGCCATCGGTCAGGAAATCATTCTAGGATATTCTACAAACAACTAATAAACAGAAAAACAAGCTTCTGCTGTGCATTGGAATGTGTTTATCACTAGTAGACGTCTAATCCATTTGAACTGGGAGGGATGGCAGCGAATGAATATTCATTCATTTGCTGCCATCCCTCCCAGTCCAAACGGATTGAACGTCTATGGCCGGTAGTGGCAGCCAATGCCAAGCAAAGAGGTAATTTTGGGTCATTTAAGGTCATTTAGCCTTTGATTCTCAGTTACTTCCTGTTGATTTTGGGGTATTACATGGGTCACTTCCTGTTCTTTAACTCAAGATAAACAGGAAGTGAATCACCCAAATGAATAGCCATTGACTCAAACTCAACAGGAAATGACCTGTTAATGCCCTAAAATGAACAGCAAATGACCTGTAAATGGCCAGAAAATCAGACAGAACGACTGTGAAATGTGAATGCTCTGGTTTCGAATGAACAAACGTTCCCTAAGGGGCCGTTTACATGGTGACTCTCCGAGAATACGAAAAATTTCAAATTTGCATTCATATGGGCCCGTCTCCATTCGAACAATGTCGAAATTCCGCATGTAAACGATGTAGTATTCATGCCAGGCCCTAGGGGGCGGTGCAGATTTACAAGGCGATCGCGAATGATGCACTTTGACCCTAACAAGCTCCTCAGCCCGGAAAAAAATATGCCCGCCCACTCGAAGCAATGGCATTTTTCTTTTGTTCAAAAAAGGCAGAACAATGGAAACATTCAACATATTTAGTTTAAAAATATTATTAAAACAGTAAATTAACGCAGACATTCTGCCATATTTGCTGTTTTTAATGTTTAGTAGCACCGCTGCTAGGGGTGTGACAAAATATCGAAATGGTGATATATCGTGATACTTTGTATCCCAAAAGGTTATCGATATGCTCCTGCCAAGAATCGATATCGCGTTAAAAAGGTGTCAATGTTTAAAAAAAATAAATTAAAAAAATTAAAAAGGAACCAACAAGTTGTTATCAAAATCTTCCACCATAATACAACCCCTATCAAAAAGTATACAATCAGCAGTCTCGGAGTAGCACTCACTCAGACATTTTATCAGGTAGAACAAACTCCGATAAAAGGCTTGGAAAAATAATGAACTATTTCAAAAGTGCAACTCTTTAGCATTCAGAAACACTAAAAGAAATGATTAAAAAGCAATGTGGTGGTCAGTAAATGGTAATTTTATAGAGCAAGTGCAGGGAAATATATATGGAATCACTCCATTCTGAGGAAAAACAATATGGAATCATGAGAAACAAACAAAGAACTAACAATCAAAACTAGGCTGCAGCTATCGATTATTTTAGTCGTCGATTAATCGATGAACTAGTTATTTCGAATAAACGAGTAATCGGATAAGGAACATGAAAAATTAAAATCCCTGGGATGAGCCTCAAACGGTATAAAAAATGAATAAATGAGGATCTATGTACAACAAAAGAACAAATGGCTAACTTACATAACATTTTATTGCATTTAAGTTAGCTGACGTTTGCCAACTTTAAAATTTTTTTTTTTTTTTTTTACAAAGCTCTTAACAAATGGTTCAGACTCATATTCGCCTATAAATTAAATTACGAATGCATTAAAAACATTAGCCCAAACAAAAATGTAGCTTACGTTGGTCTTAACAGGGAGCAGGTTGATTCAGCCATGTGAAATGAGGCAGACCAGAGGGCAATGTATCCACCCTAATCAATAAGACTAAATTTAAACACTTTCAAAATAAACCATTACTTTAATTAAACGAATACTCGAAGCAATTTAATTCGAATATTTTATTCTTATCGAATACTCGAGTTAATCGATTAATCGTTGCAGCACTAATCAAAACACATCTCTAGTATTTAGTCGCACCACCTCTGGCTTTTATGACAGTTTGCAGTCTCTGAGGCATGGACTTTAGTATTCTTCATCAATTTGGTTCCAACTCCCTTTGATTGCAGTTGCCAGATCATCCATGCAGGTGCCATGCTGTGGACCATTTTTTCAATTTCCACCACAGGTTATCAATAGGGTTGGGATGTGGGCTATTTGCAGGCCATGGCATTGCCTGAATGAGTCTTTCTCCAAGGAATGCTTTAACCCTTTTAGCTCTGTGGCATGACGCATTGTCATCTTGGAAAATGACAAACATTTTCAATTGAGGGATAAGAAAGCTCTCGAAGATTTAACCACAGCCATCTCCCCAGTGCCTTTGCCTGACATGCAGCCCCATATCATCAAGGACTAAGTAAATTTCTTCTTCAGGCAATCATCTTTGTAAATCTCACTGGAACGGCACCAAACAAAAGTTCCAGCATCATCACCTTGTCAAGAGTCAAGAATCTGCATTGGACAAGGTGCCAAGAGTCAAGAATCTGCATTGGACAAGGTGATGATGCTGGAACTTTTGTTTGGTGCTGTTCCAGTGAGACCTTAAATGGCCCAAAACTACCTAATTGCCTGGCATTGACTGCCACTGACAGCCATCTGCCTTCAATCCGTTTGAAGTGGGAGGGATCCCAGTTCAAACGGATTAGACGTCTACAATGATAAACTAATTCCAAATCACAATAGAAGCTTGTTTTTCTGTTAATTAGTTGTTTGTAGAATATCCTAGAATGATTTCCCGACCAATGTATCGATAATTGTATCGCCATATCGTCAGATCATTGTTATCGCGAGCTTTGTATCACAAATCGTATAGTATCGTGAGGTACCAAGAGGTTCCCACTCCTAACCGCTGCACACGCCCAATGTGACATGTACGAGTGCTGACGTTATCGGCACAGTCTTGCGCCGCGGGAGCTTTTGATATTCATGCGAAGCAAGCCCCCCTCAATCCCCCGCAATCGGATTCTTCCACTTTAGAGGCAGGATTCAGAATTTTTCGTCTTCGCCGACACCATATGCACACGAGACCATTCCGCTACTCAGTCATTGCCAAAGAGAGCCACACAGTTTTTCGACCTCTCTATCAACTCTCTCCTTCGATCTCTTTGTTTTTGGATTTAACTATCAAATGGATTATTTTTCGTTTCCTCATTTGCTCGCGTTTGGATTACGTTTTGTTGGACTAAACAAGTCTTTTTTGGGGCTGGCTGAGGAAAACAAGGAAGAGCGTTGAGCTGGGCTTTTTACGTTTTGGAACCTACAGACACCTTTTTAAAACGATATCTCAATTCTTGGCAGAGCGTATCGATAACCTTTTGGGACACAAAGTATCACAATTTATCACTATTTTGATATTTAGTCCCACCCCTATTGAAATTCACAGCAGAAAGAATAGCTCGTTTTTTTTCTGTAGAATATCCTTGAATGATTTCCTGACCTACGAGTCGATAATTGTTGTATCGCCATATTGCGAGATCATCGTTATCGTGAACTTTGTATGGCAAGTCAGATTCAACCCTTAAATACCTGCAACATGAAGCAATTATCAGAGAAACCCAAATTTTGAAAAATAAGGTCCTAATGAAACCTTTTTTTCACATTTGTAGAAAGAAAAGTCCAAATGAAAATGTGTAATAAGCGCTCTAATGTCTATAACCCTTGCTAAATCTTTTTTTTTTCCTCATGGAACCTGCAGATGCATGTGTTGACTTGCATCCATCATTTTATTTTCAAAAAGAAATGTCAAAATTCTGAATTAGTCTCAAAATCATGAAATTTTAGGTGCATCAAATGTGATACATTTGGCAATAAAGGGATATGGGAATTTTGCCGTACAGTCACAATCACATCAAATCAAGTCTGATATTGCATAAAAAGTAAAATTACCCATGACGTGATCTTACCCTCATTCTCTTTTGTTTTCCAGTTGCTCGTCGTGGCCTGGATTTCCTCTCCTCATCTTCCACGTCCCTACTGTTTAGCTTAATGTTCTTGATTGGGTTGGCCTTCAAAACAAGTCGAAAAGCGTCTCTTACAAATAAATGTAATCACTCTAATGTTAACTGAGCGACCCCCTCCCCCTTATAACAAAATTTACAATTTGGAAGTGGCATTAAACTAAAGCAATCGAAATGCATTCACGTGTCTTGGCTAGCGAGCTATGCTGAACAAAACGAAGTTATGTTAGCCTGCAAAGCTTCAACATTAAGCCAAACGACTTCTACTAAGCGTTAATATGGGACGTTTTAGCCCACCAAATTCTTATTTTAGTACTTACCCGATGAGAATACTTTGAAGGAGCTCGTTTGGTTAGGAGGTGGGAACACGAAAGAACCACAAGTCCCGTGTAGAGCAAGAGAAAGCGCTTCCGAGTGAACCTACACCGCCATCTGCTGGGTTGACGGTTTGGCGAGAGATCCGGTTCTGAATGTCACTACCCGATCGTGACGGCCTACCGGATCGCGACGGACTACTACTGCGCTTGCGCAAACCGATATGTACGTTTTGATTTAAAAAAAAAAAAAAAAAAAACATCAAATGACGATGCCATAGATAGAAGTAGTGATGGCAACTTGAAACTGAAACTTCAAAACCCGCTCCGAACCGATGACGTATATTTTCAGTGAACCACTGCTCCGGAAGCACTCTCTCTTGACCGGGTCTTGCTGTTCTTTCGTGTTTCCTTCTCCTAACCAAACGAGCTCCTTTAAAGTATTCTCATCGGGTAAGTACCGAAGTAAGAATTGAGTGGACTAAAACGTCCCATTTTAAGGCTTAGTGGAAGTTGTATGGCTTTATGTTGAAGCTTTCCAGGCTAACATAACTTCGTTTTCTTTAGCATAGCTTGCTAGCCAAGACACGTTAACGCAGGTGTCGGGAACCTTTTTGGCTGAGAGAGCCATAAACAACATTTTTTTTTTTAAATGCAATTGCCTGAAAGCCATACAATATGTTTAAAACTAAAAAATACCAGTAATGTGTGCATTTTATGTAATTTCAACATTTTAAAAGTACAATAAGTCTCTGAATTCTTTTTAATAACATTGTTATGCTGTTGATAATCAATGATGAGTATTTCTTACCATTAATGCGACTTCTGGTGCTGCATGGTGTTACTAATGGCTTTGTAGTCTGGTTCATACTTGATAAGGTTAAGCGTCATGCAGGTATTGAGAAACTTAGGATACGTCTCTTTTCACGTTCACGGAGAAGCGACACGAATCCTCTTGTTGGTTCCAACCATACACTGAGCACCATCAGTGCACACCGAAACAAGTTTGTCCATTGGTAGATTTTTTTTTTCTTTAGCGAACTCAATGAAGGACTTAAATGAATCCTCCCCTCTTGTTGTCCATTGCATAGCCAAAACTGCCAGACTTTCCTCATGTAGTGTGTCACCGATAGTGTTGTCACAGATTACTTGAAAAAGTAATTTAATTACTGATTACGCCTCAAAAAAGTAATCTTGTTACTTTACTGATTACTTCTTTATCAAAGTAACTAAGTTACTTTAAAAGTAATTTGTCACTTACTTTATACCCATTTTTCTCCCTTTGCTGCCTCAACATAAGAATGACAACAGAAAACTGTCATCACATGTAATTGACTTTCCGATGATTGAATTTAAAGGGGAATAACAGAATTTGGCGCTAGCTTAGCCACTCCGGAGCCCTGAAACTAACAAATATCTGACAAACTGCTTGAAACTTGTTGAAATCAACTCCACCGACCAATTAAACCCCGCTAATTCTAAGATTAAGCATAATGTCAAAACTTCTGAATTTCGGGTTCTGGTTAACAGCATATCAGTGCCAATGTAAAACAATGCAAACTGACTGCTTAAAATTGCAAATGTGGTGGCGGGCGCGGATGCGCGTCCACAACCCGGAAGTACTCCTCTCAACACACACGCGGTCAATTTGGCCACAAAACGTGGCGGCAACTAAGCACTTTACACTCAATCGGACTTACAACACATCCCACAGATGCTAAACGAACACATCACCTCACGGCATAAATGTGCAACACACATATGATGTAAACAAAGCTTGCCAACTTGGAGCGACAACTGCCCGTCGTTGCTACAGCAAAGCTACGAAACGGCCACGCATATAGGAAGTTCAACCTTTTGCTGATACCCTCCAGAATGAAGGAAAAATACTCACCTTCATTCATGGATATCCAAAGATCAACATTCCCTCAACACTCGCCCTGAAGGCCCACGCCTTCAGTCCACCAACACATGTGACACGAGACCAAAACAGGAAATAGCTAAGAGGATGTCATGGAAACACGTACCAGGAACCTTTTATTTTAGCATTTTCTATTCAAAATGCTCTTCGTACATGACTAAAATAATCTTCATTTTACATACGTTATGAGGCAATGAAAAAATAGTAACGCAGAGACACTAAGGAAACTAACTTCAATCAGATTACTGGTGTAGAAAAATGAACATGTTAGATTACTCGTTACTGAAAAAAGTAATCAGATTACAGTGACGCGTTACTAACTAACCAGTGACAACACTGGTCACTGACAACATACCTTGCGATCACGCTGAACTGTGATAAATTGCTTACGTTCGTTGACTCATCCAAAGCGAGTGGAAACAAATGGAGCCGAATTTATGTCCTTCACTTGCGTTGCCTCAATTTGATTTGTTTTGACATCATGATGATACAATTGTGAACAGTTCTTGCTGACAGGGGCATGTCTTTTATCCGTTTAATGATCTTGCTTTTATCCGAAAAGTCGTCCAAAAGTTCATTGCTTTCCGTTACTCACAATTGCTAAAGCCCCAGCGAAGCTAGCTGAATTCCAGTCACCTTGTTTGTTCCAAACATGGAGTTGCAACTGACTAGCATGCACTCTTGTAAGAAGCTCTTGACATCCTTTCTTCCTGTTGTCCCCTGCCGGATATTTCGATGCAAATGAAGTATGGCGGGTGTCGAAGTGCCGCTTTATATTTGACCTTTTCACAGATGCAATTTTATCATTGCATATTAGACACACCGCAGAACCTGCTCTCTCCACAAAGGCAAATTCCTCTGTCCATTCCTGCTGAAAAGAACAATACTCCTCGTCTTTTTTTTTTTTTTTGCCATCTTCTCAAAAGGGTTTTTAAAATTAGCGGGGAAAACAAAACTAAAACCGTGGGAAAATTACTACGCACATGCGCACATCAGCCGCTCTTTTTGACAGCAAAATACGGCGACCCCACTCGATCTGTGTCTGCCTCATCTTCGTTGCCAATTTTTTTTTTTTTTTTTTAGAATTAGAGATTTGTCTGCGAGCCAGATGCGGCCTTCAAAAGAGCCAGATATGGCTCGCGAGCCATAGGTTCCCGACCCATGCATTAACACATTTCGATTACTTTGACTTTATGGTAGTTGTAAATTTTGTTTTTAAAGGTCGGGGGGTCGCTCGGTTAACATTATAGTGATTACATTTAATTGTATGAGACTCTTTTTGACTTGTCTTACAGATGCGACAAAATAATCCTGACCGAAGGGGGACGCAATCAAAAACATCAAGCTAAAGAGTACAGACGTGGATGATGAAGACAGGGAATCCAGGTCACGAAGAGAAACTGAAAAACAAAAGAAAATGAGGGTAAGAGCACTACGAGTTGTTTTACTTTTTATGCAATATCAGACTTTCTTTGATGTGACTGTGATCAGTGTGACTGTAGGGCAAATTCCCAAATCTGTCTTTCCATACAAAGCTCACAATAGTGAAGATCTCACGATATGGTGATACAACAAATACATGGGTCGTGAAATCATTTCAGGATATTCTACAGAAAAAACAAGCTATTTTCATCCTTCTGTTGTGAATTTCAATGAGTTCATCACTCTTAGACATCCAATCCATTTGACCTGGGAAGGTGGCAGTTCGTTCATTTGCTGACATCCCTCCTACTTCACTTCAATGGCAGCCAGTGAGTTAACAATGCTATCTATCATCATGGCAGTGAAAGAGTTGATGAAAGATCGGTGTCAGTAATAAAGTGTATTTACCAAATCTACAGCTAAAGGGTTCTTAAGGCCAAATTATCCCGGCTCCGCCAAGATGGAGCGGTGGAGCAAATCCGTTTCCATTCTATCAAATTGCCACTCCTCGCCATCTTGGTGAGGTGCCGCGTTGTCGGACACAAGCAGTGGGCGAACGGTAGTGTTGTCCCCAAGAATGCAGTCTAATAATTCTTAAAAGTAATTGAGTTACTTTTGTTGTTGTTGTGTATGTTGTATATACCTCTACCAGGCATGTGCCCGTATGATAACCTTAAGCCAAAATATCACGATAATGCACTGTTTTTCAACCTTTTCTGAGTCACGGCACGAATTTGCATTGGAAAAAAATTTCGCAGCACACCACAAAACAAAAATGCTCCAAAATTACTTTCTGTAAAGTATATTTAATAATAAAATCTTAAAATTTATACCTACTCAGTGTGAAACTTGAGCCAGTTTCGACGAACACAAGGCCGATATCCTGCCAGGAATTATCGTCAATAAACAAAAAAAAACATTTGTCTTAAGACCACTCAACATTTGTCGAAATAAATTAAACAGAACTAAAAAAAATGTCTTCGTCAGGTTATAACAAAATTTGATAATAATGGAGCCTTCCTTCAGGTATAACACTCAAAAAAAAAAAGCCGAACTCAAAAAAACAAAACAAACAAAAAAAACTTTCTACCTCGATTATGATGAGTGTATGATTATCTGAAAAATGTCTATACGCTGCAAATAAAAATATTTATAAATAATGTAAAAAATAAATACAGTGGTATGAAAAAGTATATGAACCTTTTGGAATTTCTCACATTTCTGCATAAAATCACCATCAAATGTTATCTGATCTTCATCAAAATCACACAGATGAAAAAAATGTGTCTGCTTTAACTAAAGCCGCCCAAACATTTATAGGTTTTCATATTTTAATGAGGATAGTATGCAAACTATGACAGAAGGGGGGAAAAATAAGTGAACCCTCTGCCTAAGGAGACTTAAAGAGCAATTGAAACCTATTTTTACCAAACAATTTAAGTCAGGTGTGTGCCCAATAACTAATGAGTGCTTTAAAGCTGCCCTGCCAACTATAAAACGCACACCAGGTAAGAATTGTTTTGATGAGAAGCATTCTCTAAAACCCTGGACGTTCATCAGTCGACAGTCAAAGAAGTTTTCTACAAATGGAGAGAGTTTGGCACTGATTGTTGAAAATTGGTTTGAATTGCTCTTTAAGTCTCCCTAGGTAGAGGGTTCACTTATTTTTCCCCCTTCAGTCATTGTTTGCATACTTTCCTCATTAAAATATGAAAACCTGTAAATGTTGGGGTGGTTTTAGTTAAAGCAGACCCTGTTGATTCATCTGTGTGATTTTGACAAAGCTCAGATCACATTTGATGGAGATTTTATGAAAGAAAGTGAGAAATTCAAAAAGGTTGATACTTTTTCATACCACTGGACATTTTAAATAAATGCAAGTCATGAGCCGATCACACGTGCGTTTGAAGGGATAAAAATGGGCTGGCACATTCAGCAAGTGAAAAGAGGTTAGCCCAGGGTCTCCAAACCAGTCCTCGAGGGCCGCTGTGGGTCCTGGTTTTTGTTCATTTCGATCAAGCACAGACCTTTTAACCAATGTAGTTTCTACTGACTGCAATCAAGTGATTACACTTGTAAAACACCAGATTGGTGAAAAGGTATGGTCTTGTTTTGTTGGAGTGAAATCCTGCACCCACTGCGGCCCTATGTGGAATAGTTTGGAAATCACTGGATTAACCGCTGAACCCTTCACATTTTGGCTGCCAGTCTGAACAAGGACTTGGTGTCGGTAAAAAAATATACAACATGAAAATCATGGTGGGACACTGAGCAAATTGAGCAGATCACGTGATATTTTTCCTTTTCCAGTATCCTGCAGACGTCACTATTAAAGAGCTTCACCCTCAGAAGCACGATCCCCTCCACCTTAAACAGGAGGAGAAGCCAGAGACCCCAAGCATTAAAGAAGAAGAACAGGAAGATGAGATCTCCGAGTTTCCAATGACTGTCATTGTGAAGAGTGAAGAAGATGAAGGTCCAAGCGAAAAGAGCGGAGCAGCGAAACCTTCGATCGACAGCTCATTTCAACACCCGACAACAAAAGGAGAGGGAAAATCGCGACTTGATGGTTTGTTAGCGCCGCTCTCAGACGGTGACGACCTAACTTCACAGTCTTCTGATATTAACACTGATGTGGAGGATAAAGACTTTGACCAAAAAGCTTCAAAATCCTTAAACAAGTCCTCACTGAAAAGAGGCACAAAAGTGGTTCGGAAACCGATTACCTGCTCACTTTGTGATAAAACATATTCTAAGAGTAATCACTTAAAAAGACACATGTATACACACACTGGGGAGAAGCATTTCGCCTGCTCATTTTGCGGTAAAAGATTCACTGAGAAGTCACATTTAAACACTCACACAAGAATACACACTGGAGAGAAGCCTTTTCAATGCACAACTTGTGGTAAACAATTCGCTAATAAGGGATGTTTAAACAAACACACAAAGATACATACTGGAGAGAAGTCTTTTGTCTGCACACCTTGTGGTAAACGATTCACCGAGAAGGGACAGTTAAGCAGACACACACTCACACACACTGGAGAAAAGCCTTATCTCTGCACAAGTTGTGGTAAAAGATTCATTGAGAAAAGAGATTTCAGCAGTCACACAAGAACACACACTGGAGAGAAACCTTTTGCTTGCTCTCGCTGCGATAAAAGATTTTGTACGAAGCAAGTGTTAACAAGACACACGCGTACACACACTGTTGAGAAACCCTTTGCCTGCTCTCGTTGCTATGAAAGATTTTGTACGAAGCAAGCGTTAACAAAACACACGCGTACACACGCCGGGTGAAAAGGCTTTTCTCTGCAGGCTTTGTGATAAAAGATTTACCCGGAAGGAAGATTAAAACAATCACTCAAAAAGACCCACCCAATTTACTTCTGGCGTACTCCTTTTTAGAATTTGACATCTGATTGTCGACAATACTTTGTTTTTTCCCTTCTTTTTGTCGTTGTTTGTCCAATTTCCAACCATTTATTTATTTATTTATTTTTGTATTTGTCTCGCACATTGTAATAATTTGAAATATGCTTCATTTTATGGGGCAGGGTTTCCCTTACATACAAGATATTGTGGCGGCACGCCACACTAAAATAAAAGCCGCCACGCCTTGCAAATGATTTTTTAAATTTTTTATAAATCATTATTATTTAAACATTTTTAAGGCAGTTTCAAACTAGCAGTAGCCTAATGATACGGGTTCAGCGGAAACCTATTATTTGTGTATGGCAATGTCCGTAATTATGCGAGGCCCCCTTAAAAGACGAACTGTGACGTAGAAGGAAGCGAGAAGGAGAATGGGCGAGATGGCGGTTGCATGTTCCGGCAGCCCGCTGTTATTTTGTTACTGTTTTTCTTTATTATTGTTACCACAATAAAGTGGGTGAACCAATACAGACTTCTGTCCTTCTTCCCCATATCCGGGGCATTACAGTAGTTTGGATCGGACATTTTGGCAAAGTGAGCGGTGGACAGCCGTCTTGGATGGAAGGCCAAATTTGAATGAATTTGCGCCGAGAGCCTTGTTGGATTTCCAGAGCGCCACCGCGCTAACTTCGACAACGAGGGGCAGGCGTACTTAATCTGTGCTATCAGGCTGTTTCGGCAGACGCAATCACGGCTGACGAAACCGTGATAAATGCGCTTTTTTTTTCAAGTTTTGCGAGCTCTGGGACACTCCAAAAATGACTGTCATGCCTCTCCTTGCTAGGTTAATGGTACCTCGATGTGCGTTTGCGTGTAAATGTAGTTCACGAACAACAACAAAAAAAACTATTCACCTTCTCATCCGTAACTAGTAAAACTCTTTACACGGCTATTAAAATTTCCCCCCTACTCCTTGAAATGGGTCCGTTGCCAGAAGGACCATGATTGTTGTGGTAATGTAGCACGTATTAGGGCTAAATATATGGAAAAATAAGGACTACGACACGGGTCTGCAACCCGTGGCTCTGGCAGCTCTTTAGCACTGCCCTAGTGGGTTTCTGGAGATTTTCAAAGATTTTTGAGAATAGAAAAAGATGTGGGACGGAAATATATATACAGTGGGGCAAATAAGTATTTAGTCAACCACCAATTGCGCAAGTTCTCCTGCTTGAAAAGATTGGAGAGGCCTGTAATTGTCAACATGGGTAAACCTCAACCATGCGAGACAGAATGTGGGGAAAAAAAAACGAAAATCACATTGTTTGATTTTTTTTTTAAGGATTTATTTGCAAATCATGGTGGAAAATACTGTAAGTATTTGGTCAATACCAAAAGTTCATCTCAATACTTTGTTATGTACCCTTTGTTGGCAATAAGGGAGGCCAAACGTTTTCTGTAACTCTTCGCTTGGTGTAAAGAAATCAACTGTGGGAGCAATTCTTAGAAAATGGAAGACATACAAGATCACTGATAATCTCCCTCGATCTGGCAAAAATCCCAGAACCACAAAGGGGGACATAGTGAATGACCTACAGAGAGCTGAGACCACAGTAACAAAGGCTTCTATCAGTAACACAATGCGCCGCCAGGGACTCAAATCCTACACGGCCAGATGTGTCCCCCTGCTGAAGCCAGTACACGTCCAGGCCCGTCTGCGGTTCGCTAGAGAGCGTTTGGATGATCCAGAAGAGGACTGGGAGAATGTGTTATTGTCAGATGAAACCAAAATAGAACTTTTTGGTATAAACACAGGTTCTCGTGTTTGGAGGAGAAAGAATACTCAATTGCACCATACCCACTGTGAAGCATGGGGGTGGAAACATCATGCTTTGGGGCTTTTTTTTTTTCTGCAAAGGGACCAGGACGACTGATTTGTGTAAAGGAAAGAATGAATGGGGCCATGTATCGAGAGATATTGAGTAAAAATCTCCTTCCATCAGCAAAGGCATTGAAGATGAGACGTGGCTGGGTCTTTCAGCATGACAATGATCCCAAACACACAGACAGGGCAACAAAGGAGTAGCTTCGTAAGAAGCATTTCAAGGTCCTGGAGTGGCCTAACCAGTCTCCAGATCTCAACTCCATAGAAAATCTGTGGAGGGAGTTGAAAGCCCGTGTTGCCCAACGACAGCCCCAAAACATCACTGTTCTAGAGGAGATCTGCATGGAGGAATGGGCCAAAATACCAGCAACAGTGTGTGAGAAGCTTGCGAAGAGTTTTACAGAAAACGTTTGGCCTCCGTTATTGCCAACAAAAGGGTACATAACAAAGTATTGAGATGAACTTTTGGTATTAAACAAATACTTATTTTCCACCATGATTTGCAAATAAATTCTTTAAAAATCAAACTGTGATTTTCTGTTTTTCCCCCACATTCTGTCTCTCATGGTTGAGGTTAACCCATGTTGATAATTTCAGGCCTCTTTAATATTTTCAAGTGGGAGAACTTGTACAATTAGTGGTTGACTAAATACTTATTTGCCTCTCTGTATAAGCTGTTTACAGATTACTTTTCATTGTGTCACAGCGTAGTTTTGTCAGTGATGCCCCATGAAAAGATATACTTAAATATCTGCAGAAATGCGAGGGGTGTATTCACTTTTGTGATACACTGTACAAATAGAACTTTTATTTGTGTTGGGGACCGGTTAGTTTGTACTCGAGTACATCCAAGTGAGCTGGTGAGTCTGAATTTGTTTTGTTTTGTATTGGTTGTGGATAGTGATGGCCGACGAAGCTTCTTGTGAAGCTCCGAACCACTTGGCCAAATCAATTCGAAAATAGATCAGTTCATAAAACTTCCCAGTGATATATCCTGGCAACAGATGGAAGTGTAGGTGCCCACAAGGAGTCATTCCTTTGAAGTGGGATGCACACAGGAATGCTGATTTTGATGTGCTATTTCGTTGGACAGCCCACGTTTATGCTCATCGCACCCGCGCTCTGTTCACATTTGATGCACTGCCACTGAGACTTACCATAAGATCGGAGGAAAGAGTAAAGTACATAATATGTAGATGGCCGATATCCAAGCAGCTAATGAAGTTCTATTCAAGAAAGACTTCACACTCCAGATGATTTCAGAGATGCTCTACCATGTCTCCCTTTTGTGAAACTAACACAACAAAAAAAGATGTACAATCAATAATACTGCTGCAAAAAACAAAAAGCTATCTGCATATGGAAACACATTTGCCTTGCATAAAATAGTGCTGAAAAAAACCTAATCTGGATGCCTCAACCATTAGTAATTACAGGCCAATATCAAATCTGACATTCCTGGGGAAAATTATCGAAAGGGTTGTGTTCGAACAGATCCAGACTTTTATGATGCAAAACAATCTTTTTAACTCATTTCGGCCACAACACAGCACCGAGACCGTGCTTATCAAAGTCCTAAATGATATTCGTCGGAATACCGATGCAGGCAAATCATCTGTTCTGCTACTATTGGATCTCAGCGCCGCATTTGACACGGTTGATCACAACATACTACTCAACAGATTGGAACAGTAGGTAGGGCTTACTGACACTATTCTTCAGTGGTTCACATCCTATTTAGAAAATAGGGATTTCTTTGTGCCAATCGGAAACTATCAGTCAAAACGAACCAAATTCAGGTGTGGAGTCCCTCAAGGGTCAATTCTTGGACCACTCTTATTTAACATCTATATGCTTCAGTTAGCTCAGATAATGGAACAGTATGACATCTCCTATCACGCCTATGCAGATGACACACAACTGTACATTTCTGTGTCCCCACATGATTATAGTCCCTTAGTCTCCCTGAGTAAATGCATTCATCAAATCAATGAATGGATGCGCCAGAATTTTCTCCAGTTAAATGTGGAGAAGACAGAGGTGATCAATTTTGGGCCAAAAAAGGAAAGGTCAAAGATAAGCAGGCAACTAAGCACTTTGTCACTTACAGCTACAAATCAAGTCAGAAACCTTGGCGTAATTATTGACTCAGACCTAAAATTGGATAGCCATCTAAAGTCTGTCACTAAATCCGCTTATTACCACCTAAAAAATATAACCAGAATTAAGGGGCTTCTGACTCAACAAGCCATGGAAAAACTTTTTCATGCATTCATTTTCAGCAGATTTGGACTATTGCAACGGTATATTTACAGGTCTTGATAAAAAATCAGTCAGGAAGCTGCAGCTAGTACAGAATGCTGCAGCCAGAGTCCCCACAAATACAAGGAAGCTGGACCACATTACACCGGTTTTGAAATCGCTACACTGGCTTCCAGTGAGTCAAAGGATAGACTATAAAATACTACTGCTCGTCTACAAAACACTTAATGGCCTTGGACCAAAATACATGCTTGACTTGTTAGATTCCTATGAGACATCTAGACCCCTAAGGTCGTCTGGAACCGGTCTTCTGTATGTTCCAAGAACAAGAACCAAGCAGGATGAGGCAGCATTTAGTTATTATGCTCCTCACCTCTGGAACAAGTTACCTGCACGTCTGAAGTATGCTCAAACTGTTAGCTCTTTTAAATCAGGGCTAAAAACGCTTTTGTTTAGCACTGCATATCCATAACTGTCTATATATTTCAATCTACTTGCTTTCTTTTCCTCTTGTGCTTATACCCATTGCTGATTTCTATTATTATTAGTAGTAGTAGTTTTTGTTTTATTTTTATTTTTGTTTTATTTCTATTTATTTATTTTTATTCTATTTGTGATTAAATGCGATCGTTTGTCTTGGTTTTTACGTTGTATTGATTTAAATGTGATTTTTATGATCTTCATGTGATGTAAAGCACTTTGAATTGCCTTGTGTTGAATTGTGCTATATAAATAAAGTTGCCTTGCCGTCAAAGTACAAAACACATTCTCTATCAAAAGAAAAATAATCCAGAAAAGTCGTCATGAGAGTTGAGCTGGAATGGATCACAGTAAATAAAAAAACAAACAAATTCTGGTTTGCATTCTCGTCCTACTGTTTTTTTAATCACAAAACAAAACGACAACTAAATGACACACTTTGCCAAGCGAGAAAGACAGAATCGACTGCAATAAAGATAATATGACCCAACTCAAAAATGGGTCCCTATGGGAGTTGTCTGTCACTACCCGATCATGACGGCCTACCGGATCGCGACGGACTGCTACTGCGCTTGCGCAAACCGACGCCATTTTCTCCTGGGGGATGATGGGATACATTGATATGAACGTGTTGATTTAAAAAAAGGAAAAAATAAAAAACATCCAATGATGATGCCACAGATAGGATAGAAGTCGTGATGGCAACTTGAAATTGAAACTTCAAAACGTGCCCCGAACCGATTACGTATATTTTCAGTGAACCACTGCTCCGGAAGCGATCTCTCTGGACCTATCCGGGACTTGACGGTCTTTTGTGTTCCCTTCTCCCAACCACACGAGCTCCTTCAAAGTATTCTCATCGGGTAAGTACTGAAATAAGAATTTGGTGGACGAAAACGTCCGATCTTAAAGCTTAGTGGAAGTCGTTTGGCTTAATGTTGAAGCTTTGCAGGCTATCGTAACTTTGTTTTGTTTAGCTTAGCTCGCTAGCCAAGGCACGTGAACACATTCCGATTGCTTTGACTCTATGCCAGTTGTAAATTTTGTTTAAATGGCGGCGGTCGCTCGGTTAACAGTGATTACATTTAATTGTATGAAACGCTTTTCGACTTGTCTTAAAGATGCGACAAAATAATCCTGACCTAAGGCGAACGCATCAAAAACATCAAGCTAGGAGAGACGTGGAAGATGAGGTGAGGAAATCCAGGCCACGAAGAGCAACTGTAAAAAGAAAATGAGGGTAAGATCACGACATGAGTTGTTTTACTTTTTCTATGTAATATCAGACTTGATTTTGATCGTGATCAGTGATTGAGGCTGTAGGGTTAAATTCCCATATATGACTTTCCATACAAAGCTATCGGCTGCAGCTATCGAATATTTTAGTAATGGAGTAATCGACTGAAAATTCTATCGAGTAATCGGATAAAACTTTTTTTTTTCTAAGTAAAGAGCAATTATAAATATACATGAGAAAAAAAGACATTTAATCCAATATTGAACCATTTTCAGTCAATCAAGGTCTTTATTTTCTATGTTGTGGCGTTACTTTTTACATAATTCTCTCAGAGGAACGTGTAGTGAGTGAGTACATTGTTGAAAATAGCCAACAATTGCATCTAGGGTGTGACAAGAAAAAAATCGCTTCGTTCACTCAAAAAACTTCTAGATCTTATAAAAAAAACTTACCTAAAAATGTAATTACGCTTGATGACACACATCACTTGAAAGCTACGTGTTTTTTCCACGTTTCAATTGAATTTCCATTTGTGTCAAACTATTTTTAAGTTCTAGTTAAGTTTTAAGTTAGTCTAAACCAGGGGTGTTCAAACTTTTTGCAAAAGGGGCCAGATTTGGTGTGGCAAAAATGTGGGGGGCCGATCTTGGCTGACGTCCTTTACGTAGAACAATACAATACAAATTTTAGCTAGCCGTTCTGTGTGTCACATTTGCTTTATTATAGGGCTGCAGCTATCGAATATTTTAGTAGTCGATTAATCGATGGACTAGTTAGTTCGAATAATCGAGTAATCGGATAAGGAACATGAAAAATTAAAACACCTGAGTTGAGCCTCAAACGATATAATTTTTTTTTCTAATGAGGATCTGTGTACAACAAAAGAACTATTGGCTAACTTGGATATAGGGTTTGTCTGCTAGCTTAAATGCTATTAAATGCTAAACTTTTTTTTTTTTTTTTAACAATGCTCTTAACAAGTGGTTCGGACACATATTCCCACAAAAAACGGCTAAATATACCTACAAACTAAATTAAGAATGCATTAAAAAAACATTCTCTCAAACAAAAACTTAGCTTATGTTGGTCTTAACAGGGAGCAGTTAGATTTAGCCATGTGAAAAGAGGCAGACCAGAGGGCCTTGTATCCACCGTCATCGGTAAAATTAAATGCAAACACTTTTAAAATCAACCATTACAATGCCACTTTAATTACACGAATACTCGAAGCAACAAAATTTAGTTCGAATATTTTTTTCTAATCGAATATTCGAGTTAATCGATTAATCAATGCAGCATTAAGTTTTTGTTTTTTTTAAATTAATAATTTCAACAATTTTCCAACTAGCCTTTGTGGCATTCTCTTTCGACTCTCGAGCTCTTGCGAAATACTGCTGCTGTGAAATTAAACTAGCTTCAAGTTGCTTCAATTTCTTGCTACGTATCTACCCTGTAATCTTGTCGTACATGTCAGCGTGTCTTGTTTGGTAATATCGCCTCATATTGAACTCTTTAAAAACAGCAACTGTCTCTTTGCAAATGTCGTTGCGTATTTTAGTGACGAAATAGTCCAGTTTCCACCTATCCTTGAAGCGCCAGCCGTTGCAGTCAACTTTTTTTGTTGTTGATTGTCGCCATTTTAGAAAATTGGGAGTAAAGGGTCACATATGGTAATGTTGCTTAGAGTGCTGCTCCCTTTTAGTGGATAAATGAGGGGCAGCATTTAGTGTGTAAGCTCCTTCATATGCTTGTAGCAGTACTGCTGACCAATTTATTAAGTCTGTGTGCGGGCCAGACGTTATTGATTTTATGACAGAGGCTGGGGGCCGGATGAAATCTGACCACGGGCCGCATTTGGCCCCCGGGCCGGACTTTGGTCATGTCTGGTCTAAACTGTAAGTCCTGATAGGATTTTGAGTTTTTGCAGTGTTCAAAATAAATGTATGATACCTGCTGTATTTGAGCACATTAGGGACCAGTGCTACTTGGTGTTTTATTCAGCAATGACTACTGAGCTAAAACTGACAGTTAGCTTTATTATGTTTTCATTTTACACCCTCATTAATCTACAGCGCTGTGTTTTTACAGATTAAATAAAGCCTGTATGTAAGACACATTAGCCACGCATTGACAGTGGTCATAATCAATAGAAACCTAGCCCTCCGAAGGGCTAACGTTACATGTGCGAGTGACAGTAGCGTTGTATTTATTAGCGCTGAGAAGTCTACTGTTTAAAGATGGCGGCTGTTTACTAACGCTGCCCAGACGCGGCCGAGTCTGTCATTTCGCATCTAGTTCTAAATGCGTGCGATATCTATGAGACTCATCGGACACTACCTGCTACCACACTAGCATCATGCGGGCGTAGTTTGTAGCGGCTGTCAGCTGCAGTAAGGTTTTTTCTATTGCTTGTTGACGCACGTGACAGCGCGTTGTCCCTCATTATAAGTAGTCCGGGCAAAACGGGATGATTAGAGCTGGCAAAATTAAACGATTCCTCGAGGTGAATAAAATTACTCGGATCAGTTTTTTAAACTCGAGTTGCTCGAGTATTCGTTTCAGCTCTACAATAAGGCAATACAACAAATCGCCATCAAATGTGATCTGATCTTTATCAAAATCGCACGGATGTAAAAACAGTGTCTGCTTTAACTAGGCATGTGCCGGTTACCAGTTTCACGGTTTACCGTGGTGTGAAAACGTTGCAGTTTCAAAACCACTAAAATTTTCCGTCAGACCGTAGTACGGTATTCGCCATTTTTCATGTGTCAAAAATGCAGCCAGAAGTGGCGTGGCGCGGCAGCGCTCACCCCCTCCCATTTGTTTCTGTGTGTGAAAGTCACGCTATCGGCTAGACAGCAACCAAACCCAAAAACAAATACTCCAAACATAAGTCGTTCTTTTCTTCAATTTATTGAGCTCTCAAATCATGGTAAGTGTAATATACAAAATAAATACATTTAAAACGTTGTACAATTGTATTTTTCCATGTGTGAGACGTGAGTAGCTTCAACAGATTAGCACCATGGAAAAGTTCGCTAAAAACAAAACACATTTTCCTTTCAAATTCGATATACGCACTAACTAAAAGCTTACAAAGATGAATGTTAGCCTAAGCTTAGCTGGAAGAGCAACTTCGTCGAGTGTTACAGCCGCAGAGTGAGAAAACAAGCTTGATTAGCTTGAATGAAGGGGGAAAAAAAGGCATAGCATCAAAGATCGTTAATTGACGAAAGATGATCGTGCCCTAAGCACAAATCCACGTTTGTTAGCTCAAGCAGAGGTCTCACTCCCAATGTTTTTTTTTTTTTAGATGAAACCTTTCCACAACAATATTTACATTTTAACTAACTTTTACATTTTTAACTAACTTATACTAACTTGTACATTTTTAACTAACTTATTAACTTATGAATTCTTTATGTTCTTTTTAACACAAAGGCATGACCGGATTTGACACAGTGGCTGAAAATGGCAAAACTTCACTTGAGCTTTTCCACCCTCAAAAAAAAAAAAAAAAAAAAAAAAAAAAAGTCATGCAGTATACATTTTTAAAAATTTTATTCAGAAGTGTTTTTACTTTTTACAGAAATTATTTTGTTCTTGCTCTAATCTTAAGCAACTTGAGCTGTGGCTGTGGGTATAGTCTATTAGTTATATTTTAATTTTATTTAAAATGTTTTTTTTTTATTGATAATGCATTTATATTAACAATATATTCATGTTACAATTTGCAACTATGTTCTGAAAAAAAAAAAAAATCCTGTTCAATGGAAAGTTATTTTTTTTAACCCATGCATCTCAAAATAACACATTTTGTAGCTATAATTGCAATTGCAATACCGTGATACCGTGAAACCGCGGTATTTTTGCTCACGGTTATCGTACCGTCAAAATCTCATACCGGCACATGCCTAGCTTTAACCTATTAATGTTTGGGTGGTTTTTGTTTTCATATTTTAATGAGGATGGAATGCAAACAATGACAGAAGGGGGGGAAAATAAGTAAGTCAACCCTTTGCCAAAGGAGACCTAAAGAGCAATTGAAACCAATTTTTACCAAACAATTTGAGTCAGGTGTGTGCCCAATCATTAATGATTTGTTTAAAGCTGCCCTACCCACTATAAAACGCACACCTGGTAAGAAGTGTCTTGATGAGAAGCATTGTCTGATATGCAACATAGCTTGGTCAAAAGAGCTGTCTGCGATCTGCGACCTGCGATCAAGGATTGTTGATTTGTATAAAGCTGGGAAAGGATACAAAACCATCTCCAAAAGTCTGGGTGTTCATTAATCGACAGTCAGAGAAGTTGTCTACAAATGGAGAGAGTTTGGCAATGATTGTTGAAAATTGGTTTCAATTGCTCTTTAAGTCTCCTTAGGCAGAGGGTTCACTTCTTTTTCCCCCTTCTGTCACTGTTTGCATAATAGTCTCATTAAAATATGAAAACCTGTAAATCAAGGGTCCCCAAACTACGACCCGCGGGCTGGATACGGCCCGCCTCCACATTTGGTCCGGCCCCCTGAACAATATATATATTTTTTTCAATATGGTTATTTATTTCCTGGCTTTTTTCTGTGAAGAACCCAGAGAAGGTATTTGGTTATTATCTATTTAATTAATAGTGTTATTATTTATTATTATATTATACCATATTATATTTAGGGCTGTCAACGATTAAATTTTTTAATCGAGTTAATCACAGCTTAAAAATTAATTAATGGGAATTAATCACAATTCAAACCATCTATAAAATATGCCATATTTTTCTGTAAATTATTGTTGGAAATGAAAGATAAGACACTAGACGGATATATACATTCAACATACTGTACATAAGTACTGTATTTGTTTATTATAACAATAAATCAACAAGATAGCATTAACATTATTAACTTTCTGTTAAAGTGATCCATGGATAGAACGACTTGTCGTTCTTCAAATATAAATGTTGTCCAAGTTATAGAAATTTTATATTAAAACCCCTCTTAATGTTTTCGTTTCATAAAATTTGCAAAAATTCCAAACAAAAAATAAACAAGTTGCTCGCCATTGTTGATGTCAATAATTACACAATGCTCATGGTGCTGAAACCCATGAAATCAGTCGCACCCAAGCGCCAGAGGAGGGTGACAAAACACCCAAAAACACAAGTAACAAATGGACATGACACTGTGCTGTCATTTTAATCTGTTTGAGCGGGGCATGTGCGTTAAATGCGTCAAATATTTTAACGTGATTAATTATAAAAAATTAATTACAGCCCGTTGCCGCGATAATTTTGACAGGCCTAATGATATTATATCAGGGCCATTTGGGGGCCCTAAGCAAAATAATGCAAAGGGGCCCATATTTTTGGCCCACCATTTCGTCACAGTGTACTGTGAAACCCATACGTACATATTTTGTATATTAATTAGATTTTGTTGCACTGCATACTTCAAACTTCTCACCCCAAATGATTGTCAGTACTTACAGTAGATAGCGCCAAACCTTTTTCTAAAAGAGGAAAGAAAAGATAAGGAAGAACTTTTATTTTTTTAAGCTTGTAATCAAGTATCAAAACTCACAAAAGTCAAATAAAGCAAACTAGTCAACAAAATAGAATATAAATTAAACAATTGCCAGATTGGGGGCCCCCTAGTGGTCAGGGGCCTTAAGCAGCTGCATAGTCTGCGTATAGGCTGGGCCAGCCCTGATTATATTATATTATAATTATTTTTCTTTTATTTACTTTTGTTCCGTGAAGAATCCAGAAAGGGTTATTTGATTGTGGCTTTTTGAAAAACAAGAAATTTTTACATTTAGGCACTCCTGCAATTGTCACACTTTTTCTGTTACAAACTGACCCGGCCCCTCATCAGAGAAGGGAAAACTTATGTGGCCCTCACAGGAAAAAGTTTGGGGACCCCTGCTGTAAATGTTTGGGTGGTTTTAGTTAAAGCAGACCCTGTTTATTCATCTGTGCTATTTTGACAAAGATCAGATCACATTTGATGGGGATTTTATGCAGGAATGTGAGAAATTCAAAAAGGTTGATACTTTTTCATACCACTGTTCATTTTAAACAAATGCAAGTCATCAGCCGATCACACTTGAGTTTGAAGGGGGAACAAATGGACTGGCACATTCAGCAAGTGAAAAGAGGTTAGCCGCTGAACCTTTTACATTTTGGCTGACAGTCTAAACAAGGCCTTGGTGTCGGTAAAAAAAAACATACAACATGATAATCATGGCATTAGACTGAGCAAAGCTCGACTTTAGCAAATCATGTGATATTTTTCTTTTTCCAGTATCCCGCAGACGTCACTATTAAGGAGCTTCACCCTCAGAAACACGATCCGCTCCACGGTAAACAAGAGGAGTCGGAGATGCCGTACATTAAACAGGAGGAGAACCCAGAGACCCCCAGCATTAAAGAAGAAGAACATGAAGATGAAATCACTAAGTGTCCAATGACCGTCAGTGTGAAAAGTGAAGAAGATGAAGGTCCAAGCGAAAAGAGCGGAGCAGCGAAACCTTTGAGCGACAGCTCATTTCAACACCCGTCGACAAAAGGAGAGGGACGATTGCAACCTGACGGTCTGTTAGCGCCGCTCTCAGACAGTGACGGCGTAACTTCACACTCTTCTGATTTCAACAGTGATGAGGAGGATAAAGACTTTGACCAAAATGCTCTAAAATCCCTAAACAATTCCTCATTGAAAAGAGGCACAAAAGCGTTTGGGAGACCTTTTACCTGCTCACTTTGTGATAAAACATTTTCTCAGAAAGCTCACTTACAACGACACATGTATACACACACCGGGGAGAAGCCTTTCGCCTGCTCATTTTGCGATAAAAGATTCGCTGAGAAGTCACATTTAAACAGACACACGCTGGCACACACTGGAGAGAAGCCTTTTCCCTGCTCAGTTTGTGATAAATCATATTCTGAGAAAAATCAACTACAAAGACACATGTATTCACACACTGGGGAGAAGCCTTTTCTCTGCGCAAGTTGTGGTAAAGGATTCATTGACAAAAGAGATTTAAACAATCACACACTCACACACACTGGAGAGAAGCCTTTTCCCTGCTCAGTTTGCAGTAAAAGATTCTCTCAGAAAGTACTACTAAACTTTCACTTTAAAATACACACTGGAGAGAGGCATTTTGCATGCTCAGTTTGTGATAAAAGATACTTCAGAAAGTCACATCTAATCAGTCACACAAAAACACACACTGGAGAGAAGCCTTTCGTCTGCACATCTTGTGGTAAACAATTTACTCATAAGGGACATTTAACCCAACACGCCAAGAAACACACTGGAGCGAAGCCTTTTGTCTGCACATCTTGTGGTAAAGGATTCACCGAGAAGGGACATTTAAACAAACACACACTCATACACACTGGAGAAAAGCCTTTTGTCTGCACAAGTTGTGGTAAAAGATATCTTGATAAAAGAGATTTAAGCAATCACATGCGTACACACACTGGAGAGGAGCCTTTTGCCTGCTCTAGTTGCTATAAAAGATTTAGTACGAAGGTAAAGTTAACAAGACACACGCGTACACACACTGGAGAGAAGCCTTTTTCCTGCTCTCGTTGCTATAAAAGATTTTGTACGAAGCGAACGTTAACAAAACACATACGTACACACACCGTGTGAAATGGCTTTTCTCTGCACACTTTGTGGTAAAAGATTTACCTGGAAGGAAGGTTAAACAATCACTCAAAAACACTCACAGCTTACTGCTTTTACAATTTGACTTCTGATTGTCAACAAAACTTGGATTCTTCCCTTCTTTTTTTGTTGTTGTTGTTTGTCCAATTTCCAACCTTTTATCTGAATAGTTTCAGGGTAGATTTTTTTTAATTTGTTTTGTGCATTGTAATCATTTGAAATCTGCTTCTTTGTAGAAGGACTGGACCTTTTTAATTTTACTATCAAATATTTTTCCTTATATCTGAAGGCCCAAGTACACCGCCTGCTTGATCGTTGCGGTTCCGGTCTGGTTCAGTGTTGCCTGCGTGCCACGCAGTCCGTCAAAAACAGGCAAATCATACCGGCTGCTGCACGGCTACGGTCCGCCAACCTCGTCCCCCCTGTGAGCTCTCGCGTGATCGCGCGCGATAATGTGCCATTTAAAACAATGAAAAACACACGGAGTCTATACTCATCAGAGAAGCAGAGAGAGAGCACATATTTTCTTTGCATATTGATATTTTAGTTAATCTGGAATTAAGAGACAGACATGACTGCATCATGATGAGATCAGGACGGAGAAACACACATAATAGGACACCTTGCAGCTTCCTGTTTTATATTGTCCTTATAGAAAGGATCTGCTGCATCATAAATGATTTTGTGGGTTTCCACCTCCATGATGAAGCGCTCATCATCCATCTTCGCTCGTGTTTAAACCGTGATTAGGCACCTGGGCTGTTACGTCCAGGCCCAGCTCCGCCCATTTTGTCGGATGCGTGTCCGGCAAAAATAGAAAATAGCCTATACCATCCGGCGGGCATGCGGCACGCCGGAGGTGGTTCGCAGTCAATCCGGAGCACTGACGCGGCCGGTATACGTTGAACAATAGGATATAATGGGAACGGATTGGCTCCGGCGCTGTTTTTTACCAGAGTCGGACCGGAAACGCAACGATCACGCATGCGGTGTACTTGGGCCCTTACTGACTTGCTTTTTTGTAAACTGTTTTTAGCGCTCTGATCTGTAAATATGGGTTGTATATACTTGGCATTTGCCGATTACCTGTTTGAAAGTATACCGTGGTATGAAAATGTCAAGGTTTCAAAACTACAAAAATTTTCCATCATACATTCCTCGAAGGTATTAGCTATTTTTCATGTCCCAAAAATGCATTGACACATAAGACACGAGAAAGAAAGTATTTTTCCCCCAATTGCTAAATAAATGGCATGGTCATGACAAATAAGTCTTGTGCTAAAGGGAGTATGAAATAATAAAAATGCATTTATTCAAGATGACATGGCAAAATTACTCCATAATCAGGGGTGCACATAAGTGGTCCGCATGCGCGCATGCATACTGGACGTAGACAAACGCGCTGACCCTCAACGGTTTCCATACGCTTTTGCGTACCGATGGCTGACCACTGTATTTGCAGCGGACACGAGAAAATAACTTCTCAAAAAGTCGAAGAGGCAGGCCACACTGAGTAATTACGTCGGTGTTCCCCCACCCCCGTCAAAAGACAGACGACAGAGACGTCACCGGAGCTACCGAAAAAAAGGACTTTTGCTGAAAAGTGGCTACAGGAGGTACCATGGCTAGAAGCAAATGATGCTCGCACGGAAATGTGGTACAAAATGTGCCGTGAGAATCCCAATTTCGCCGATAAGAGCAGCGCATTTTATGTAGGGTCAAGGAATTTCAGCCATCCAGACTTTGAAAAGCACGAAAAAAACAGAGCATGTGGCAATTACGCAAACTATCGATGTCAAACAGGACCCCATTCGCCCTATGGACAAGTGGCTGAATAGGGCGGAATAAAGGTAATGAACAGCGACATGCACTGACAAACGTGTTTTTGCTCGCATTTTACAAAGCTAAACATGCACGTTCAATGAGGTCTTATGAGGAGGACATCTCACTTTTAAAAAGGCTTGGAGTTAATGTGGGAGCCGCATAATGCCCTTTATTTTGAATTGGTGCTTTTTATTTCTTTACATTTCACTTCAAAGTAATGGCAATTTTGTTGTGCCAGTTGATGTTTCTGAATGAGAATTGATTAATCAAGCATTAATTGTTAATATGATTAAAGTTAATTGGCTCTAAGTAAAGCTTGTCATAAATTTATCGCATCAGGCGGGTCGGCTCTCAAGCTCAATGAGGACCAAGTCACATCTCCAGGTCCTCCTCTGAGAACCTGGGCAAAAAAATTATGTGCACCCCTGTCCATAATGGTCAAAACTGTCGACTTCACCTTTACTGTCGCACCTCCCGAACGATATGCCACTTAAATCGGGCTTATGTCATTTCCTTTCTCCGGCTTCGGAGAATGTAAACAAACCAAGAGGCGTGACAGCTAGCCGACATGCTAACCCGAACCGAGTGATTATTCAAAGTCTTCGAAGTGGAAAATCTCACATAACTAGCCCGGAACATTTCACATGACGACTGGGCAGTCGATTGGCAAACCGCCCGGCGGAGAGCAATTTACAGCTCGTTCCCCGGAGGAGGGCGGCTGCAGTTGTTGTGCAGCTAATGTGCATGAGGAGAGCTTTTTACATGCCTATCAATGATCAAATGTAAGTAGTCCTTTATTTAACGAAAGTTTGTAGTGTTGACTTTGTAATCGCTGTATTCGCGGCTATTTTTAACACAAAGTTGCAATTTCTGATCGGTCGGAAAATTTGACGGAAAACCGGGCACATAAAGAGGGCAGTAAGCCGAGTAGCCTATAGAGCTCTCACGACGGGGGGGATGTGCGACAAGCCGCCGGTCATCGGCCGAGGGGGCAAGGAGCATGTCAGCCATAAAATGCAAGCCACCTACATATTAAAATGATCCCAGTATTTGACATAATACAAAAAACAATGTTTACTCACTTCCTCGTAGGTCCCATGGTCCCACAGTAGTAGGGCTTGTTTTGGCCAATATCCACCGGTGAATGGGAACCTTTTGAAACCCCAAAAAGGCGCACACGTTTCTCCCTCGTACAGCAAGAGTTTTCTGCAGCCGTTTGGCTGGCGTGATGCGAAAAATAAACCTATTAATCCGCAAAATCAGCTGAATCCTTAGTCCTTCTCATAGACCAGTACGGCTGTATAGTGAAGAGGAGGACTTCTACCGTACACGTCACAGCGCCCTCTCTCTCCACTCGAGACAGTTCCCGGAAGTCACTCATTTTCATGGCGTGGGATCCAAAAAATTAAATAAATATAGCGATCGCTTCCACACACATCCAAGCGGTCCATTTCATTCCGGAGCATAAAATACCGCGTATATTATGAAATGAACATGCTTTTTCGTGTCACAGGCACTTTTAGGCTCAACCCTCCCCCACCGGTTGTCGCTCAGTGTCAGTGAGTCAGCTATGCTACACGATGCATGGAGGAGGTGAAACTCCTGAATTTTTTTTTCCCCCATCGAAGAAAATGTTCCCTCTAATTTTTCATGTGGCTGAGCAGACACGAGCTCTCTGAGCACACTGTGGACCACGGTGAGCAACATCAGATGTGTACACTGAGGCCACGCACCAGTATCACGCCTATTCAAAACCTTGGATCATAGCAAGTTACATGGCTTGTTAAAAGAATGAAATTACAACAGCAATTTTCATTATTTTAGTTTTAATACGGTATAATTAATTTGACCCACATAAAATGAAAAAGACTATGTTACATGTGAGAGTCCATAAGATACCATAGGAGAGTCCTGCTTTGGCCTGGGTAAGGTCCAATTGTGGCATGGGTGAGTTAATAAATAAAGCATAATGATCAACCTGTGTCACTTCCACATTAAAACTGTTCAGACAATAAGGGCACTCAAGATTCCTATTCTCTATGAGCAGCTACACTGCAAAAACACACCTTAAAACTAGTTCAATCCCCTCGTTTTCAGTGTAAATCTACAAGAAATGAGTGAAATAATCTGCCATTGCATCAAGTAAATTTTTCCTCAGATTTCTTGAAATAAGAAAAATAGCTAGCGGAAAATTACCTTAAAAGACATATTTTAAGCAATAAATTAGTATATTTAAACTAGGGCTGTCAAAATTATCGCATTAACGGGCGATAATTTTTTTTTTTTAAATAATCACGTTAAAATATTTGACGCAATTAACGCATATGCCCCGCTCAGACAGATTTAAATGACAGTACAGTGAAATACCCACTTGTTAATTGTGTTTTATGGAGTTTTGCCGCCCTCTGCTGGCGCTTGGGTGCAACTGATTTTATAGGCTTCAGCACCCATGAACATTGTGTAAGTAATTATTAACATTAACAATGGCGGGCTACTAGTTTATTTTTTGATTCAAAATTTTACAAATTTTATAAAAACGAAAACATTAGGAGGGGTTTTAATATAAAATTTCTACAACTTGTTCTAACATTTATCTTTTAAGAACTACAAGTCTTTCTATTCATGGATCGCTTTAACAGAATGTTAATAATGTTAATGCCATCTTGTTATAATAAACAAATACAGTCCTTATGTACCGTATGCTGACTGTATATATCCATCTTGTGTCTTTCCATTCCAACAATAATTTACAGAAAATATGGCATATTTTATAGATGGTTTGAATTGCGATTAATTGCAATTAATTACAATTAATTAATTTTTAAGCTGTAATCAACTCGATTAAAAATATTAATCGTTTGACAGCCCTAATTTAAACTTTAAAAAGCTTTAAAAGGTCAAAAATGTTCTAAATTCAGGAATAGATATTATTCAAAACATTATTTGAAAGCATTTTTCTAGACACCTGTCGCTCATTGAGTTACGTTGCAAAATTGTACAGAAAACAATTTTGTTGGTCTAATTAACTATATTAGTTCAAAAATTAGATATTATTACTGTAGCGCTTGCAAAGATTGGCAGCGGAATGTTGCTTCAGTAAATCAGCAGAGTCAACTGGCTTTTCTCCACCAATGGGAGCGTTGCGTTGCCGTATCGAAAGCACCAATGGGACTGTCTCGCAGTCGAGATCATTGCGGCGCTAACAGACAGTAGTCCTTTGAAGTGGGATGCACACAGGAAAGCTGATTTTGATGTGCGATTTCGCTATTTTATTGGACAGCCCACGTTTATGCTCATTGGGCCCGGGCCCTGTTCACATCTGATGTTCTGCCACTGAGAATCACCAAAAGATCGGAAGACAGAATAAGGTACATGACATGTAGATGGCCGCTATCCAAGCAGCTAATAAAGTTCTATTCTAGAGAGACTTCCCACTCCAGATGATTTCAGAGTTGCTTTACCATGTCTCCCTTTTGTGAAACTAATACAACAACAAAAAGATGTACAATCAATAATACTGCTGCAAATAACAAAAAGCTATCTGCATGTAGAAACACATTTGCCTTGTATAAGATAGTGCTGAATTAAAAGTACAAAACATTCTTGATCAAAAATGTAACTTCAGGATAATTAGCAAAGTGAACTTACTTTAAATCCATTAAAGGGTATTACAACACCTGGGGAAATGCTAATATTTAGGATTGTTCCGATCATGTTTTTTTGCTCCCGATCCGATCTCGATAGTTTTAGTTTGAGTATCTGGCGATCCCGATATTTCCCGATCTGATTGCTTTTATTTGCTCCCGATTCAATTCCAATCATTCCCAATAATTTTTCCTGATCATATACATTTTGGCAATGCATTAAGAAAAAAATGAATAAAACTCGGACGAATATACGAATATATACATTCAACATACAGTACATAAGTACTGTATTTGTTTATTATGACAATAAATCCTCAATATGGCATTTACATGATTAACATTCTTTCTGTGAGAGGGATCCACGGATAGAAAGACTTGTGACTTGGTATATTGTGACTAAATATTGCCATCTAGTGTATTTGTTGAGCTTTCAGTAAATGATACTGTAGCCATGGCCAAATGCATGATGGGAAGTGGAACCATGACCGTGCGTAGTGCTACCAATTGATATATCTTCTCTGCATTGGGAAATAATTTAAGGTGTTAAAAAGATCAATTGCTACCTTGCTTCCCCACATTGCTTCCCATGATATTTCTAATCGTAGGGAGAGGATTGTAAGGCTTTAGCCAATTAAAAAAAGACTTCAAAGGCTGCCAAAATTCACTCTACTCATTTTACGCTGCCTTTTATCTCACTATGTAGGTAAAACTGCGCCATTACAGATTGAGCGCGACAATGTGTGAGTGGGTCGTGCAGCGCATGCATTAATTGCGTTAATATTTTAACGTGATACATTTTTGAATAATTAATTACCGCCGTTATCAGGATAAATTTGATAACCCTACCTTAAGCCAAAACTAAAGACACTGGATGAGTGTAACATATTATGTCTTTAATGTTAAATACAATTAGAAAACGATTTAATCAAAAAAATATATTTTAAAAAGGCATGGCCGATGTTTTTTTGCCAATTCCGATAATTTGAAAATGACGTGATCGGACCCGATCCTGATCGATCGGGACATCTCTACTAATATTCCATCATTTATCCATAAACGCATGCCTTTTGGATTCATATCATGCCACTTCGTGTAATTACACACATCGCAACACCAAGAAAATGATAGAAATTTGGATCGATTGTCAAGCTAAAACAATCGGCGCCCGAGATCCCGGAAATCTAGCATATTGTGTGCGTGACGCCCAACAAGGAAACAACCGGCTCAGTGCTTAGTACTGAATGGCGGCGATGATGGTGGACAATTTTGTTTCTAGTTGCAGCGACGAATCCGACATAACAAACGTTCAAATGGTGACGAGGAGAGTTATGAACATTTGTTTGGTGTTTTGGGTTATCAATTTGTGCCCATTTGTGCCCAAACGAAAGCCAATGTAGCCTAATGAAAGGATCATTGAGGGGAGCAATCACTCTGATGAAACACCGAATGGTTTGTTTTGCATTTCTTTTTGTGAAGCTGATACACCGTGACCACAAAATAAAGTAATGTATATGAATAATTATCATTTATTGTGCTATCATAGGTTTTCGCTCTGCCAACAGACACAAATATGAATGGGATTAGAGGATTTGTTCTATATATTTTACGAGCGATAATTTACACATGTGTCCAGTCCTATATCCAATGCGTGATATGTTTTTTATTATAAAAGAGTACTCACTCTGGCCATTTCCCTCCTTTGCCTGGGGTGGTCTCATCAGAGCCAGTCATCGTCCTCTTTCTTGATATCTCGGGACATTTAGGTGGCTGCACGTGTCTGGTGGGCACCGCATCTGCTTTTCTTAGCAAAACCTGATTTAATTTGTCCATAGTTCAAGTAGTTTTCAGGTGTAAAATGCGCATCACACAAAACCGTGCTGGAGGCTGGGTCTGCAAAATTAGCCCTCTTAGCACTGACGAACTTAACTCATTGTCTGCGTAGTCCAGCTCTTTTTCTCCCGTTCGGGAACTCATGGGTACTACATTGCGAAAAATGGCTATTTGTACACCACATAGCATGACAGGTTTGAACCATTTTAGCGATTTTTTGTTGTTGTTGATAAAACGCAACTCTCTCGTCGATAAACAACGATGGCACCTGCCTCGACCTTTTGTTTCCTTGTTGTGACGTGTCCGCCCCATTCAGCTGTTTCCGGAATACTTTCGGAAATGTTCGTAATTTTCGATCTATTTTCGATAATTGCTCATGAATGTGATTTATTTTTTTGTTAACTTTATTAATATTATCTTGCCACATAACAGTTCTATTGATATCTCACAGCCCCTGAGTATTATAATACACCTTAAAGTCGTGAGAGTTGAGCTGGAATGGATCACAGTAAATAACAACTTCTGGTTTGCATTCTCCTACTGGTTTTTGAATCAGAAAACAAAACGACAACTAGGTGACGCACTTTGCCAAGCGAGAAAGACAGTATCGACAACAATAAACATAATACAACCCAACTCAAAAATGGGTCCCTATGGGACTTGTCTGTCACTACCCGATCGTGACGGCCCAACGGATAGCGACGGACTACTACTGCGCTTGCGCAATCCGACGCCGTTTTCTCCCGAGGGATGATGGGATACATTGATATGTACGTGTTGATTTCAAACAAAAAAAAAAAAAAAAAAGGGAAAAAAACATCCAATGATGATGCCATAGATAGAAACAGTGATGGCAACTTGAAACCGAAACTTGCTCCGAATCGATGACGTATATTTTCAGTGAGGGGGGCCTGTTGACCAGGAAAGAGGGGGGGGGGAGTCTATAAGCTAAGTGATTGAAAGGGATAGAGTGTACACAAATCAGCTCTGTGATCTAGAACCCAGTAATCGTGTGAATCCCTTGTGAGTGTAAGCCCGTTGGCGACCGACCCTACGCTGCCTCATCGCCAATTCCAAATCGCCACCCAAGCACCCAATCACATCCAGCCGCACGCGAGCCCCACCAAGCACGCGACAGCCACACAGATGAGTGGAGAAGCCACGCGGGCGCCAACCCAGGGCCACGGCCCCCACCCAGCCAGCCCGGGGAAGGAGGGAGGGTGGGCGGGGGGGGGGCAGCGCAGCCCATCCCGCAGCCCAGCAAAGGAGCCAATCGGAAATGGAGATTCATGAGCAAGAAGGTGATGCATATTTTTGGGATATGGCAGAGGAGAGTTGAGTGATCAAACTTGAAATAACAAAAATGACTTTTCTTTAATGACATGTAATAAATGTTTCAACAGTGAACAACATCAAATAAAATAACACTTTAATCTGATTTTTTTTATATATATATACAGTGCTGCTCGAAAGTTTGTGAACCCCACAGCGATGGTCAGATTTTTTGTAAAAAAAACTAAAATAACCTTATTAAATGTTAAGTTATACCCAAATCCACAATACTGACATTCCAAATAATGGACTGAAACAAAAGAAATAGTTATATTGTCATTCTTTATTTAACAAAAGTGGTTGTTTTAAGAAAAACTCAGATATCATGTGTGCAAAAGTATGTGAACCCCTTCAGTTAATAGGATATTGCGCCTCCTTTTGCAGAGATTACCTCAACCAAACGGTTTCTGTAGTGACTAATCAGCCTCTCACATCTACTTTGGGGGATTTTTGCCCATTCTTCCTTGCAGAACGCAGTCAGTTGAGAGAGGTTTGATGGGCGTCTGGCATGAACTGCTCGCTTCAGGTCCCGCCACAGCATTTCAATGGGATTTAGGTCAGGACTTTGACTGGGCCAGTCCGGAACACGAATCTTCTTCTTTTTCAGCCATTCCTTGGTTGTATTGCTGGAATGCTTTGGATCATTATCATGTTGCATGATCCACCTTCTGCCAAGCTTTAACTTCAAAACAGATGGCGTCAGGTTATGTTCTAGGATTTGACAATATTCCTCAGAATTCATGATTCCCTGGACTATGTGGAGTTGTCCAGGTCCTGAGGATGAAAAGCAAGCCCAGATCTTGACATTCCCACCTCCATGCTTCACTGTTGGGAGAAGGTTCTTTTGGTGGTATGCAGTGCTGACTTTTCGCCAGACATGGCGGTTTTGGTTGTGACCAAACAGTTCAATTTTGCACCTACATCAGTTGATGAAAACTCTTTTTAATTTAGTCTCGACAACACAACTGTTAAAAAAACAAAAAAAAAAACTACTGAATTGATTGATTAGGAAATCAGGTTGAAATAATAGAAAATTCCAAAATGTTGAGGGGGTTCACAAACTTTTGAGCAGCACTGTATATGGTTCACGTTAATTCAAGTCCAGACTGATACTTCACTTCAGTCCACACACTGTCATGACTCCATTTGATATTATGGTCGCAATTGCTGGTAGCAGGTGCTCAAAGTAAACCTTCAGATGGCAGATGTGGTCTTCAGTCCTCTTCTAATTGTATGGCATGTCTATGATAACCTACACATTTGGGATCCATACAAGGAATTTACTATTTCTTTTGTTTGCACAATGCATGCCATTTTGGACTTCATAATAGTTGCATAATCTAGATGCTGGTTCTTTAAGGGTGCACTTTTCATTAACATACTTCACATCATCATATCTGTTTGAGTCAATCATTTTTCTGCAGACTGCCATCACATGCTTCAAGTTTCATTGCAGACATCAAGCCTCAGTCTACATTGATTGATGCTGGGCTGCAAGCCTGCTACTAAAGTCTGTTAATACTCCAGCAATGACGGCTACCGTTAGAGGGCGCTAGAGTCAATGTTTTCAGTGAAGCACTGCTCCGGAAGCACTCTCTCTTGACCTAACCGGGACTTGCTTTTCTTTCGTTTTCCCTTCTCACCAAACGAGCTTCTTCAAAGTATTCTCATCGGGTAAGTACCGAAGTAAGAATTTGGTGCACTAAAAACGTCCTATCTTAAAGCTTAGTGGAAGTCGTTTGGCTTTATGTTGATGTTTACCAGGTTTACATAGCTTTGTTTTGTTTAGCTCAGCTAGCGAGCTAAGACACGTGAAAGCATTTCGAATGGTTCAGCTGAATGCCACTTCCGAATTGTAAGTTTTATTTTAAGGGTTAATATTAGAGTGATTACATTTAATTTTTTTTAGACGCTTTCCGACTTGTTTTAAAGGCCAACGCAATCAAAAACATCCAGCTAAAGAGTAGAGACGTGGAAGACCAGGTGAGGAAATACCGGCCACGACGAGCGACTGAAAAGACAAAAGAAAATGAGGGTAAGATCACAACATCAGTTGTTTTACTTTTTATGCTTGCTTTGATGAGACCGTGATCAGTGATTGTGACTGTAGAGCAAAATTCCTTTACCTGACTTGCCATACAAAGCTCACGAGAAGGATAATTTCACAATATGGCGATACTACAATTATTGATAGATGGGTCAGGGAAGGATTTAAGGATAATCTACAGCGAAACAAGCTATTCTTATCCTTCTGGTGGGAATTTCAATGAGTTCATCAGTCGTCGGATGTCCAGTCCAATGAACTGGGAAGCTGGCAGTTTCGTTCATTCGCTGCCGTCCCTCCTACTTCAAACGAAATGGACGTTTATGCCCGTCAATGGCAGCCAATGACTTAACAATTCTATCTACCATTAATGGCAGTGAAAGAGATGATGAAAGATAGGTGTTAATAATAAAGTGCATTGGCTGTATCTACAGCTAAAGAGTTCTTAGGCTGCGTTCAGACTGGAAGCATATCCAGTGTTTCCCACCAATGAACGAGACTGTGGCGGCCCCCCCCCCCCCCCCCCCGCCGAGAAGAAAAAAAAAAAGATAATTATCAGATGCATCAGTCAGCCGATTACACAGCTGTAGCCCACTCCACTCTACTACCCGCGAGAGCGCGCGCGTGCGTGCGTGCACACACACAGACACGCGCCAACAGGTCGCGCTCATAGACGGGACTACTAGCCTGGTACACCAGACTCATAGCTGTGCTATGCAGACATGAAAATATCTCACCTTTCGGCGAAATTCGCCGTTTTGAAGTCAAAAAGGGTGACCTACGCGAATTGTGTAGATCCGAGGAGAAATTCTTTTTGGGAGGAGGGGGGAGGAGGTCGGGAGGTTTTATTTAATTATTATTATTATTATCATCATGTGATTAACTTAGTACGTAAACTGAGCACTTAAGAAATCGGTTCTTTAAAAAAGTGACACTTGGACAGTCAGCAAATCCTTCTAGATGCTTCGCTGACGAGAACCAATCATCGGCCCAAGCTGCGTTCCATTATTCCAAACGCGCGCACTCTTTACGTGTACATGGAGTGCTCGGAGAGCCTTTGGTTGCATTGCAAAGCTGCGAAAACAAAAAGCAGGGCTTATCCATACCGGGGCAGACCAGGGCGCAGCATACACACTTGCCTGTATTTGCCAGCAGATTGAATTTGGTGAGTAATGGTTTCAATCGTTTTCACATTTTGCGATATAAAAAAGTTACTGCCATTCGTTGCAGCTTGCGTTGAACGCTACCAGAGCTAGCCAAATCTCCCATGTAAAAAAAATAGCTCCCGTTAAATTGGCGTCAAGCTTGTGTATTTAGCGGTAATATAAACGAAGAAGTTGAGTCAAATTAAGCGGCATGCTCTCGGATGGAAGGGGGCGCCTCGTATCGCTCCCGTCGTCCACCTGAGACGCGTTATTTTCGGCTGCGACTTTAGCTGACGGCCGGTGTCGGCCCGACGAGTGGTGGGAATGACTCTTGCTTCTTAAAGCTTTTCAGAAATAGAGGGATCCCTCGTTTTTCGCGGTTAATGGGGACCAGAACCCGCCGCAATAAGTGAAAACCGCGAAGTAGCGCCCCCCACCCCCACCCCCATTTTTTGTGCGTGTTCAATGTATTTATTCAGATTTTACATTGGAAAAAAGATACATATATATATAAGACATGTTTTTTCACTTTTTTCACTAAAGTATCATTTATAAATGGTTTTCAAGCACTTCAAAATGTAAGAATTATGATAAGTTTTAAACATGTTACTGCCCCACCGAATTATTTTTAAACAAGAATAAAATAGTAAGAAAATGTTTGGCTTTATTAAATGCTTCATAGTGAGTCTACTCAAACCCTCTCAGGCTTTGGTAAACGGTGATTGACACATGTGCAAAGTTTTTCTTTTTATATATATATTTTTTGTTTGAAGCAACTTATTTGATTGAATAATAAAGACACAAATGTCCTAGCCAAAATGTGGCCCAAACGCAAAACAACATTACTTCAATGGAAAAATTTGTTTCAATCAAGAAAAATAGTTTTCAAATGCTTTTTTTTTGTCTCAAATTTATTTTAGCAATCAAAAACAATTTTTTTTTATTGAAGTGACTTTTTGGGGATTAAAAGTATATACTGTATTTTGATTGAAGCAACTTTGTTTTTGATAGAAGAAACTTTGTTTTTTGATTGAATAATAAAAACACAAATCTACCTCCATCGTTATTGAAAGAGAAAGAAATTAAGAAAGCTTTAAAACTAAAAGCCACCGGGGAGTCTGTTTTTTTGTTTTTTAAAATATTTATATTTCATTACATAGACATGCGTCGTAGGGAAGGGAAATTGAGGGATAAAAAAAAAAAGGAGTTAGATTAAGCTGCTAAAGGCAGTGGATACCTCATCAGCTGGGTGAATAGCAGACCTGGTAAGAACAAGTTTGCAAGGATAGTCGGGTATTAAATACAATTATAAACACAATTACAATGTTATTTTTCTATAAGATTTTTATGTCATTGCTTTATTAATCATTAGGTGCTAGAGTTGTTAAGTATGGATAATAATGAAATAATAGTTTTAAGAAAACTGTGCTGTTGGTGGCTCAGTGACCATCTGATGTGGTTTGTTCTCAGATGAACAAGTTGAGGAAGGAAGTTTTGATGCAGAGGTTGAAGGAAGAAAAGAGGCAGACTGACTGAGTCACAGCCAGAAAGTGTTGATGACAGTTTTGATTTTTATTCACTGTTGCCCCCTCCCAATTAAAGTATGTCACAGTCGCAGCCAATTATTATCTAAAGCTGGTTAAAATTGAAGTTATGTTGTTTTAAGGTGTATTAAATACTTGTTCATGTGCCCCTTTTGATCTACGAGCACCCGCCCCTCCACCGGTCTCTGCACGGCCCTGCTGAAACACAGTGTGGGTCGACAGAGCTCAATATTTTGTTGGGGTGTACAGTGTACTGGAACATATTTCCTCCACACCCTTCTCACCTTTTTAACCCCTGACCCATTTTCATGCCTGGCTATGAGAGTATGAGTCTGGCCACCATTAAGCAGAAAAAAATTCCCAGGGCGGAGCCAGCCACAACAAATAGACAGGGGAGCGGGCCAATCAGCGACGGGCTGACGCGACGTCGGTTAAGCGACAAGAAACTAGCGAGAGACATTTCAACATATTC